>NC_042519.1:18715543-19026697 GCF_900963305.1 Echeneis naucrates | reverse complement strand
TTGACCTGTCGTCTCAGTGAGATATTCCACCCAAATGTCTCTGAAAGAGAAGAATATAGGGAGAAAGGAGAAGCAGAAAAAAAAAAGAAACAAGCCTTTTTCAGGTTTTTCCACCAGAGGGATATGTTTGATGTATATGTATAGATATGCATATTTTTCAGTGTAAATGAAAGGAGACATTAAAGAGAGGGTGAGAAAGTAAAAGAACAAGACAGGAACAGAGCAGAGGTAACGAAAATCAGAGAAATAATGGATTCACTGCCAGAAGTGACAGGCATGTGTTAAACAGCGCATGAATACAGATCAGACCTATCAATCTGCCGGGTGTTTTGAAAGCAGTGTCAGTATAATTATGCCAGCAGTGGCAGAACTGATGGAGCAATTTACCATGGCCTTCTACTTCTGTGTAAAAAGTCAGCTGTTCTTTATCGTGAGATGGTGGAAAGTTTGTGTTTGCGTTTGTTTCAATGTTGAGATGATACATTTGTTACAGTACATTGTTATCTGTAAAGTGATTAATTTTTCATTACACAAGTGAAAACATTGAAAAGCCTCAAGTAAGATAATTGTTCATTTTAAGTCATCTGCGTTATGGACCGTGTGCGTGCTTGCATCGTTTAGATGTGTGTTTGTGGCTGTACCGGCGCTCAGCTATCTGCCGGGAGGAGAAATGTGACACGTTGAACCGTAATATGTAAAGCTGACATAATTCCACATTCATCCTGACAGTCTCACCTGTTCTGTGTAATACCTTCTCTGTAATCTCACAGTGATCAGGCCCTTGTGAAAGAGTCTCGGCGCGTTTTTCTGCTCGTACATTTGTGTGTGTATGAATGGAAGGCGGAGGGCTGGGATGTATACTCGGAGGAGGGCGTGCGTAGGCGTGTGTGTAGGGAGCAGGTTTAAATGCATGTTCGCTCTCATTCACACTGTTTAGTCTAGGCTGCAATTTCAGGTCAGCGTTAGATTTATTGCTGTTAAGTATAGTGTGACAACAACTAATTACAATACTGGCTACATGATCTTATGGCACAGTTATAATTACGCCGCTGGCTCCTTTTTTAAGCTGTATGCTCACGATTTTCTGTTGCCAAGGTGCTGACTTTTTAACAGCACATCAAACACGCCAATTTACCATTCTGTGTCTTTAATTTAGTATGAAGCGATGACACACTGGATGAAGACACAGTGGTAATTTTTTCTCATTCAAAGTCCCAAACAGGGAATCAAATCCAAATGTTACCCTTTGAGGTATGAGGTATGCTAGTGACTTGAGGAAACAGTTTCACTATCAGGTCCAATCAGCGGCTCTTATGCTCGAGTGTCATTAAAAATGTGAGCTTTTAAGAAGGCACTGGATTGAAAAGATCTGTCTCACTAAATTCTGAATTGGTGCAGCTCCCTCGATTGACTGCTAAATATTTAGTGTGAGGTACTGATGCTGCAGATGCGATGTATAAATCCCTGAGATATTCAAATCTAATCTTTCAGCTGTGTGTGTCTGTTGTGCGCCAGGTGGTGTTTCCTCGGGTGGCCAGGGTTTGTAAGAACGACCGAGGCGGCTCGCCTCGCGTCTTGGAGAAGCAGTGGACCTCTTTCCTCAAGTCTCGGCTGAACTGCTCCATCCCTGGTGACTCCCACTTCTACTTCAACATCCTGCAGGCGGTGACGGACGTCATCCACATCAACGGGAGGGACGTAGTGATGGCGACTTTCTCCACGCCGTACAACAGGTACCCTGAAAAACATTAACTGAAATGAGGCGTGGGGAAAAAAAAAAAAAAAGGTGTTGGTGATTAGAGGTCAGCGACAGTTGGCATTGATCTTCTGACAGCATTTTAGCTCAGCCAACTTCTTTTCTTTCGAAAAGAAAGAAAGCTCACGCGCTGCACTCTCCATTTATTATCACAATTATTATCTCCCCCCCCCCCCCCCCCCCCCCTTTGAAATACTTTTAAAAAATGCCCTCAATTCATCAACATAATGACAGCCTGACCTTTATTAATGTTAGTGGTGCCTGCCTCCGCTGTGCTTCTTGCCTCTGCCAGGTCAACATTTACATCTACTGTCAAAACAGTTTTGTTGGCCTTTTGACATGCAGCGGGTTTTTTTTTTTTATTTTCCCTTTTACAAATCATATTCAGAGCTGATTTCATATTCATAGGCAGGGGGAGTTTTTATCTAAATTGAAAATTAACACAAACCCATAAAGCTTGGCTGATAGCTTGCACATATTGTAATTTTCTATTTTATGGCTGCTTTTTACCCGATAAGACAATTGCTTGTGACAGTGCAATTGAGCATGGTTAATGGACATTAAAACCCAATGAAGCAGGGCCTCTGAAAATTTCTATAAGCGCCAGTTTTGATCCTAGCATTAATTTTCCATTTCATAGTCAGAGGGTGAAATTAAAGGGAGCACATCCAGAGTGTAGGCAGCTCTCAGGGTTTTGTATCGTTTAATTGTGTGCCTGAGTTGCCGCCTGGCCCAGTCTCTTACTAACTGGCCAGCTTGCTAGTTGCCTGGTGTAAAAAGATGTGCAATTGTGTAACTTTTTGTACATACCCAATGCGGAGGGTAATTACTGTAATTTAGTAGCTAGGCCATGAATTAACAGCTCTCTGACCTTGCTCTTTATAATACTGCCCTTGTGTATGCTGTCTCCCCAGTGTCTACATGATGAGTTTAACCCATGATGCAACAGCCAGAAAATCCGTCCAAGTGAGAGAGACAAAGATATTTCTCTTTAAATGGAAGTCAGATGAAGAATAAACACTTCTTAGTTTTTATTTCAGAGAGCAGATGCGGGGGAAAAATAGAAAAGTGACTCAGCGGGCTGCTATGCATTTATTGCGACAGAAAGAAGCCAGTGGCTCCGCTGCTATCACAAGAAGGGTGTTTTTCCCCTTAAAATGAATGGCAATAATAAGATAATCTATTGTCCATATTTCTTGCCTAACAGTGGACTTGTGATGAACTTTGATGCCTAGAGGCTTTTGGGGAAACCCAGTCTAGAGGGCGGAGCTAGAGAATGTGTGTCCTTATGTGGCTTGGCAGGCTCGGAGGCTGCAGCTCACTGACTGCGACAGTCTATTGCTCTACAGGTTGCTGATATAATAGCACTGGAATCACAAACAATGAAAGAATTTGAATAAATAATGAACGTCATTCATTTGAAGAAATCACACTTTTTAAAATATCAAATGATTTTCTTTTTCTCTTTTTTTTTTTTGGGTCAGGGAAGTGGGGACAAAGCTCTTGACATTTCAGATTTCTCTAAAAAACCTTCACAGCATTGCAAACCTGAATCTGTCACCTGGTGTAAATATGGAAAAGCTAAAATGAGACATCCTGAGGGGATTTAATCCTTCTTAAAAAAGACAGTAAAACCATTTCTGTCCCCTGGTGATAGTCCAGACTTGGAAATGTGTTTCTTTGATATGTTCTGCTTTCATGAGGATTGTTTTTGTGTTTGTGTGTGTGTGTGTGTGTGTGTGTGTGTGTGGCAGTATCCCAGGTTCAGCAGTGTGCGCCTATGACATGGCAGAGGTTGCCAACACATTCACAGGGCGTTTCAAGGAGCAGAAATCCCCAGACTCAACCTGGACACCATTTCCTGAGGAAAAGGTTCCCAAGCCAAGGTACATCAGCAGCTAATTAACCAACAGCACAGACAGACACGCACTCTCACACACGCACACGTTGGATTCACCACAGTTGCACATAAGCACTGTAACATTCAGTTGCATTGTCTCTGTCCTCTTTGCCTCCAGTCACAAATACCCACATATACACAGCCCAACACAATTGTGTGTAACCTGTTGAATTATGTTGTATTAGTGCCAATGCAATTTTAGCTCGCCTTGTGTCATTTTGTTTAATATATCCTTATCTATTTTAGTGAGGGATTACACGTCCTGTCTCATTGCGTCACATCCACTCAGACACAGATACCGCAATTTTTCAAAGTTATAGCCCCGACCCATTACCTCAACTCTCCCTCACACGCAACTGCATAAAAAAAAAAAGGGCTCACTATCAACAAATGAAGCATGAGATCATTTTACAGATGGCTGGCTAATTCCACAAATGCACCAGCCAGATCAATCTCCCATCTATTGCTTGCTAATTAGTGCGCCAAGAGCTGCTCTCTTATCCTCAAAAAAAAAAAAAAAAACTGCTTTACTGCAAAGATCTGGGCCATGATAATTGTTGGTACCCTTTGCGGGTGAGTGTGTTCCCATATGGCTGAGGAGGCGGTACCTCAGCAGCAGAGAGCCTGTACTGTACCCTTTGTGCATTCATCTCTGTGCATTGTGCGAATATGTGTGAGTTCGCCCGCTTCCCTCAATTAGCATGTAATTGCTTGCTTATGTTCAACAAGTTCCGGCATTGCACAGATCAGATATAGCCGCCATTGTTTCTGCAGTGATTGATGCGATTGATTTCATTTCCATCCTCTGCTGTGTTCAGACCTTTTATCTGCAGGCAAGCAGACGGAGGGTTGTAACAATGCCACCCAGGTCTGGCCCTGCAGCAGACTGCTCCTCCATGTGTTACATTCTCATACTGAATGATTTACAGATTTTCATATTCAAGAGATGTCTGTTTCCGCTCTGCTCTCCATATGTCCACAGACATAAATGCAGCTACAGCAAAAATGTTACAGCACTGACCGTTACTGCCCTTTTTGTTTCTTTGGTGACAAATCGTTCTGCCTATTCTGGCACTTACTCATCAGTTTGGAGGTTAATTTGACATTAGCAGCAGCTAACGTGAGCTCATCTGTGTTGTTTTGAAGTCAGGTGAACTTGAACAGTTATGTAATATGATATAATATATTTTCACAATGAATTTTATACAGCACTTCATGATCTGTTGCATTTTAGTTTTTTGTTTTTTTTATAAAAAAATTAATTGAACCGTATCTACCCTTGAAATTCTGTCCCTTGCCGTTGTAGACATTATTAAAATCAGTCCTAGGAGAATGGATGAGGGATTTTCCTCCATCACTGGATTTCCGTTCCACTCATGAATACATCAGCACTTACGCGGGAAGATTTATCTATAACAAATCTTCCTCCCTCTATACATGGGTACCCTACATGTTGTATGCACACCCGTGAATACATATAATATATTTCATGGTTTTGGTCTTGACATTTTGGCAGCGTCAGACATTCAGTGGCGGCCAGGCTAATATTTCTATAGCCTGCTGTGGATTATGTGGTGTGGCAGGGTATCAAAGACCACGCAGTAAAGGGGTTTTACAAGCTCTCAGAGGTGAGATGCCTGCAAAGGTGATATGCTATCAAAAGAAGCTTCTCTTTTACAAGCAGCTCACCAACTCCCTGTAAAAGGATCAGATAGATAGAATGTCCCAGTGCTTTACCCCAAGTTCAGAGAAAAAAGGACATCTTGTGTCCTTTGCTCTGACCAAAGCTTCTTGGAATGAGAGTTTAGTAATTTAAAGCTAAACTCTCATTGATTTTAGCGAAGCAGAACTGGAGCTCTGACTGTGAAAAACTGCTCAACCATTTCCACAGTAGATGTCGCATATTTTGGTTTGTTTGTTTGTTTGTTTATCTTTTGGATGTGCTCACGACTTCTTTTGTCCACTTCATCACCATCATTATCACCCTGCTCTCCATTCCCAGGCCTGGTAACTGTGCTGGCACTCCATCTATGGAGAGGTACAAAGTGTCCAACGAGTTCCCAGACGACACACTCAACTTCATCAAGATGCATCCTCTGATGGATGAGGCTGTGCCCTCCATTGCTAACAGGCCCTGGTTCCTCAAGACCATGGTCCGGTACGTATTACACACTCCAAAGGTCGTTTCTATCACAGGTCTATGAGCCTCTTCAGCCCAGCACAATAATTACATGAAGTGCTGCGCTGAGAGTCAGGCGGCTCATTAAAACACAGTAGTACTCCACTGCTAACTAGTTGATGACCTATTTTCACTGAAGTGGTGAAAACACTGATATGCACGATAAACTTTCATCATCATTCCGTCGTATGTAGTCGTAAAGACAGCAAACTATTTGAATCCTCGGTTATGTGTGTCCTTTTGCTCTTCATAAGGTCTTGGTCTAATCCTTCGTTGCAAATTGTTCGTTTGAATAGTGAAAAGTTTTGTTTTCTCTCCTTTTTGGTTCTGTGGTCCGTTTTCCTCCTGATTTTTGAGGGTTGAGCCCATTTTCCAAAAGCCAGTGCACTGTGGCTGATACATTTGATCATAAAGGTCTGTCTGACTTTCAGCCGCACTTCACACAGACATTTAAACCAGCCTCTGGGGGAATGTGACAGCATACCGCCATCCCATCAGCCGGGTAAAACTAGCTGACAGAGCATTTGGTGAAAAGTAAAAAAAATAAAAATAATAATAATAAAAAAAAATCTCATTTTTGAAATCATTTTTCATATAGGCTTGGTTCCCACTTGCAGCTGCTGAACACTTAAGGTCAGTGGTGCTTCAGTGGTGGTAACATCCGTTTATAAAGATACATAGAGAATTTTTCTGAGGTTTTGCAAATTTTTTGCATCGTATCATATCTTGCAGCTGCTTGCTGAGGCTTGACCTACATACTGTGCAGACTTAGTTAGAATATGAATTGCTTTCATCAAGGTAATCCCTAAAACTCTCTCCGTTCATTATTGCATCGCATCAAACAGCTGTATTATGAATACCACTGTGTTTTTTACACAATCAGCAATCAGAAGATTTGATTTCATTTGAAATGACACCACGGTGAGCAGAGCTTTGGATGGGAATCAGAGGCATCAGTTAAAAGCATTATGTAAGCTCAAAAAGCATTGTGGAGGCATGTATGATGGCAGGAGAGTGACGTCCTTTATGATAATTCTAACGTACTAAATTTTATATTCTTGAGTCAAAATCGGGCGGAAATGAAGCCAGTAACTGGGTTGGATCCCTTTTAGCACCCTGCAGAGGACAGCCCGATATCCAGAAAGAGCGTTTGCTGCAAATTTGAGGGAGCTTCTGTGACCTGAGACTGGATGTGTTGTTGCAGGGACCTCAGCTGGCTGGATGCAGTGATTCAAAGGGGGACACACTGTGAAGAAGAATCCTCCTTTTGAGGAGGAAGCACAGTGAATGTCGTAGTCCTTGAGATTGCATTATTTCTCTGCCATCAAATCACATTGACACAGTCCTTAGAGTGCCTGTTATGCTTGAAGAGATCAAAACCACATTAGACCTTCAGAGTACTGATCCTGTTGATTGGATAAGCATAAAGGATGTGACCTCTTGTTTCTTTTTTTTTTCTTGTTGTAAACTTGCGTGCGAATTTATATGAATCACATCTGAAAGGAATTTTCATTTAAAGTTATGAATATTACACTCGCGTGTACCTTTTGGAAACACTAATCATTGACCATTAACCAAGCCAAAAGTGGACTTCCAAGATTTCACGAGAAGCTCTCATGTTTAATCCTTGAATTTAATCATCTTCAATAAAAAAAAAAAAAAGTTTTTTCTTAATACACACTGATGAGCAGGTATGTTCCTTTTTGATATCTTAGAGTTTCCTGGCCCTGAAACTAATTGAGAGATAAATCTGGGCATCTGTGATGCGATGAAATCTGCTAGTAAGAGCAAGTAGCCTCAAGACATACTCCTTAAAATCTGTTCATATTATTTCAGCCATCTAAATTTCATTTCTGACTCCCAAGAGCATAACAGGCCACCAGTCCAAACAAACCAACTGGCAGGTATCCAATTTGCTAGCTTTAATTTACTACTAATGTATATTTGTCTTTATTTTTTTTTTTATAATAAAATTAAAATAGAATTTTATCCATCTCCATCTGCCAAATTATGTGATGAGCAGCTGCCAAATAGAAAAAGAAACAAAACAAAAAAAGCAACAGTAGCATCTCATTTGTAATGTCTTTCTCCGAGCGACCACCTGACATTCCCCATGGCAGTATGACTGAGATGAATAAAACTGTGTTACCTCCCTGGCTGATCATTATTCGTTTTTATCTGACACAAAGATGGAAGATATTAATTATATATGAATTGTTGTTTATTGTTGATGCCTTTTTTCTACTAACTAGTATCTCGCTGTGAATGCAAATGTAATCTCATACATTTTGGAATGTGGTCCAGTCAAATGTAGAGATTTACAGAATACCTTCTTCTTTCCCTCGTGACCATCTATTACTCTTCTAGTTCCTCTTGTTCCTCTTCAGTGGGCAGGCTGACTAATAAGTGAGTGATTAACTTGATTCATTTTACTTGGTTTTCCTTGTTTCAGGTATCGCCTGACACGCATTGTGGTGGACGGTGAGGCGGGGCCCTATAAGAACCACACAGTGGTCTTCCTGGGATCTGAGAAAGGCATCATCCTCAAGTTCCTGGCCAAGATGAACAATGGCTTCCTCAACGATAGCCTGTTCCTGGAGGAGCTCAACGTATACAACCCCGACAAGTATGTAGCTCTGGGTGGATACGTGCACACATGAAAGAGATGGATAGAAATAAAGAAACATGGATACAGTTGCTACAAACAAAAGAAAGTCAATTTTTGCATATGTTTGTTACAGAGTGTGTGCGTTTGTGCATGTGTGTTAGATTTTTCATGTTTCCAACCATCTCCCAACTCAGCCAACCCACCAACCCACCAACCCACCAGCTCCATCAGTACCAGTCAGTTTCCCCCGACCCAAGCTCTATAGTGAAGCCAGGCTACCAGATGGCTACTCTATCATTTAAAAGAGTTTTATCAGGTTTCATTTTGTCCAACCGCAGTTGCTAAATTAAAGACATAGACCCTAAGGCTCTGGATAGCGTAGCCCTGTGGTTCCCGACCACAGCGGAGCCCAGTTCCTCCAAAATCATTGGCTGATTAAAGGAAACACACATGTGCGCACACTCTCACACACCAAGGTCTGCGTTTGTCTCCAGAGCCAGACTATGATCTTTCCCTAATACATTACACGGCTGTCGGTAAAGGTATGGATGCCAGCGTGTGTGTGCCCACGGGTGTGTGTGGGCTGGGTACGGTGGGGTGAAATGAGTGGAGCATTGTTGTGTGTTTGGAATAGAAGTGAGTAAGGAAAAATTTGCCACAGTAGGACCTTGCCAAAGCAAATATTTATCTGAGGGGTAATGGATGAGGGGGAACAAATGGCAGTACAAACAGAGAGGAGAGAGAGAATTGAGGTGAAGCCTGGGGAGGAGAGATGGAAAGAAGCAGAGGAGAGAATACATTATTGTGTTAGACTACTGAGAAGAAGAAGGGAAGGAGGCCGAGAACTTGACAGGAGGGCTTTCAAGGTTACCACTGTTTGTTATCCAACATGCCGCGGCCATGTGACGAGCTATATAACGAGGGGATGAAGGGCAGGCCCTGCGCTCTCTTCCCTCCCCTCCTCTCCTTCTTTGTTTCTTCTCCATCTCTGTGGCTGAGACCGAGCAGTCACCGGCTGCTGGCCATCTGGCTTCAGTCGTGTACAGTAAGTGACTTTGCCTGCCTCCCTCGCTGGCAGGATCAGCACAGGCCCCGGCTGCCGTGCATTACCCAGTGTAGATGGACTGTAAACCCTAATTGAGAGCATTAATGCGGGACCAGAGCACTAGGAAGGGGAGATTAAATCCCAGGAGCTGGATGGTGGGATGGAGAGAGAAGTGGATGGAGAGAAGGGATAGAAATATGCTTGACACGCCCAGAGGGATTAGGGTTCGTTCCTGTGGGGCCGAGGAGACAAAGACGACTAGCAGGGATGGAGGAATTGTGGAGCAGGAGGAGGACGGGGCTGAGTTAGTGTTAGTGGATCTTTGACAGTTAAGTGTGGTGTTATTGCTGACTGCTCACAAAGCCCATCTGTTTGTTTATCCGTTGTATCTGTATCACCCCTTTTCTTTATCTCTCTTTATCTCCCACTCCATTCCTGACCCCATATTCTCAAGTCCAGGATGATCTTGTTACACCCTGACCTCACAATCTCTCTCTTCCACGTCTTAATCTTTTTCTTTTTATCCCTTTAAATGAACTGTTTAATCTCAATTCTGGACGTCTTCCATCTCTCCCTGCCAACATTTTATTAGACCTTGTGCCTAAACAACAGGATAGTTGGGAGAACAGACAGAATAATCAATTATTGAATCCCCATTCACATCTTTGTCCCATAGGTGCAGTATAGATGGTGTGGAAGACAAGCGCATCATCGGCATGCAGATAGACAGCAAGAGCCACGCTCTGTGGGTCGCTTTCACCTCCTGTGTGGTTAAAGTACCACTGTCCCGCTGCGAAAGACATGGAAGGTGCAAGAAGTAAGTGTGGTTACTCAAGCTTTGACACGTACAGAGAGAAACAATATTCCAGTGCACAATATGACAGGGGCCTGCTGTATGTGTTTGTCTTCCAGGTCCTGTATAGCATCCAGAGACCCATACTGTGGTTGGGTGTCAGAAGGAGCCTGCCGACAGGTGGTTGGCAACATGAAGTAAGTCAACACAAACGCAATCACAAAAGAGTCAAAAGAGGCATCCAGTTCTACAAAAGTAATAACCTGCTTATTTTAACCAGATAAAGGAGTGTTGAGTGGCACATTTCCAAAGTTTGGATGTGCATTAAGATATAGTTTAATATTTTTCTTTATATTGACAACTAGAGAACCACTTCAAATACTTAATTATATGTAAAAGCGTGTGCCCCAATGAGCTAATAAGGTAAAAATTATAATTTGTTGAAACCAAAACACAAATTTAGCAATTTAAATCAGTTCAGTTTTGGACTAAATTCAGCTACCAGCTGCTTTAAAGACCCTGTTAAAACATGACATTTACATGCACCTCAGGTGATCCAATCACAAATCAGCAGTGCTAAGCACATCAGCTGACACCTGACATTAAAATAAATACCACAGGTGTCTTCAGTGGGTATTTGTAATGGGATCTCACCTCCCTCCTGTAAATGCAAATAAACATAATCATTTCTGTTAAAGTCCAAACTAACCCACCTCCCACTGTAGTCTGAGAGATCAGGTTTTAAATGTGCCGTTCCGTTTTTGGAACCTGGTGAATGTCATAGTTTTGATATTTTAAAATGACTGTCCACGTCACATCAGCCTCCGTTAGTTATGATTAAAATGACAAAATAGCAAGCATGGTAGACATTGTGCAAGTTGCAAGTTTTAGCAGAGCGAAGTGATTGTAATGCAGAATTTTAAAAAGTCTGAGAAACACGTGGTTCATAAGCAAGTTTTATAAAGCACTATGCCACTTTTTTTTTTTTTTTTTTGTGAGCCTCGTGGCATTCCTCTCTCAATTTGTCGTGTCTGTGATCTTTCTAATTTTATGGTGAGTAAGTGCAATTTCCTCCAGCTGAAAGGGCTATTGGAAGGATGAATGGAAAGAAAGTGTTGTTATCCCCAGGCTTGGGGTTGGGTACGCAGAGCGGGAGAAAAGCTCAATGGTCACGGTAGCTATAATTTGTGGCTGTAGTTATGACACAGAACCAGATTATGCCTTCTGAACAAACAGCATATGGAGTTTTGTGATGGGAAAAGCATTTTACAGATGAGGTCATAACAAAAGGGCCAGAGCTCCAATGGCTATTTGACACTGAATGAATTTGATCCCCCTGCTGCAGAACGATCGGCCTGCCATGCCAAAACACCAGAGACACACATACTCGCCAAACACAAGGAGCAAAAACACACGCGCAGTATCCATCCCATTATTACTCTACAACGCTGATGCAGTGAACTGTTCTGATTGAGTTTCCACTCTGGAGCAGTAGCTGACACAGTGGCATTAAAAGGGGCAGACCTCACTGTGTTACTGTACAATAATTTTAAGTGAGAGGGTGGGGGTGGAGGATTAGGCCTGGTAGGATCCGTTGGTGTGTGGCGAGTTATTCAAAGCATTTGCCAGGCTGGACAGAAGGAGGGGTGACAAAAGGGGGGGGGCGGTCAGTGGTATTTTTGGTGTGAAATAAAAAGGTTTGCTCAGATGAAGAGGTCTTTGTAGAAAAAAAAAAAACAAAAAACTTTTTCTTAAACTCAGTCTCTCTTTCTTACTCTTTCTTTTCCTTAATACGAGAACTTTGTTTCATCACTTCCTCTTTTCCAGTCTTTGTGCAACCATCTACCTATCCTTTTATCTCAATCCATGAATGTGTGTCTATTTTTGTCCATCTTTCTTTTTTCCGTCTTCCCTCTGACATATTACTTCTCTCTTGCATGCTTTCCCTCCTTTCTTCTTCCATCTGGTCCCGGTGTTTGCATGCCAGGTTTCCCATGTGGAGTTATGCCTCTTATACCTTCTGCCTATAAACAGCTTGCACTCTGGTCTTCCACAATATGGTCCCCAGTCACCCCCTGTTCATGTAAATGATTGCATATGAATGTGTATGTCTGTTAATATGTAAACTCCAGTGTTTCAATAACAACGCATTAGCATATTCATAATTATTCGAACAATATTTATCACTGTCAATGACCAACGCTTCTCTCTGCATTAGAGGTGGGGTCTTAGAAAACCTGCACATAAACTGATTTACACCGTGGTGACCCCCCCGATTATTAAAGCTTGAGCTTACAGCAGGTATTTCTATTAAATCAAAGCTTTGGATCAAAATGAATCACAGACTTGAAGCATATTGCAAACTTACTCTACACTGTATGTACACAATATTAAGTCCCTGGTAAGCAATGAGCTTCAGAAAGGAGTAATTAAAGATTTATGCTTGACCTGCAATTCAGCAACCATGTCCCTTCTGTCCAACCACACATCTAGCAATAATCACATCTAATATAAAACGTGGCCTCCAGTTACGTACAGTTTGAATCTGATTTAAATATGCATTACGCAGTGGGATCTTAACTCTGAACTGAACCGTCTGTAGTGTCACTTTTGAGCACGCTGCACCTCTAATGCAGCTGCCCAAGGACGTGAACCCTTTAACTTTCTGTTCACATTGTGGTTCGTTCTCTCTCACATGTGCCAAGTAAGGGCCAGACACTGCATCTGTGCCGACTCCTCGTTGTGAATTTATCCAAACATTTCATGGCATTTCTGAGGCAGACATGGGGACAGACTGAACAGCATTTTCTACTTAGACAGGTTTAATTGTGCAACTCTGCGTCTGCTTCGTGATTACGATCGTATGATAAGCAAATCAGATAAGCAGATTAAATGTACCCAACGAAATGAAAAGAGGATGCCAGTGTTGTTTGTGTGTTGTTGGTGTTATTGTGGTTCCTTTTGCAGGGGAATTGGTTATCAAGAAGGTACAGTTTACCATCTTTATCCCAATTAAGGTTAAGGAAAAATGAATACTGAATGAGCGGATGACATTTTTTAATCACCTCCAACAAATAAATAAACATAAATTAATTATTTTGTTTCCAATTGTATTTCTCTTTTAAAATCTCCTGCACTTGTCCTCAGCGTCAGGTTCAAGCCTTTAACCCATCATGGGATAGATCGGGGGATAAAGGCTGGGCGATGCTGGTTTGGAAAATTATTCTTCCTTCATGCTATGATTGTGACCAGTGAAGGGTGAGGGGGATGAGAGGTGGGTGAAAAGGCAGGGGGAGGAGGAACAGCGAGGAGAGGACAGGGTGGGGGGTGGTTTAGAAGGACTGTGAAAAGCTGTCATGCATGACTGTGATCCTGGTTGACAGTTGGTCCGCTCTGTTTCACAGATCTCCTTACTGCCTGCTTGGTGGTCTTTCAGGAAGAGACCAGGTCTCCGTGCCGATTGCATTAGAAAATAACAACTCTGAAATGCTCTCCGTCTGTGTCACATGATGGCCCTCAAGCACGGTTACACCTCACCTCCCGGGTTTTGGCCCATGTCAGTCCACTGGAACCTGGTTTATCTCAGATACAAAGAAATAGGAAAAAGTATTTATTACTTGAAATGCAATTTTGTACATTTCCCCCTAAATAATCAAGTTCATGAGTCAGGGAAATATTTCCTTTAGATGAGAAAGTCAATACCACTGTCATGTCTGTTTTCTTAAAAAGTGGAAATAGGGGAAAGAAGCCACCCTCCATCTTTCTAATGGTAACTTAATCTGCCTACAGCATACACATTATTTCTTGTGTGTTTAATGTTACCATAGATTACCATAGCCTCCTTTTGTGAATTAGAAAGACGAATAATATTATGTGCCAATGAAAGAGAATTAGCAGAGAATGTAGATGGATTTTGTTGCCATTGAGTCTGATTTGCCCCCCAACCCCCTCACCACCTTTTTATTCTTTGCGCTAAGCTACGAAAACCAGCTGCTAGCTGTAGCTTCATATATTCTCATCATTGTTGTGCTAATCTCATTTCAAGAAAGCACTAAAGTAGTTTTAATTCTTTTCAAAGCTCTAAGACGTAAGACTTTTTTTTTTTTTTTTGAGCCAAATAAAACAAAAATCTATTTGTATCAACACTTTTGACAGAGAGTTCACTGCCAGCTCTGGATTTATTAGCCTGCCAGCGTTCTTCATAACCGTTGATTTTAGGCCTCCAGGGTACGTCATAGGTGGTCTCTGATTTTGTTCCAGTTTTGGGCTCTCTGCAGAGAACCTGCTGTGCAGGCAGAGTATAGCATGTTTTGGGCTGTTTTTGAAGTAGCCTTCCTATAGCTTTTTGTTACTTTGCGAGGTGTGGCGAGCCTGCTTGGCCTGGTCTGTTTTCCAACGCTGACCATGATGTCTCTGTTCCCCGCAGATCGGCCTTTGAGCAGGACGTGGAGCATGGCAACACAGATGGCCTGGGAGATTGCCAAAGTAAGCAGGGCCTCTTCACTCTTATCTTTCCCGCTCTCTTCCACGCTCCCCCACCACCACCACTGCCACCATTCCTCTCTTCTCTGTTAACTTGGTCTCCCTCTTCTCTCGGCCCCTCGGATTCTTTCTTCGCTGCTGTCACCTCTTTCTCCCCCGTCTGTTCCGCCCTCACAATCCTCTCTTTCAGCCTCTTCCATCCATCTGTCCTTTTCGCCTCTTGTCCTCCTCTGTCCTTCTGTCCTTTCTCTGGTCCCCTCGGTCAATAGACTACTGTGTCCCATTGCGCAGAGACAGGGTGCCTTCTTGGAAATTGCTATGAAAACACAACCCAAACATTCAGCAACACACAGGGATGAGATCCCACTTGTGAGCAGTCACAGGGCTCATTTTAAAACATTAAACAAGACAGGGCTCTCAACCCAGGCAGACTCAAAAGCTTTGAAAGGTTTCTTTTAATCTACAAGACAAGGAGTGAAAAATATGTATGTTTGATCTTTCTATAACCAAAATAACTGTTTGGAAACACGCCGCCCTGTTGATATTTTACTGAGCTGGTCAAGTTTTTACAGAAACTTCAAAACAATTTGACACTAAATCACTCATCATAGTCCATTTCGTCTTAATTTGAACTGTTTACTCAGAGTAATTGAAGCCAGTGCTTTTTCACTCCAATTTCATCAGGGTGTTTAGTCAAGGGAAACCATAATGCTGGAGCTTTATACACTGGGGAAGCCATATAGATCACCTGTGATTAGAAGTTAGGAGAATATCGAGCAGCCAGTCGATTCTGAATTACATTAAAAGTCATGGCTTTTGATCATGTTAAGGCATGAGCTCTCTGCTGTGTGTGCGGTAACACGTTTCTTTTCTTCTTCTTCCAGATACCTTTGTGGCACTGAACGGTAAGTATCCCACATAAATTGTGGAGGCAATGAAAATAAATAAATAAATAAGAGGGGGAAGAAAGACAGGAGTTGCATTTCATCTCAGACTCTTTAACTTCAGCCACGCCTCTTTGTCTTTTCAATCAATCATTCCCTCTCAAGGAAATGAAAACTCCTCCCACATGTGTAAAGAGGGTTTATTAATGACTCAAGGTTTTAACTAAATTCATTTCACTCCTTCTTTTTGATAGACGTTCCTTCCCGTTACGAAGGTAATGAAACATTAAGGCATGGTCAGTAAATTTCCCTTCTCCTAGTATTTCCTCGCTCAGCCCCTTTTTGGTGTTTAGAATAAAGGATGCAGAAGTCGAAATCAGAAACATGGAATTCAAAATATTCTGATTTTGTTAGTTGTGTTACACCCTCTCCCCGCTCTCGTCCCCCACAACCCGATCATCTTTATCCTTTGTGCAGTAGCATTAATTAGCCTGACCTTTGCATCGTTAATTTGATGGATCTGGTTGTTGTTGGTTTGGGGCCTTGATGGAGAAGAAATGTCTCAACTTGCACATTAATTGGCCCTTTCTAGAGTCGGCCTAGATCAGATGTGTTTCTGCCAACTGTGGCCAAGCATGTGTAGTTGGCAGAGACTCTCCACACAGTCAAAGATGCTCAAGTCAGCAAGGCCAATGTAAACATGGAGAGATATTTTTATCTTTGGCTTTTTTAGTGCAGATATGTTCACTCTTCTAATAATCACACTGTGCAACATCACAATCACACTTTGGTGTCAGATGATTGATACCATTCCTCTTTCAAGAATGATAAACAGATGGGATTAGCCTAGAGCAAAGTCACTCTTATCCATAGCACCCACACCTACTCACACAATCACCTTATTTTTATCTAATCGGAGTGGCGTGCATTAGTTTGGTTTTCTCGGTGACTCTCGCACTCTCTCCCTTTCACACACATACCTCGCAGCTGCCAGATCAAAACAGTCAGATCCATACAGACAGACAAGAATAGATATTTTGAAGTTGCTCCAGAAAGCCCAGCTCTCTCTCTCTCACCCCCCTGTGGCTCTCCCCCCACTGTGATTCTCCCTCCTTTTGGAGATCCAGGGTCACAGAAAAAGCATCTGTGTTGGTGTGCACCCCCTATAGTGCTGAATATGCTTCCACAGGCTTGGCTGTGTGTTTCAACACACACTCACACACACACACACACACACACACACACACACACACAGATAATACTCAGTTTACAACCCCCCAAACAAAGTCTCAGCCATTGCCCCAGAGCCTCTCCATCTATCTGTCAGTGGATGATATGGATTTGAAGATAAATAAATGCCCCTTCTCCATTCTGCTCTGCTCCTCTCCAGACTAGACAACATTGCCTCTCTTTTAATCTGCAGAAAGAGAGAGATGTGCCTCCGTCTGCAGTTTAGGGCTCCCCCCCACCCCCCAATCCGTGGAGGAGCTCTGAGGCCCCGAGTTCTCTCTCTATGTGTGTCATCTGCCCGAATTGCACTTCCCCTGGCAGTGGGGGAATGAATTATAAAATAGGCCTGTCACACTAATCTCTCAGCCTTGGGCCAATAGTTAAATAAATCATTTTAATGATTGCCACGCCACACGGAGGAAGAGGAGGAGGAGGCTCTGGATGGTGTTGTGCGGGTGTCTGATGTGCACAGTCTATCAACAGCATCAATGCTAGGCTCCTAAAATGTCCCCCCATCTTCAAACACAAGCATAAGCACATATTGAAATGGCACTTGTACATCTGCAGACACACACACACACACACACACACACACACACACACACACACACACACACATTTTGCCTTCACCTCCTCCGTGGAGAATGCATGTTTAAATGGGAATTGGAGGCTGAGCTCCACAGAGGATGTTGATAAAAGTGTTGTCACTCTTCATCAAGGGATTTTTTTTTATGTCTAGCTTAAATACATTATATTAAATACAATATATATCTTGTGTATGGTGGCTTAAATGCAAGCATGTGGGATAGTAATGTGATTAGCACAGTTCAAAAATAAATGCTCAGACAACTCTTATGCACAAATTCCACTTATAAAGGAAAATGAGAAAACTGAGACAGGCAGATGCAGGAAAGCACAGAGATTATATGCGACACGTTTAGGTGATAGACGGGGAGGAGGAGTAGGTGTGATATGTCATCCACAGGTGATAGGCTGCTTTGTTGCATTTGTCAGATAACGCCAAACTTTTGGGTGTCAGAACATTGACAGTGCATTCATTTTCACAGACAGACACTTTGTGCTGTTCATATTTTGGCCTCATCATCATTAGTACCCGCTGGCTGTGTACCCGTTACAACTGTTGGCCGATACTTCATTTGGCCATTAACGAATTTAATCACAGGGAGGGGTTAGATCAGAGAAAATTCATTAAGGCTTAATAACATTTTTTCTGATGATTGATCTAGACGTGTTGCTGAAGGCCTTGCTAAATAAAGATTACCGGCTGAGCAGCTGGGAAACATTTGGGAGCTTCTTCGCTTTAAAACAAAGGCAAGAGGTGGTACATGGGAGATAGGAGTAGAGGAAAGGTGAGATGGAATGAGGGAAGCAGATGACGTGACAAGAGCAGGAGGAACTGACGAGACGAAAGTGTCGTCGCCAAGTCTCTCCTATTCTGTGAGAAACGGTCCACAACACAAAGACATTCTGTGAAATGTCTCAAAGAGAAATGGTGAATATTTGAAAGGAACTGAGCATTATGACAAAAAAAAAAAAATAAAAAAAAAAATAAAAATTGAACAGTAAGTTTTAAAGTTAAAGAGAGCTTGAGAAAGGTAGCGGTGAAGAGCATGAACAGACTCAGAAACACTTTGCAGTTGAAGAAAAGTTGCGGGCACCAATGGAAAGAAAGTTTGTCTCTTGTCCTTCATATCAAAGGTAGACACCCCATGGTGATTGGGGAGGAATACGATTGTACTCTGCTCCTCTCTGACAGACCCGGCAGAGCTTTGACATGTCAGTCAGAGCAGGAGGGGAGAGAGTGGGAAAGTCACAGAGAGGCAGAGAATGACAGGAAAAAAAAAGAAAGGACATGTCCATCCTGAGAAATGCACAGACACACACACACACACACACACATTTACTAATGAGTTGCCCAGGGTCACTGGGAGAGAGACACTTTGTTGCCTCACATGGCCCAGCAGCTGTCCATGTGTGAATACAGATCTGATGATGCTTCAAAGAAGAAGTAGAAGTACTTCTAAGTGTGTGCATGTATGTGTGTGTGTGTTTGTGTGCGTCCCTGCTGGCCTGTGCTCACATGCACTGAAAGCCTGTTCCTGTCTGCCCTGAGCGTCGGTTAACCTGTGTTGTGTCCGGCAGGCCACCATCACCACCACCATCACCACACCCTCTCACTCCCCACCTCAGCCCTACCTGAGGCCGCAGAGGGCCCCCTGGGGCGGGGCCGCATGGTGGAGCGGAAGGACCCCCCCATGAGCTCAGACAAAGGGGAGGACCCCTACGTGGCCGTGCCCTCTCAGACTCAGCCCGAAGCCAATGGTAAGCCTTGGAACGCAACAGTGAGCAGACAATTCGGTCCATTGTCACCTGTGGCAAGGGAGGCGGGTGGGCAGGGAGGACGGGTTGGGGGGGGTTTGCGTAATTGAGATTTACGGCTGCCTGGCTGCTTCCAGCTGACAAGGTGTAGAGATTCTGAATCGCTTTCTCTCCAGGGGACAAATTGCCTTAAACTGCGTGCATACACCCCCCCCAGCAAGATGTATGTAAACACACCCACATTGTAAATACATATGCAGACACGCTATTCCCGCACAAACGCTCACATGCACACGCTTCAGGGTGGATTTATTATCTGTGGACTGTAATGTCCCACAGGAGATGTAATATCCAGACCATTACACTCTGAAAAGGAAGATGGCGATGTATTTATTTCCTGGAAAAGATGGCCGGGGCCCCGGCTCTGTCATGCTTTGAGACACGGTGACATGACATTGAATGCCCTTTTCTCCCGTGTTAACAACCTGCCTAATGCTGCAGCGGCTCAAGGATGGCTCGCTGGATAAATGAGACGGAGAGAGAATATAGGAAGGGGAAACGGACGAGTGGGACGACACACAATGGAGGGGCGGGGGGAGGGGTGGGGGGGTGTCACAGCAGTGCTGCCGATCCAGGTTTTGTGTCTTAATGAAACACCTAGACTTATTAAAGATCCCATTAAATCATGTAACATAGCTGCACTGCTTTAAATAGTTTGTACTAACAGAGCCAGCATCAACTCTTCCATACTTATTCATGAAGAAAGCATTTAAGGACAAAAAAACAAACTAAACTTGCATCTTATGCACTATTAAAAGAAAACTTCAGAATTTCTGTAATCCAAACAAAGATCGTAGTCAGAAATATCTACACATCAACTTTCTCAGTTTATAGGACAGAATTTTTTTTTTTTTTTTCCCCCCAAATACATTTTTCACTTATCAAATACCGAAGTACAAGTACACATACTGCGGCACACTTAAAGCTCTCTTATAATTCTAAAAAACGAAAATAAGGCGTTATGCATGTTCAGACAGCCACACATCCAGCAAAAATTCCCCCCATCTACTGTCTGTGGAATAAAACAGAGACACAGCAGTGACTGCGACATGTCGGCTGGAAGCAGTAAGGCATCGCTGGGTAGATCCAGGCACAATGGTGGCAGAGACTTCAGACAGCATGCCTACAGCCAGTATCACAACATGCTGTCGCTCTCCTTGTTGCCTTTACCTGAGCAGCTTTTATGTTACTCATGCCTCACAAGCAATTGTGAGGAATGCTATACTTTTTAGAAGGGGGGGGGGGTGTAAATGTGCAAGTTTCAAGCTCAGGTAACTGCAACAGGGCTTCACATTTCAAAAACAATGCTTCTTGCTGTTTTTCTGTATTATCATTATTGTTATTATTATTATCATTTCTAAAAGACACCTTTGCAGCTTGTTTCAATATTTATCAGTTCTGTTTTCAATTTCAGCTCTACAGTCTTTCAGTTTTACTTTTCTCTGAAAGTCAGCTCTGATTAGATTTTTTTTTTTCCTTATGTTGGTTTCTTGTGAGCAATTCTTGATATTTTGCATGGCTTGGTGTGAGATTATGTCTATTTTTTCTTTTCTTTTTTTTTTGCTATTTATACATTTGCCTTTTTCCTGCCTTGATTGCTTTGATGGTATTAGGCACAGTTTTGCCTCCATGCAGCTTAATGCTTTTCAGCATGGCAAATTGAGCACCACAGTCAACAGTATTCATTTCCTGCTCCACCCATCCTGCCTCCTCTTCCTTCCTGTCAGCCAAAGTATTACTGGCTTCAGGTGTCAACTGTACTGTGAAAACTTTTCAAACTGCATATGTTGAAAATGGAATCAATATAGGCTATGAGAAGCGATTATGGAGTTATGTAAATGAGTCGTTTCATCTGCATTTTAATGGTACAGCGATAAACTCATGCAACAAATTTTACACTAGACATTGGGGATAAATATTTGGCTAGAGCATCAAAAGTATGAAAGTTTATGCTTGATTGACAACATATTAACTCATATCCAAAGTTATTTGCAACCATGTTCCCAACGTAAAAAAAAATTACAATTACTTCCTAACTTTTTCATTTGCAGCATTGTGGAATCTTATCTGCTAATGAATATTACAGTGCTGTCAATATGTATTAGTCCAACACCACCAGAGTAATTAGAAATGCTGCAAAGTGAGAGTGTTCTCACACTGATGATATTTAGCACCCAACAGCATCATTATCTGACATTCCAGTGGAGCCATGGCAGTTGCCAGGTGGCAGCTTGTGTTTCACAGTACATTTGAGCTTGAGTGTTTGTCTGCCTATCTGTCTGTCTGTCTGTCTGTCTGTCTGTCCGGACCTCATCAGTCTCTGTTATGTTTTTCTTTCCGTTCCTGTCATTCCACCATAAACCTCTCCCTCTGCCTCCCGTCGCTCAACCTGCTCCCCGAAAACCAGCAACCCTGCCACTTTTCCACCATCTGCTGCCATTGTGATCAGTCTCCCTTCCACAGGGCCTCTCATCTGACTGGGATGGCATGTTCCAAGGCTATACCTTACCTAGTGCAAATTAATTCCTGAACCAATTTATGGAGCCTCCTCCTCACAATGCCCCTCCCCCCTGGCTTTCCCTGTCTCTTCTCCTCCCCCATCTCTGCGTCTCTGTCTCTCCCCTTGTAGTCTGTCTCTTCTCCAACTGGAGTCATATCTCTTCCCTTGTCTGCAGGAATGAATCCTTGCCTGTCTCTCCCCCTTTTCGCTCTCCCTCCTCTTTCTTCCCTCTCTCTGTCAGTCTCAACCCCCCCCCCCCCCTCCCACCTTACATCCATCCTCCCCCAACCTCCGACCTGTAGCCACCGCTGTGTTGCTCCAATTTATGGGTTCATTACAACAGCTATCCAGAGGGGGGAGGCAAGAAAAAAGGTGGACGGAAAGAGGGATGGAGAGACACAACAAGGGAAGAGACATGGGAAATGTGGGAGGGGAGAAGCACAGAGAGAAAAGGAACACATGTGATAGAGATTTATTAAACAGAACAAGACCATAACATAGCAGTGAAGGTTATAAAAGAGAAGGGTAAACCAAAGAAGGTGGACTGACTAACTGAACAAAAGTGATGGAAAGAAAAGGGAATAAGTGAGGATACAAGATGTAGCTGAACAGAGTCAGTAACAATGTTTTTTCTCTATCCCTCTTATTCATTCTTTTCATACTGGGCTGCAGTTTTCACGCTGAATGTCCAGTATTTTTTTATTTACCCGGCTAACTCAACTAATCCTGGCTGCAATGATGTCGGGCTGAATATCACAAAAAAAGAAGTAGGTACATTTGGTGAAATCCTGTCTCCTAGAAATGACTTAAATATAATAACAGGAAATTACATTTTCCTCCTGACTGGTAAACTGCAAACCTTGGTAAGGTTTTTCATTCGTTTCTTACAAAATCCACCCTAGAAGCAAAAGCATGATTAACAGATTTCTAAGGGTTATGTTAAAGCACTTCGAACACCTGAATTTTTAAAACTTCAGCATAACATGTAATGTTTTCTATTTATTAACAATAACCACTCCACCTTGTGCAGACAAGAGTGCCTATTATTCTGCCCTCCTCATTCACACTGTAAGGCTAAATAAGAGACACAACACTGTTCAGCAGCATTCACAAATGAGAACCTCCAAAGTAATCACATATTTGAATCTACATGTCTTGACAGCAGTGTATACATCGCAACCTTTATGAAATAGGAAATAGGTTTTACTGCAGTGCTGTATTTTGGAGGGGGTCGTGTGACAGATCAGTAGTGTTGACAACATGTTGTACTTTCCACACTGGAAAGATCACGTTACCTACGTACATAATGCAGACAACAGTTATATATATATTTATTTATTTATTTTATTTTTTTACCAAAATCTAATTGGGAATACATAACCACCATTTTTAAGGGACCTGGCTCTCTGATGTGGTGCGATGTATTCTCTTTTCATGCATGCTGAAGAAGACACTTTATGTTTTGTCACTTCTTTTTGTGTTTTGTTTGCACTTTTTGTTTTGATAAGTAGTGCATTCAGATTTCATCTGAAGACGCTTGTTTTTGTTTTTTTTCCCCCCAACATTGTGTTTCCAAAATAACATTAGAGTGCTTTGATGAGATTTCCTCCCCATTACATGAGAGCCACTGTAATTTATGGAGAGATATGATTTCCCTCCATGTCAGGATTTTTCACTGTACCGCCAACTGTCTGACAGCTGCTCTGCACGAGTTATTTTCAGCTGCAGGCAGCTCCCTGGCACCTGTGTGCCAAGGTGAGGCGGGTATGATCGGGGAAGGGTATGACCCCTCTCACACTAGAATACAGTTCCCATTTTTAATTCCTCCTTGCCAAAAAGCATTTCACTTTCCGCAGAGCTGTTGAGGAAACACTTCACCATTGTCACCGGGCATGTCGTGTCACTCTTGAATGCTACACGTACTGAAGTTATGGGAGGAGAGACTGTCATGTATTTGCAATTGCAGCAGGAAAAAAAGGCATCAAATTCTGGTTTTAAATTTTAATGGATTCATCCCCTGTTGCCTTCTGTCCGTCCAGCTACTCGGCCCCAGAAGGGCAGAATTGTGGCTTTGATCTCAGTTTTTCTGGCAAATTTGCAAACACAGTTATGTTGACCGTAAAAAAAAACAAAAAACAAAACAAAACACAAAAACAAGGCAAAAGGCAGTTATAAAAGGATGCTATAAACCACTCATTTATCCCACATTAGCCCTGCTTGTACTAAAAGTAACAAAAAAAAAAAACTCCTGCCAAGGCACAGGGTAGTGTTTAGTACCCATTAGCCTTAAATGTTGCCGGTCTGTAATTGTCACACAATTTCCCTTCAGCGATGTTTCTTAGTGAGCCAGAAAAGATAGAGAAGGGATTTCGTGCTTGTCTGATTATTATGAAGCGACATCTCCTCTCAAATTGCCTTCCCCTGGAGGTGAGCTGACAAGATTTGAGGTAATAGAGGCTTTGGTTTAACATGAACTCTGGTCACTGTCAGTTGATGATATATCTGGCTGGCGGACTTTTTCAGCAGCCTGTGAGGCTCGGCACGTTGGGCAATTCAGCGGCAACAGTTTCATATGTCTTGACAGCAGAATGATAGGATTTAGATTGATCCTATAAAAAAGGATGATAGACTGTAGGTTGAAAGTTGGTGAGGCAGCCCTGAAATGCAGAAATACTTCATTGTAGCAATAGAGAAAAGAGTTTTATTAATCAAATGATGATGATTTTCTTGTCATTCAGTTCAGGATTTTGATGCACTGTGTCCTGCTGGTCAGAGTTTACTGTGTGAGCCTGTTGAACTATTTGCAGTTCATTGTGAATCATAACAGAAACAGTGGACTGTTTCCCGATATTACGCACTTCCCTGACTGATGCCAAGACATGAGTCGTAATTTCCTCCGCTGATTAGCGTATTGTTGTCTCAGACCGTTTTTGTTTTCCGCACGCATTTGCTGCTTACTTTTCTTTTATACACTGCTAATTCTCTTCTGTAAGACGCCTCACCATCTCCGCTTCATACAAAAGCTTTGCTTTGTATTTTTTGGCCACCGACTGAATCCCATATCACAGTGACTCATCTTTTTCTGCTTGTGGAACTTCTACCTACATGCAGCTGTCACTATTCTTTTTTTTTTTTTGTTATGAATGCCTTTTTCATTGACTAAAATGGCTGGATGAATGGTAACTTATATCAAAAGCACAGGCGTGACACCTAGGCCATGCATACAAGTCATCGGCTTCCCAGTAAAGTGTTTTCAGCAGTCAAAGCAAGTTAGGAAAACACCGAATAAGAGCGATTCATCAGTGCTGCACAGGAGTCAACACTAAGTGACAGAATCTATGGAAATGAGCCGCTTCAGGGTACCAACATATAAATACAGCAAGATATAGAAGTAATTAGATAGTGTTGGCTCAGCGTGCCATGCTGGGTAGTGCCTTCTCCCAAGTTTATTGCTCGTTAATGCAAACAGTGACAGTGTCAATTTAAGGCATCAAACAGCTGATGAAAAATGTTCCAGGGATGGTTAATTTAGGCTCATTTCCTGTGAGCATTTAATACTACATTTTGTACGCAGGGCGGTGGATAAGGTAGTACATCTGTGTTAATACCTGAGGTACCGAATGATATAATTAGAGGTTTAATTATACCCTAACAGGCTCATTAGCATTCAGTGCACAGACTCACGATTGTCTGATGCTTCAATATTGAATAACGCCATTAAGAACCTCTCGAATCCAAACACACACAAGACTTAATGGGGTAATATCCTAACTGGGGATTCAATAGAACTTAATGAATTGCTGTCATCATCTAAACAGCAATGCTCTTTTTAAAAGATGACATCAAGCAACTCCCTGAAAGCAAATCAGAAGTTTGTAAAGCACTCGCTGCGGTGAAGAGTAAAAAATGTTCGGCTCCTCCTCCTCATCTTTCCTGCTGCTCGAATAAGTCTTTAGTTATCAAGGTCCACTTCTCTGTCTTTCAACAAGTGGCAAGTCAGTGAGTGCAGTGAAGTCTGATTAAGATTTTTATCATTTTGCAGACGTCTTTGTGCCATGGCCTGCAGCCAGAGGTTAGGGCACTCTCCATAACCCCTCTGTGATGTTAAACTGCCTTTGAAGTTTTCCCAACACCAGCACAAAGACGAGCTCTGTGAGCTTAACTCAGTTGGTGCCTCTGAAAAGATGAGTGTAAGAGTGTCTATGTGTGTGTGTGAAAGAGAGAGAGAGAGAGAGAGAGAGAGAGAGAGAGAGGGAGAGAGAGAGAGAGGGGGGGGAGCGGGAGCTTTCACAAGTTCCAGTCACAGAAGATTACAACGTTTCTGATTTATAAGTGTTGCTGACCCAGGCTGTTTTGACAGTGAGAACTATCTGAGTATCTGAGATACGTGTTTAATATCTGAATGTTGAGGCCCGAGGCGGTGTGAAATTCTAATCAATTCAACCACTGAGAGGAGTGTCGAGCTGGAGGATGCCTTGCGATGCGTTGTGGGGGCGAGGCCAGAGTTGAAACCGGAGGATTATAAGTCACTGTACAGCCAACAGCAGCTGAGATGAGACCAAAGCAGAAAATCTGAGTCAAGTTTTAGCAGCACTTTGAAACTTTTTAAGGTCATGTCGTGAAACTTTTGAAAAGTCCTGCCACAGACCTGAGACCACAAACAGGTCTCCAAAAAAAAAAAAATATAGCCACCTTGATTCAGAACGCTGAAGTCCTGTGATTCGACAGAGACAGCTCAGGTGTCCTCTGATTCTGCTTTGATGTCAGGATGAGACACTATTTCTCACATGAAAGATTGAAGTCTTCAAAGTTTCTCCTCTTTCTTTCTTTTGTGTTTTACCCAAGGCCTTGGGCTAAGTACCCTCCGGACGTGTATGTGAGTGCAAAGAGTCATGGGGAGATCGATGGAAGGGGTGAAAAGAGTGAGAAAATAATGAAAGTTACACAGTTAAATGGGGCTTAATCGTGGGTTCTCACACCAGGAACAGAAGACTAAGATCAAGTTCCACTGATCACCTCCTCCACAAGAACAGACAAGCAGTTTGGCT
Source organism: Echeneis naucrates (assembly GCF_900963305.1). Lineage (NCBI taxonomy): Eukaryota > Metazoa > Chordata > Actinopteri > Carangiformes > Echeneidae > Echeneis > Echeneis naucrates. Next base: position 18,999,872 of record NC_042519.1, on the reverse strand, counting down.
CTGTGGCCCTCAGGCAAACCCAAAGCCTGGGTGGAAATAAATTAACCTTCAATCGGAATAAATGTTCTGTCATGAAAGTTCATAACAGTTTTGACTTGCTATTTCAGGATGTAAGCACTAAAGACAGAGATCGGTGAATGTATTTACATTTAACACGGATTAGGGATAAAAGAGAGATTTGCCAAAGTATTTGTTTATGCTTGCACTTTCATTTTCGTGCGAGAATGATTTTTGGAGATTTTCAGGGCTCCTCGCCTCAGGAGAAGCGGAATTCCTCTTGCTTTTCTTCTCTGCTGTCAGTAGACACATTTAACCCAGCAGCTCTCAAACAGCAACCCTCGTCATCGTCGTTTCTGCCAAAGGATGATAACTCACAATGCGCGCGAGGTTCATAATTACAGCCTTCCCCGTTTCCACTGAATGAGAACACTTAGAATAAGGAAGACAGGCAGTGTGAAGAAAAACACCCTGAAAGTCGGGAGAGTGATTTATTGTTGCTGTAAGGAAGAGAAGTAGCAGAGAGTGGAGCGAGAGGGCAAAAAGAAAAAGATCTTAGTAAGGACAGAAGAAAGTCAACAAAGTGAAAGATAGCGGCGAGGAAAAGTATCTCTTTTGTTCTCAGATGTTACTGTATGAGATGGAAAGCAGATGGTTTCTTCAGACAGATGAAGCCGTTTGGTCACACAGGCTGTATAACACTTGTCAGACCTCTAATGCCTCTCTGCAGATAAAACTCATCAGGTCTCACACTATCTACACAGACGGGCATGTCCGCGATAAGACGTGATTCTGGCTGGAACAGAAGTTTTTTAAACCTTTTGTTAAACACTAAATGACAGATGCATGTTGTCAGCACTCTATTAAAGAGGATAGTGAAGTTTTCGGGTGGCGTTTGTTTTATCTATGATTAGCTGTGAAGTTGATTCAGTGAGGTACGGCTCCGTGCTTCGTTTCAGCTGGGAAAGGGAGTTGGAAGTCATGTTTTAGGAGTATGACTCCAGCTAGCAAGGATTATGGATGCGAGTCGAAGAGAGTCTGGATTTCGGTTCCATGAGAACAGATTACAACGCTGTTTCTTTGTCTGTGTTATGTCTCGGTTTGGAGACAGAGAAAGGAGATATCCTCCGAGTACATCGTCAGCCACATCGCCTCGCTGAAAAGCCCAAACACGATTACCCGGCCTCTTCAAGGTTTTTTTGCCACTAACGCGTCATTTTGTGGCAGCTTCTTTTGGAAAATAACAAAGCAAATTGAAACACTTTAATGATGATTTGCGGGAGAAGAGATGTGATTTGTTGAAACAGTAAACTGGAAGAGGAGCAAAATGCATCAATCTGCTTGTTGAAAAACTGTTTCAATTACTGTGTTGTGTTAAATTTTGAAGTTCACAGCTCAGCGGTACATTTCACTTTAAAATATTTAATGCAGACCGGTTCAAATTTTCAAAAACCGCATCTACTTTTTGTGAATATCTAAAAAATTGTTTAAAGAATTCGAAGTCAAGACAAACCACTCATGCTTTTTTAGACATAGTGTCATTTTTATGTAAATTCTCTTTGATATCTGAAGCCTGCTACAGAAATCCCATTTCCCACACAGACACTTCCTATGAAGGAGATCTATCAAATTAGACTCAGATGATACAGATTGGCTCACTTTAATATTTTAGATTTATTTATTTTTTTGTTTTTGCATTTTACAGTTTTCAAATGATTTCAATTTTACAACCAACACTGACCCTTCACAAATGTCTTTCACGTGTAAACGTTTTTTTACAATGAATAATATATCACCGGGCTCGGAGCACATGTGTGGAACTGAGTCACGTTATCAAGAGCAGCGGTGCGCTGTGGGAGCTTTTTACATGATAGAGCCCACCTGTCTAATCCTCTGTCTGCGGTAACTGATCTGTGTTGGCCGCAGGTCATGTGTGAATGCATTATAAATCTCTCTACTGTGGACTGGTGTGTTTAACCCGAGGTACAAAGTGTTGCATTAGATGTCTACATTCATCAGCAGGCTGGAGGATATCATCAGTGTTTATGTGTGTAGGAGGTGCGTGTGTGTGAGTGCGTGGAGATAATTTGAGCCCCATTTTACGACACACAACGTTGCTACCCCCAAATTCCCTCCCACTGATACAATACTTCTTATCCGTTTTTATTGAATTATCTTTTATCTGGCTGCATTGCAACATACTTTTGCCAGTCTTTGAAAGTGCCACTTTCATAAGATACTGATGACATAGCTCATTGGATTTAACGCATAATCATGGGCCTTTTAATGTATTCTCTGTGATTCATGAGATTGGATCCAAGCTTTATGAAAAGTCTCCCATTTGCATCAATGAGAAGAAAGCGGTTTGGGTATTTCAGGCTCCTTTATCTGCGTTCATATCTTTTTTCATTTCAGCAGAGGGTTTTATCTGGGATTTAAAATGTGAATCATAATCACTCCTCCAAAACACATTTTCAGTCTAAGATTGGATTTTCAGAAAACACTGAATGTTGCTACTTCGAGCTCCCATTTGTGTCCATTCTGAATAGCTGTTCCTCATGATGAGATAAACCCGTCTTCATTTGCATGTTTGTCATGAAATTATTTCCACCTGTAATAATTTTTGCCTCGGAAATATTGTTACGTCTTATAATTCAATATCATTTTCTATTTAGTTGCCTGTCCAATAAAAAGTGTCCATCCCAACAGCTCAGCCTTTATTTCGAAACAACAACACACACCAGCAGCAGTAGGATTTTTTCCAATTTTTAGGCTGCCAGTTTGAATGTCATCTCACCGTTTCTCTGCAGGTGTGATCCGTGAGAGCTACCAGAAGGGTCGTGACCAGCTGGTTCCTGTGACCCTGTTGGCCATTGCTGTCATCCTAGCATTTGCCATGGGCGCCATCTTCTCTGGCATCATTGTCTACTGTGTTTGTGACCACCGACGGCGAGACATGGACCTGACGGGCCGCAAGGAAAAGGACAGCCTCCATCTCCACTCCCGCCGGGGATCTATGAACAGCGTGACTAAGCTGACGGGCCTGTTTGAGACACAGGCCAAAGATGGTCGACCTGAGGCGATCCTGACCCCTTTGATGCACAACGGGAGGATGACACCAAACGGGAAGATGCTGATAAAAGCCGATCAGCACCACCTGGACCTCACCGCTCTGCCAACGCCGGAGTCCACCCCCATGCAGCCGCGTCGTAAGCCCAGCCGAGGAAGCCGCGAGTGGGAAAGAAACCAGAACCTCATCAACGCCTGCACCAAGGACATACCACCTATGGGCTCCCCAGTCATCTCCACCGATCTGCCTCTAAGGGCATCGCCAGGGCACATCCCCAGTGTGGTGGTCCTCCCTCTGCCGCAGCATCAGCACCAGCTCCAGCCTCATTTGCAACCACACCAATCCTATCAGCATGAGTACGTGGAGCAGCCGCACCACAGCGACCTGAGCATCGGCCATGGTGTCATGGACGACCAGGGGGCCACCCTGGAGTACAAGACAGTGAAGAGTCCATGTCACAACCTCAACATGGTGGATCCAGAAGGGGTGCTGCCGCCTCGTGTACCCCAGCGGGAGGCATCTCTCACCATCCCTCCTGCTGTGCCACAGATGGGCAAACGCCTGGAGGTCCACTCGTCAGTCTACGGACTCCGGAAAGGATCAGCGTCCGCTGCGTCCGGATCCTCGGCCCTCAAGAAGCACAACACCAACTCATCTAACTCCTCTCATTTGGCAAGACACCACAGCTTCAACCGTGTGGAGACTCCACCGCCTGCCCCTCAGAGGGTGGACTCCATACAAATGACAGCGCAGGGCATATCCCTGTCGCGGCAGCCTGGAATGAGCTCCTACGGTTCACTGCCTCGAACGGGCATCAAACACCTCAAGCCTGACGTCCCTCCAAAACCCTCCGTAGTCTCACTCTCGACAAAAGTCAAGTCCAGTGACTCCTGCACATAGTCAGCTCATCACCCAGTAGGTCCAATGTGAACAGACAGTAGTAAAAGGTTTTTCTGAAAGAGAAAAAAAAAACAGGGAATACTGTACAACTTGCATCTACTTTTAGTGATTTCTTTTTTTTTTTTTTTTTTTGGTTGTTTGTTTGTTTGTTTGTTTTTGGTGTACAGTGGAAAATGAAACACGGTTTTTTAAAGAAAAAAGAAAAACACTTTCCTTTTATATAAATATGTAAATATTATACAAATGGTTGTCGTCATTTGTTGCCATCGTAGAGCTCATGCTCTGTTTGGCTCCCGGTTCCTTTGTAAACACACATGGGAACACATGCCACTGAAACAGAAGAAGATGATGCTCATCCTGAATATTTCATCCAACGGCATTCTGTAGCATCCAAAAACGGTGGCTCTCTCGTTTGTGGTGTCGCTCGGCCACCGGGACTCGACTTGATAGTTTATCACGCTTGTAAAAGCACATAAGAAGACAGCCCAGGGAGTTCGGAGCGTAATCATTGTACAGTAACTTGAGGACTGGGGGAATCTGAGTGAGCAGGCACTCAGAGAGACTGAGCTCAGACTGAACGGACAGATGACTGCCAGAGTTCTGTCGGAAACTGTGAAAAGCCTCTCAGTGTTACCACAATCAAGTCCTGCCTGGATTTGACTGAAAGCCTGGGCCAGAGGAATCTTCTACTGTACTGGTTACTGAATTAACATGACTGTTAATACTAATAGCTTGTTGTATTTATTTTTATTAAGTGCTTTTGGAAAAAAAAAAAAAGAAAAAGACTGACTTTTTAGGCTCAGAGAGAGAGGGAGGGGACAGAGAAGAGATCTTTTAATATTAATTAATCAAGTATGAGAAAAAAAAAAACTTATTTAAAGTCATTAAACTGGAGCCAGTAGAACTTCCTTGATGACTGAAGGTCCTCTTGGGCTGACTGAGTGCTCAGTTGGACCTGCAGCTTGAGATATATGTGAAGAGGAGGAAATATTTATTTAAACTGTGCCAGACAGGGACTTCAACCTTCATGGACCAGACTTTCCATTGTTTTAGACCAATCATAAAAAAAGAGACTTTGTGAATCTCCCCTTTTCACTGCTCCAATGAGCACCCCCCCTCCCCTCCCCTGCCCTCCCACACCCCCCCTTTCAATCAGCACTGTGGTTTTGTGTGAGTCGGTAACATTTGTCCTAATTGGTTGCTGGCTTACCGGTGCCATCAAAGCTCACTGTTGCATGTTGCAAATATAAGATGACCGACTGCAGCAACAGTATGGGAATCTGCATACACACACACAAAAAGAGGCTGTAGGTGGCGCTGCGAGGGAACAGAGCGCGGCCTCCGTTTTTGAACGTTATCGACTTTTCTACCGGTGTCACACAGATGAGCAGGCAAAAAAAAAAAAAAAAAAAAAAGAAAAGAAAGAAAGGATGAAAGGAAAAAGTATATATAAAACATCTGTATTGCCTGCTTCTTTTTCCACATGTAAATTTGTGCCTTACACCCTAAAGTAGTGACAATGTTTCTTTCATAGCATAGTTGACTCTGTCTCCTTGTAGTATTTTTTATTTTTCTTACATCATGATATTTCCCTGGTTTGATAAAAATGCAATTAAAGAATGTAGGTGTTATTGTTGTAATTCTGGTCCCTACACATAACACACTTACTGTCCAGAGGAGAGAGGGGAAGGAGGACACGCACTCCTCTTTCTTTCTGACGCACACACATAAACACATGCACATACATAACACACACACACACACACACTCATCTTTGTGGTTCATTTCTGATTGTGCCATTAATGCGCTTAAAGCAACCCTTTATGTTGTGCTGGCAGTGTTGATGAAGACGTTGTGAGTGTTTTTCATTTTCTATTTTATACAACTTCAAAGTCCTGGTATTTCTTTTTAATTTTTTTTTTTTCTGCTGTCTTCTTTGTTTGAGGTGATGGTTAACGGACTGATTAATTAATTAGCATTTGTTACTAGTGAAGGCCAATGTATGTGTATCTTTCTGACGCACTACAACAATAATGCTATAGCAACCACGTGGCAGGTGCACAGGATAAAATACAACTAACACAATTGTCGGCTTCTTCAGTAAAATTTAACACTTACTTGTCAGACAGTTGCATAAACAGGCTGGTTCCTGTAAAGAAAGTTGACATTTTAAAACAGTGATATTAAAAGTACCTTATTTAACCCCCATTTTTTAAAAAACAAATAAATAAATAAAAATAAAAAGCAAACAATTGAGGACGTTTAGCAATACATTTTTATTTTGCTTCACTAACTCTCTCTATGACCTGAAGAATGGCTGAGAGTTTTACTAATCTGACCTTTTTCCCGCCTTTCCTTTGCTTAACTGAAGGATTTTTATTGGTCACCTCCCCCAACACTTAAATGAACAGAGCACTCCCTTAGTGTTGTATATGTAGATAGGTAAAAGTTTTCTTGATATCAAGCAATTTTCTGTTTCTCAATGGAGGAAAGCCAACTATGTCTCAATCCACAGCTAACCTGAGAAAGGCGAGTAGGATCTGTGACCTGACTAACAAATGTGTACATAGATGCTGGCAGGGTTCATCAACACATTCGGTCAAAGTTGAAATGACAGGGATGCCCCCCGCCCCTCAGAAAAAAAAAAAAAAACCTGGTCTGGGGTTGGACGAAACAGTAATGACAGCAGTCAGGTAAAAAACAACCATCTCCAAGAGAGCGAAGATTAACATGACTTCCTGAATACCAGTGTGTTGGAGATCGGTATCTGGCCCTGCTTGCACCCTCCAGTAGGTTTGGGTGTGCATGAGCCAGCATTTTTTCCAGGCCTGAAATAATGCTGATCTACTAAGCTAAGTATTTTTTTTTTTTATTTTTTTTTTATCCAAAAATGTCTGGTTGCGTCAGCTTCTTGCCCTGGAACACCACACACAGAATGTGAGCGAGAAAATCTGTCGAGGTTAAATTTCCACCTACTGGAACTGTGGAAGAGTAAATTCTGCTGGCCGTAAACTTTGCATTCTGCAATATGAAGCATTTTGATGTCAGATAAATTTTCCTGAAACTGGATTGGGTTTGACTGTGAAGGCTGCTGTGGAAAAGTGAGGTTCTTTGGTGTGTGCCTTTTTTGTCTTTCACCCTTGTTATAATACACTGCTATTAGAAACAAATCAACTCCTCTCAACCTTTTGAACTTTGTAAGCTTGTAAGATATTGTGACGTCACAAAGTTTTTTGCCCTACTCTCTCCACTTCCTTAACATCTGATTCACAGCTTAATGTATGTTGTAAAGAAAACAAACTCTTTAATTTAATGCAAAATGTAATAAAAAAAAAAAAAAAAAGAAGAAAATAAAATTCTTGTCATGAAGACCGTGATGTGTCCTTGGCTGTTTCACTTCTTTCTCCACCTGGGGAAGGTTATCATATTACAGGAGCCATCTCAGTTGTTGAAATTAGTTCAGGTCTGTTTTGGGAAAACCAAACCTTACTCAAACAGGATTTCAAGGTTCTGCCGCTAAAGAATCCTTTTTAAGGGAAAATATTGTACTCTCTTTACCTCAAGTACACTTTTCTTCTTTGTTTGCAAAACCTCCACTAACCCGCTGAGATCTGAGAACCTTTCCTTTAGGATAAGATCTTATTTCTGATATAAAGCACATCTGTGAAGATAAAATGATTGATCGTGAAGTGAACATTTTTTCTTCAACCTCACATGTTCTAGGTGAGTAAGAATAAGGTTATCAGTCAAGAGAAGGCACTTTTTGCTATTGATTCTGTTGGTAAACAATTTGATGGACAATGGAGGACTATTTGTGCAGACTAGTATTGAAGATACTTGAAATAATCTTCTTAACGACATTATATTATTGTCCACAGAGGTATCTGAAGTTTCGTGAAGCCTTGTGTAGGTTTAAATGCAACAATTCAATCTCATCTAATCAATAAACTCATCAAATGAATTCTGAAGGCAATTACAAATCAAAGGTGGGATCCACACCTGGAATCCCAAGAAATCGTTTTTGTTTTTAGCTCCTTTTAAAGGACGGCAGCTGCTTTTAGACAATACTGCAGATATTGAAACGCTTTGTTTTAAAAGACTGAGTATCTTTCTCAAGGGCAACAGCTTATCGTTAGATTTCAGAAATACAGATGAAAAATAACCCAATTATACATGATGATGTGGCTACAAGATAATCAACGTTTTTAAATCCCTGTTGCAGTCTTCAGACAGGTCACTGATACCTCTCAGTGACAGTAAAAAAAGCTCAGCAACAAGTGGCAGACAAACGCTGATTTTTCCAACCCAAACCAGAACAGAAGGGAGCTCGAACTTACATTCACCAAGTGTCATTACTGGAGTGCCAAGCTTCTCCTCAGTGGTGCTTCAAAGGTGCAAATTGAACCCAGCGTCCTCATTGAGTTGAGGATGGTTTTGAGAATGTGAGTGTTCCGAGTGACCGAGGCCTGAGGAGAACAAACCGTATCACTTAGCAGGAAGCTTATTTGTGTCGGGGCAAAGCAAATTCTGTCCGTCACGGTAAATCAAGTAATCAACTATGTGCTTCGTGTAAAAGTGGGGGAAATGAAAACTGAATAGAGGCGCTTGAATCATTTGACACTAAAGGCCAACACACAACGGACCAATACAATGACTGTCACCATTTCACCTCCGCATGAACTTCTTGTACCAACAATATGACACTATTCACAAAAACCCATCATCAGGTTCAGCCCATTAATGTTGACTAACACTGACCAGAACAGCTCCTATTTCAGATCTGCGACACAAGTTTCATGTTGGCACATGCCTGGTATCATCCTGTCAGCAAACGTGGCTGCTTGGAAGGAGTTTGACACTCGAGCCTTTGATCTTCAGGTGAGTCATAATTCACAAGTTGAAGTCAGACTGTTCACGGAGATCAGATAACCAGGATGTGGTGCAGCTAATGAGGCCTGTCGCTGCCTTCACAAAGCTGCATTGTGCATTCACCATTCAGTCACCCGTGTGTTATTATGCCACTCAGAGATCAAGATGCAGATATTCACCACTAAGTCTTTGCCAACATGACAAGAACACAATCATATCGAATGGTTTCTCGTGCAAGCGATGTTATCACAGAGTTCGTCACAGTGGTGGTTGGTGACAACAAAGGTTGGTATTTCAGAGGTCAAAGCAGGTGAATTCATTTGTGTGTGTGTGTGTGTGTGTGTGTGTGTGTGTGTGTGTGTGTGTGTGTGTGTGTGTGTGAGAGAGAGAGAAAGTGTGTGTCTGTAGGTGACTAAGTCATGGTGGAGCTGCAGACCTTCATCTTTGAAACTTCTGCAAGAAATCTGGTGCATGCAACCTAATTTGTATTAATATGCTGTAATGCAGGTTCTCTCCAAGCTATGTAAAAGATTAATATGAAAGACGGTTTACGATACAAAATGATCATGTTTCTGTCACTATTTGCTTCTTTTATTCTAATAGGACCAAAGTTCATTCTACAATTCGTTCTCCATACCGATTATCCTTACACACCTACGGGTAACTTAACCTAAGCCTACACGTCTACGGACTCTGGGAGGGAGCTGCAGAACCCAGAGGGAACCCAAACAGGCACAGGGGGAACATGCAAAGTCCACACAGCCACCACACCACCTATATATGAAGTTATATGAAAATATTTCAGAAACACTAAACAGAGCGATACAGCTACACTATAAAATGCACTCTAGATCCATGAAGTTGAAAAGAGAAATGTGTCACCGAAGGATTTCTTTATATTAACAATCCCAGCCATGGCTTTGTTGCAGTATCCAGGGAACACATCAGACGAGACTGCTCTACCAGCACGACGGTTTTGTGGCTTCATACATTAATACCTTAAGGCCTCGAGAAGTAAATACGAATTGCTCTTTAATTAGCATTTGCCGCGGAAATAGTGCACGCTGCAGATCTTACCGAACTGTAAATCAATTATAGTCTCTCTGGCTGCTGACCTGACAGTATGACCTGTCAGTCAAAGAGTTTAGTGGCTCTTTCCTCGCCAGCAACAGCTTCAGAGGGCAACCTGCCAGACTCTCAGTGATCCTGGCTGCAAACCCAGTGGTCAGCCAGCAGGCCAGCTAACCAGTCAACCAACGACCAAAGCAGCCATTAAACCCTCCAGCTGGCCTTCAAATTGACCATCCAGACTTCTTCCTTAGCCCCACCTTTCCTGCACAGCTCTAATCCACCCTCCATAATAGTGGCCTGGCAGTACTCATTTCGAATGCCCCGCAATCTGTGGTCACAACAAGCTTAGCCGTGTGCTAATCCTCGCCGTCCCATCCAGCTATCATTATCCTCACACTGATACCTTCTGCAGTCACTCGCGCTTTTAATGGCACAACGTGCTAGCTTTAGCTTTTTAATGCATTTTTCTGCAAGATGTTGAAACGTTATCGGCAGGTACAGCACGAAAGAAAGAGGCACAAAGGCTCAAAGAGATCGCCAGATAAATATACAGAAGAGATGATTATCTACAAAATAAAAGTTTTCTGCAAAGGTTGTCAAAATACAGCCGAGGAAAGAGACACATGCTCTTATTTGCTCTTCACGCACAACCACATGAACAGGTTCGAGAATAATATGTCCCCTGTGAATTAACACAGCTTTGTATGAGTCACGAAGAGTGGGGGAGAGCTGTAGGCCCCTTAATGTCCCGTCGTTATGCTGGTTGGTTTGTCATTAGTCTGTCATGGAATAAATATATGTGAGCTTCATATCAGAGTCTGACTGTCTGTGTGTTTTTCGTTTGTCTGTTTTAGTGTGCAGTGTGGCAGATGTCTTCTGTCATTTTTCTGAGAATCTCGGGGTTTGACAAACCTGGAATCAACTGTTAAAAATGTACACTTGATGTGATACACATGATGGTGATTCTGGTGTCTGCAGATGGTAAAAATGTGATTATTTCCAGGCAAATAAATGAATGAAAGGTTCAGTATTTCACTGCTGGTTTATTCCTGGCAGGATAGCGCGGGCCACACTTTGAACTTCATTTAGTGAATTTGAATCTGAAATCATGACTGCAGGACCTCCAGTTCAAGCTAAAAATACTCCAAACATAAGGAAATATAAAGAGCATGGAATAAGTAAAAACTGGATCCTTCATGTTATTAGAGTAAGTCATGCAGCTGACCCTTCCCCTGACCAAACTGTTTATAGCAACTGAAGCTCAGCCAATGTAGCACAGTCTTTCTGGATTTCTCCACTGCGCAAAAAACAGTGTTCATGAAGGTTTTTAAATTTGGATTTGCATCTTTTTCAAGTTTTCATAGACTCAAGAGACAAAAGAACAAAGCCAAGAAATGGGTTTAGCTGATATTTGCCTGCATGTATTTCCCCTCCAACTACCAGAGAGTTCCTGCCATGGCCAGGAAGCACTGACTAATCCCAATACTCTGTGATATTCTATCTTATTTTACATGCTCATGACCATGACACCCAGTCCTGGATCGAGTCCCGAATCCTCTCAGAGTTCAGACAGCACTGTTCATCTTTTTCTGAATGTGCATAACAGCAGCCTTAAGATACATGTGGCATACACATTAGTCTTCATCCTTGGATCGTTTTTTTTCTTGTAGCTTTTAAAAGTAAAAGAACCAACGATTGAAGTCACAAATGAATATGTAAGTTAAGCCGCCACACAAGGTTATATCAACAGTCTCAGTCTCTGTCACGGTTATCGCTGTAAATTGCATGTGTACAGAGCTAAAATAGAAAGCTTGGCAGTCAGAGCAATAGCAAGTACTGAGGAGGAGGCTTTGTTTAAGGTCAACTGGGGAACACGGACTCATGACTTCACTATTTCAATTTTTAAAATCCTGACAGGGTGTCTCCCTTTTTTATGTACAGTATGTAGTGTGTGTGTGTGTGTGTGTGTGTGTGTGTGTGTGTGGACAGTAGTACTCTCGATGAATGTCTCTAATCCTGGACTCTGAGGAAAAACAAATCTTCCAGAGGAGATGCAGAGCTTATTGCTGCTCTGCTGAAAAGCGGCCCCATCAGACTGCTCTTCACAGTAAATTAGAATATAACAAAAAACACTGGATTAGTTTTGGCCAGAGTTACTGTGTCTGCACTTTTGTTAAGTATTATAATCGTATACAAAGCCAAACCTTTGTTGCATCTTGATGTTAAATACTGAATACAATGATTCACACACACACACACACACACACACACACACACACACAAAACAACAAAAAACTAAAGCGAGCCGTCATAAAGCATCAGCGCGGTAATCTTCACTTTGCTGAGCACCTCTGTGGTTTAACAGCCAGCAACAATCTTTCACTCACTACCTTATGTCTTGTGCACTGAACAATATCTGCTCTGCTCCATTTTAAGCTGATTAAGTCCTGCAGTAATCTGGATGTTGGCCAAAATACCATGCAGAGAAGACATTACTGCCTTGTCGAATATATAAAAGCACACTAGAGACTTTTTTACTCTGGTAGAAAGCACATTAACACGTCCCAAGCACTTAAGCTGCAGTAAATGTACCTTCAAGGCATTTGGGTGGCCTTGTTGTCAAGTGGGGAGACCTGTAAAGGTGTAAACAGTGAAATATTCACATCCTTACCGCTGCTATTGAGTCATGAAGCCTCGTAGAGCGCAAAGACCGAGTGGAAATGAAAAGGAAATTGTACGATTTGAAATACAACATCATGCAGATATACCTGGTAAATCTGTGCAGATTTAAAGTAAAGTGGTGTCGTCAGTCCTTTGGCAGATGATGACAAAGCCCTCAGATTGTGCAAGTGTACCCACATGCGTTCCTCTGAGAAATATAATGCCTGCATTCGTACTAGATTCGTAACATGTCTTGTCTTCCAATTGCAATAAACCCACATTTGTTGCGTGCACATTTGCTCAGGAATCCATTTAGAGTTCCTTGAAACAGCCTTATTCTGGGATGGCTCACTTAATAAAGCGAGACGCACCAAAAGGGATGTGCACCAAACACCACTGTGGTGATGACAGCCCACTGTATGATTTCCAACACACTCGAAGCAGGCGTCATTCAGCTCAAACTTCTCAGAGCCAGAGAAGATTTTTCTGCGAGGAGTCACGGGAATGAGGGCAAGAGCAACTGTGTCTCACGCTTTGGAAAAAAAAAAAAAAGCCTTGGGCTGTGAAGAAGCAGCAAGAGGAGTATACCTCTGAGACCTGTGATGGCAGAGTGAGCAGGGAGAAGAGCCAAGCCTTGTTCTGCCGTTATAAGCTCTGCACGGCACACACTGACGAACAAGCAGGGGAGAAATTGGCAGTGGGAATAAGGGCAAGACGGTGTAAATTTGGAGCACAAAAGGCTTAAGGGGGACACTGTGCACGCATCCCTGTAGCCCCCGTGCACACATGCAGTACAGTATGCACAGGGCTTAAGAGGTGGCTGAGGAGAATGACTGGCGAGGGGATCAAAACAAAGCCCTGGGTGACATTGGAGAGGAGCTGAGGGACTCAGGGTGTAGGCCTGCTCCCCAACTACTGTTCATTACAACATAGACTCACACACACGTCCAATAAGTGCGACAGCACAGTGTCCATGAGAGAAGCTGAGATAACCCCATAAAAAGACCAACTACACACACACACAACATAAGGCTCTAACTGGCTGGTACCGCCAGGAGCGAAAGGATAATCCTGTGAAACTGTGTTTGCGTTGAGAAACTTACTTTCAGTGGCCAAGTTGAAAACACCCTCCACACGTTCAGAGAAGATGCCAATCAACTTCATGGCGCCATAATCTGTGACCTGGTTTCTGAATACTGTCAGCGCCTAACAACACCAAGGTCACATCTTATTATTCTATTTCAGGACATTTTGACATTTTCTGTGAGCACGCCTGCCATTTCCATAGTCAGAGTTCAGAGGCTACAACTGGACCGATCGGAGCGCCATGTGGGTATGTACAGTTTGGAACAAATAGTGTGCGAAGGGCTTTCATGTGATGGAGCATTTCTCCAGCAGTGCGTGGTGCAGGAAATGTGGCGATAATTTAGGGAGAACTGCAAAGTTAGAATTTATGGCAGTTCGCAGTTTCCATTAGCTGTGTCATCCCGTGTGGAGCTCAGAGTCACCACTGGGGCGAGAAAGTTATAAACGGGTGATGTCACATGATTCATTTTGCATATGTTGTTCATTTTACTTTGTCTCGGAGTATAAACAACTCCCTCCAAAGATGGGCAGTGTTCTGTGTTCTGAGCGTGATTTTGTGGGGATGAAATACAGCGATCAATTTGAAGCGAGGATGTTTTTAAGTGTTTAAACCTCACTCTCTACACGTAACAATGAAATACAGCACAAAAGACGACTTGTGTTTTTGTGGAAACCGACGATCAAGTTCTTAATTTTTTACTTTGTCTTTTAAACTTTTGATTTTCATGGTTGTCACGGTTTTTGTCTGGCCCATTTTCAAATGTCGGCCACTTAAATAGTTAAAAACAGTGTGAGGGTGAAACGTGTTCATTTTGGTCTCCTCTGAGATTCAAAATATGAGCATTTAAATAAGTAGATAACATGTCCAATTAATGTTCAAAACTCCAAAAGCCCGTTTCTTTAGCGGTGAAGGTCCTTTTATTTCACTTCAGCAGCTTTTATTTCACTCAGTTCTTTTTCTCTTTAATTTCACAGCATTTTCACTTTTTTCCTCTCCACTTCACGTTTGATATAAAATTATTTATTTCAAATTGCAGAGTCTTGAGATGGGCTATTTACTCATTCAAGTGAAATGGATTTTATGATTTTTCAAGTATATAAATGCAGCCTGAGTCTGAGTCAAAGTATTGATAGTACTTTCTTACATTCATATCTGAACGAGAGTGAGGACGTCTTTATTATTACATCCTCCATTAAGTTCTTTGACCCAGAACTTCTGTCCCCGCAGACCATAAAAACGTGAGACGAGAAGGTCAAAAGAGTCGTGTGTTGAAAGTCTCAGCTCCCTCCATCCCTCTCAGGCCGATGTGACAAGGGACAGAAGTGAAAACATGCGCATGTGAAAATGTCCACATACTTGTTAAATTGCTGACAGGGTTTCAACATCAACCCTGACAGGGCTGAACAGATTTTCTTTCCCACCCTGTGGAAGTAGACCGTCACAGGTTACTTCGCTTGAGTGCAGAAATGCATCTGTTTCTTTGCTCCTTAGCTGGGTCTGTTTTAGCCATTTATGTAATCCGTCTTTATTTTGTACAGCCCTTGGCCTTCTGATGCCTTCAGCGGCGCATCAGAGAAACTGACAGCACATAGCTAGGAAAGAGGATGTGAATAAGTAAAAAAGTTAAAATAGTCACAAACGGTACGGAATAACAATAAATACATGCTAATAGCAAATGTGTGAAAAACATAAGCCGCGAAGAGTTAAATGAATTAAAGGGCATCAGCGGCAGAAATGAATGAGTGTTTAGGGCTCACTTCTACAGTCATTCAGGAAAGGAGACAATTACAAATGGAAGATTCACTGTCCTCAGTCAAGTCCAATTAAGGATAGAAATTTTAAAGGCGCACATACGTTCTCCCGGCAAATTTACTAATTTACTACTGACCTTTATTACTGGATGTGTGCATCAGTAACAGGAAGGAACAGGAATCTAGACTAACGTTACGCATCTCAGCATTGCCTGCTGTACTTACTATGACTGATGAGAATGCCATTTCCTGTTAATGGCAAAAAAAAAAAACAACAACAAAAAAACAAAAAAACAACTGACTATTAGCTGGAATGAAGTGGGATGAACTCCAGTTGCTGTAATGAGGTACCACCTGCACCTACAACCATCCATCCATCCGTCCGTTCATCTCACATGCTGACACTCATCCAGGACTTTGACTTGCAATATTCGGCACCTGATGTCTGCTGATAGCTGCTGTGAGAGAATACTGTCTGGGCTTGTCGACTCAAAAAGTAACCAGAAGGATTTTTCTTCTACACAAGTGTGATTGCGCCTCTATGTCAGCAGCTGTACCCTGAAAACATTTAACTGACATCAAACAGGGATGTGCAAGTTACCGCTTGATGGATGGCTCAGATCACGCAGATAAGAAAAGGTACGTTTCCTAACTCAAACTATTTCATTGTCTTTATTCAAGCAGAGATCATTAGTGTCTACCAGTCCTGACACTCTTTAACTGAGGAGATTGTTATTTTCTGATATACACAGACGAGTGTGGACCAGAGGGAAAACGTGATGATCATTTTTCTTTCTCTATATCAAATGAAGCCTTTCACTTGTCTATTAGTACTGAAGGTTGAAAAGGCTAGCATCGGCACTGAAACGGAGAGCTTCTGAAGGATGTTCATTTAAAGGTCTTTGGGAGATGGAGCGGATTTCAAACTTTGCATATCATCCATTTTCATGAAATGCAGACAAAGACGTTGTCAAAGTAGGCGCAGGAATTAAATGATTGAAAAAAGGATATTGTTATTAAATTGTATTAGTGCACAGTCACTATCCAGATACTTCCTTCTGGTTCACAAAAGTGAAAATGTATCTTCTGCCACGCACATTTGGAGCTAATAGGAGAGACCAGCAATTTACCAGCTCTGTGTATTAAAACAGAAGCAGGAGTGAGAAAAATATTACAGTACGTGGGAAGAATGGATGCTTGTGTAACATCTTTGGCTCCGACACAGTCGAGCGGAGTCAGCCTCGGACTGAGGACAGAGGTTGTGTTTAAACACGCCCACAATACAACTACTTAAATGTTCAGAGAGCAGTGGGGAGGTTATCTAGTGTGTGTGTGTATTAATGATTTTTTTTTTTTTTTTTTTTTTGGGCCAAACCATGTCGAGATGAGCGGATGTGTGAACCTGAGTCGACAGATGTGATAGTACGGTAGATGATAGTGTGCAGAGAGACAGCTGTAAAACTACAAAACAAGACTATGGTCTCCACAGACAGAATTCTTCTTAAAGGATGACACACTCATAATGGTAACGTTCTAAGTATGTATACACACTGGGCAGCTTTACTTTCCATCACATACCCAACCCCCCCCCACCCAAAAAAAAAAAAAAAAAAAAAAAGGCCACTATCAATTTTAAACTTGTATTGCTGACAGATGTAAATGTATGAAAACTATTTAGCTGAACCGCAGGCCTGCTTTATGTGAGTATATGCAGACGTAGCTGTGTGTTGTGGTGACAGTCGTCCTAAACTGCAGTTCTGATATGAATAAAGAGGATATCTAACTGAAGCAAAGACGTAGCTGCTGAAAGCAGTCTCTACTCCCAAGAGGAAGAGTTTTTAGAAAATCCTACAGAAGTAAGAAATATGAGGAGAAGAAGCTGGCGAAGCACTCAGCAGCAGAGAGGTCTGCCCAATGACAAATTACTCAGCTTCCATTTACGTAGTAAATAATAATACAATAATAATCCTGACATTTCATTTAGGGCAATCTGCAACAGACAAAATGTGATGTGTGTGTGAAGAAACACTGAAAGAACAGAAATGATGGTTTTGATGTAACAGGAAGTTTACTTGTGAGGATTTGACTTCTTTGAGGAGATTCTGGTAAAATTTTGACACATGGTGTGAACATTTCTCTCAAAAAGATATTGCAGTATTGGGGTTTTTTTGTGATAGTTGTGTGTGTGAGAAATGCAGAAGTAGCAATATGACGCAGGCTGCTGTTTCTATAATTGTAAACAATTCGATGCATGCGGCGGTTTCTCGGGTTTATTTCTCTGTGCATGACGTCTGTCAGTGTTTCTGAGCTGGCTGCTCGTTCTCTTTTCTCATATCAGCTCGGATGAAGAGCAACGCACAATCTATCAGCTCACAGCTGTGACTTACTGCCTGTTGGCTGGTCAAGGTCGCTTCACAAACACACAAAAAAGTCACGCTGTCCTTGCACAAATATATCCTCACGCCACGTAGAGCATACAGTATCTCTGTGGTAGCTGCCTGATAGTCCTGACATGGCAAAGCCAAACACGCGACTCACAGTTTGAGAAACCAAATCGATCACGTATGCAGCAGAAGAAGTGACGACGGGTTCAAATCTGGTAAATGTGTCACTTCTTTTCCATGTGTGCTGTCTCTCTCCACCATATGTTGTCTAATGCAGCGTGAAGAGAGCGATGGAAAAGTAGATGGATGTGTTCTACGTTAAAGCAAACAGCCACTTAAAGCTGCACAATTATTTTTTATTAACATTTTTTTTTTTTTTTACCAGGTTTGGACAGCAGTAAAAATATTTATTTCAACGCCATCTTAGAGGAAAGAGCTGAACTTCCTCCTCCAATAAACCTTCAAAATTCAATCATCTGGCAGCTCATAGTTCACATTTCAGATGTCTGCAGGTTGTTGAGAGCTCCACTGATTTTTCCACACAAATATGTTTGTGTCTTCAAATGATCTAATGTGGCTCTAATAAAAGTCCAAAAACGGAAAACTGTCTGTTTGTCACAGTGAGAAGGGTCTAAGTTTGCATGTTCTCCCTGTTCCTGTGTGGGTTCTCTCCTCCCACAGTCCAAACACGCGCAGGTTTAGGTTAATTGCTGACTCTAAAAGTTGCCTGTGGGTGCTAAAGGTTGTTTGTCTGTGCGACTGGAAAACTCTGCTGGGATTGGCTCCAGCCTCCGCTGCCCTGACAGACAGGCAGTACAGATAACGGATGGACAAAGAGTACTGTGGTTTTTCATTCTTTCCTCTCTCTATACGCTGATGTCGGCAATGTATCTTTTTTTTTTATGTAAATATGTATATAAAGCAGCTAAAACCAGCTCCACTTCCAGCAGCTGCAAGACTGGCATGCTGCACACACGCTGACGCTTTACTGCTATTAATCTAAATGTGTCATACATATATATTACAATAAATAAAAAAAAAATAAATAAAGTACACTTCTACCTTTGACAAGTCAGTCAGTTCATGTGCTCTTAGATAGCCTTTTCATGTGATGGAGCATCTTTACACTGCAGTTTTGGTGCTTTTACTGACGTAGATCATCTAAATACTTCTTTAAATATGTTTGGAGAGCGTTGTGCTGTGATATAAACAATTAAAATGGCTGAGCCTAATTTGAAGATGGCCCAAGTCTGAACAAATTGATTCCTTGTCATAATGTCTGGCCAATTAATTTACTTTTTGCAGCTGAGGCTTTGTGAAGAGGTCGGATAATTGATGCTGCTTCTGTCAGAGCCATCAGAGAGAGCGCAGAGAGAGTGAGGCCAAACGCTGGACCAGAAAAGGACCAGCCATCTGGAGAGACTGTGGTCTGAGTAAGTGTGTTCACAAACAGTACTGAGTCCAGAATCAATAACAGAAAATAAACCCCCCAAAATTTCTGTTGGCTTGATAGATCACCCATAGTTCAAACCACTTCATCTCCAAAGGCCAGCATCATATTATCCAGCATAAATTCAACCCTCTTCAATGATTTATGATTTATGTGTGAAAATTTCATGTAAAGAAGAAAATAGGACAAAACAAAACACTACAGGCGAGCAATTCACTTCCCGAATTGTATGTGAGCTCTCTAAACCTTTACCGTGTTATTTAATACTTGTACGTCCTTTTACAGAGAAAATTTAAATTAAATCAACAGCAGAAAGCTAGTTTGTAGCACTGAAATCGTTTCAGGATTGTGGAAGGGCTGTTTTTGCAATCCAATTTCAGATTTAACATATAATGACAACTACAACATAAAAGCAGTGCTGTTTTCCATCACATACCAGCTGACACTGACGCTGTGTGGTCCTTAGTGAGGCACACAAACACCCTGCTGTTGTTGCCATGATGCTGTGCCTCTATATTTAATTCAGACCACACAACTCGCTGTTGATAGTAATTGCACGGATTACCTGAAGCCATAATCACATGATGTGTGACGACAAGAAGGTAAAGCACAGGCCATCTGGTCTGCCTGGGTGCGGCTGAGCTATCACACTGTATACATACAGGGCAGCAGGCACTACACACACACAGGCAGGCACGGACACAGTCAAAAAAAGGACAGCATGCAAAGACAACAAGCAGAAAAAAAGCACTATCCTGATTAGAAGCAACCTACAAATGAACCCGAGCACATACAGTCTGCCAATAAATCCAGTTGATGTTTCCAGTTTTTTTTTTTTTTTTTTTTAATATTGGCTTCTGTCCATTAAGTGTCAGGCAGTAAATTCTCAAACGCAGTGATGGATTATGTCCTGATTTCAATTAGATACACTATAACACGTCTGTAACCCGACACAGAAAGAGCGTTTTCCTTGAACCCGTTAATATCAGATGTCCTTCATCCAAGAGTTTCCCTCACAGCGCCGCAGAACAGTCGAGGGCGGGCAGTCTGTAGTACACCATACAAAAAAATGTAACGCAGGTTCGTACTGATGTTTTCATTTTTTCTTTCTTGACCGCTTTATATTCCTGTTGTAATTTATTTCTCACTGTGATGGCCATCACATCCAGACAGAATTTCACCTCAGAAAGATGTGTGTGTAAAATCCACACATATTGAACTTTAAACTATGGACAATGATATCCACGGCCTGAGATGATATATTCACATCCTAACCTCCTTTTTTCTTGCCCTTCACCCTCAGTATCTATGTCTATTGTTTCGTCGTGCTGCCACGCCTTCCCCCCACCAATGTTGCATCACCTCCCATCATTCCTCTCCTCTCCACGCCCCTCCATCGCTCCTCTCCCTCTGCCTATCAGCTCAGCTACCAACCTGTCACTTAAACCTCAGAGCTAGTGGACACATCTGCAGAATATCACTAACCTCTATGCATATATATAGATATGAGCGGGGGCACGCACACACACACACACACACACACACAGACACACACCCACACACATGATTGTCCCCCGCTGCCTGTCTGAACTATAATCAGTTGGGCCTCAGCTGCTGGTCAGGCCATCTCTTCTCTGAGGGCTGCAGAGATCAGTCAGCCCTCCAGGGGAATGACGGGGTGTGTGTGTGTGTGTGTGTGTGTGTGTGTGTGTCTGTGCTTCCCACTTTTGAAACATTTGAGAACAAATTTGGAATTTAAACAAGCTGACTGCGAGCCAATCGTATAATTAGGGACAAAACAGCAGCGCTGGGTCGAGGAGCACCTCAACGAAAAAGATTTGACGACAAAGTGCAATGATGTTTGAGCCAGAGCAACCCATGTGGGTAGAAGGAAATCATTTCACCATATGTCATGACTTTCCCCAGCTGCATCTAAGTACATTTTTGCTGTTCATATTGTACTCTGAACTGGCTGGTGAACTGCCACAGATTTGGCCAAATGAATTAATATTAATGGAGTGTGTTGCCCGCAGCTTCATATTGTCAGAAATGACCATGATTCAGAGCAACAATAACACGACCAATTGTTAAATATTAGAAGTAGATACTTTTGATCATTACACAACTGAGCTGCATGTTCAGTATATCGCACCATGCATAAAATCACACTATTCATTTAAATTGGATGAATTAATTTGGTAAACTTTAACAATTCAAACTGTTTCTACAGATAGCAAAATTCGCATTCGTTTGAAATTGCATTTCTGGCCACCAAACAAATAAGACTAATTATCCTTCTCCTTTTAAGACTACTATGATTAGAGTCACTTCAAGTGTTCATTAAAAAGGCTTGAGTGTAAGAAGTATGCGATAAATAGTAATACTTTGAGAAGCAGGGAAGGGGAGAAGTGCATGTGTGAATTATAGGCCAATCAGACTGAACATTTTTTATCCCTCCACCGCCGTCGTGCATGCGCACTACGGCGAGGCCTCCAGGGAAAGAATCTATAAGTCAATGCAATGGAAATTCAAACCAACATGATGTGTCGTTCTGAATGCATGACTGTGGGGAGGTGGGTGTGTTCAATAATCTGTGTGGGTCCGCCTGTATATTTGTGTCAGCCCCACATGTGTTCGTACATTATGTGTGTCACCTGCACCTTGTATGTTTGTTGGCCTGTGTGTGTGTGTGAATTCTCTGAAGCTCTGAAGCTCTGAAGGTCAGCGGTGAGGTGATTATACTTCAGCTGCATCCAGGTTTGGAGCACAAACGGCTGCGCTTTCACATCGATTTCCTGTCACTCCAGATGGAAATTCATACTGTACACCAGATTGGATCATCTCTCCCTCCTTCTCTTCCTCTCCCTCCATCTCACACATGCACGCGCACTCTCTCACGCACACAAACACAAAGCCTAATCACGCTCAGACTGATGAATGGATCCAGAGTTGGCAGTTAAAAGGTAAAGGATCAGTCTGTGTTTGTGACAGGCCACTGATGGCTTCAGTGGACGAGTGGAAATGTATTCTCAGGGATCTGGATGAACTGTCAGATGAGGTTATCAGAAAAGAGCTCATCTGGAATTTTAATTCCCAAATTTAAAATGTCTGACAACTTATTGAAATTCAAATGACCGCCTTCCTAGTATTTCTCAATCTTGCCACATGAATATGAATGGAGTGATAGCATCCATCTGATTCTTTCTTATTATGCATGAGAGGGGAAGACTTGATGAATTGTGCAAACCTGTGTTCTGATCTCCATTTGAGATTATTGGACCAAGAAACCAATTGTTCTATAATGAGAGGCATTTAAAAGCTCAATGGATGGACTTTTAATGCTGCTTGGGTTCCATCTTGACCTGACCCGTTAGATGAGGGGTCAAGGGTCATATATCTTGCGAAGGGAGCATCCGTCATACTTGACGTTTCACACTGACCTTTGCAGAGAGCATGCATGGCGATGGCGGTGAGGCGCAACGGGTGGAATCGCGTAAATGCAAGAAGGGGCGTTTTTCCATTTGGCCATACGTTTGGCCCGTCTCACACACCTTTCAAAAGGTTTTTATTCCTGCGCAGTGATTGCAGGCTAAAGACATTAGTTGTGAACGGGGACGATCATTAAGGCTCGCTCACCGCTGCGCTAACAGCAGTGACTGTTCCCAATGACAGGTCACGCCTGAATAAGTGGAGCCATATGAGTAATGACATCAACGCCTGGTATTTATGCAAAAAGCTGGTCTGCAAATGAAAACCATCACCTGGCATTATGCCAGGTGATGGTTTTCCACCCACTGCATTTGACCCACTCAATTCTTTTTTTGTGTGTGTGTGTGACTATTTTATGACTTATTTGATTTTAGAGAGGCTTTATAACACAAAATCATTTCTGAAAACCGTATTTTTGTATAGACAGGATGTTTGTGATTAATTTCATCCTCCTGCTCTACAGATCATGGGAAAATATTTTTCTATTAATAATTTAACTTGTCCTTCAAAATCCAACACTGAAACAAGGCTTATATGTCACATTTGAGTCTTACTTAAATAAAATTAGAAATCCAACATCATAAAATCATGATGTATTGAAGGACTATGGAATAAAGGCACTAAAATTGAAGGAGAAATTTGGTGTAAAACCACATGGATCGTGTCAGAGATGGATATTTTAGAGCTCATGAACAGTTTTATTTTTATTTTATTGAATGCTATGCAGCTATATGTCGGCATTAGATGGGCCTGATCAGAACATTTGTTGAGCTGTTTTCCAGAAATGAAAGTCTCTCTCTCTCTCCTTCACTCCCCCCCACACCACACATATGCGCACACACACACACACACACACACACACACACACACACACACACACACACACACACACACACACACACACATACACTACACACACTCCCTCCATAATTGATGTGGGAGATGAGGCTCCCCAGGGGTCAGCTGTTCCTGGCTGTCTCCTCTTCACCTTCTCCTCTCCTTCTTCTCCTTTCATTTCACCCTTCTATCCCCTGCCTTTCATCTTGTCCCTCCCTGCCCCCCCATTTCCATACCTGCTGGCCCTCATCCATTTAATGTGATGACAGCGCTGAGGGTTACAGGTTCGGTTCCAGCAAACCACTCATCGCAAGAGCCCTTTTTTTTTTTTTTTTTTTTTTTTCTTCTTCACCCACCTCTTTACTGTTGGCCCTCATCCTGTGTGTCTCTGTGTGTATGTGTATGTTATTCACCCTCCCCCACCAAGGGCAAAATCCTTACTCTGGGACTTCAGGGTGAGTGAGTGAGAGATGTGTGTGTGTGTGTGTGTGTGCGCGCTCAGGGCTGAGGGTGATGATAATGCATTCTGCTGTAAACGATGAAAATCATTGTCATAATAACTGGAAACACATCAGCAACTGAATAGCAAAATATGACATTTAATCACCTCTGAATACCATTTTATCTCATCTCAATACTTCTGATATTAGGAACCTAATTTCAGCTGAAAGCCCCCAGAGACAGACACTAACGGCTGTAGTTTGATGATCCCCATTATCCATCATCAGCAATGTTGGTTTTAGTGAAGCAACTAACCCTCAAAGAGACAGACAGCTGAGAAACTTCTCATTTCATCTCAGTTTCTCTGAAACCTAAACAGAACCTGCCACATGCTGCCAACTATAATGTTATGTGAGGGTGGTTTGAGTTTGAGTCTTACATTGTCTCATCAGTCTGCTTTCTGTCTTTTTTTTTTTTTTTAGCAGTAGGTGTCTGCTTCTTTTGTGGTATACAGTGAATGTCGTCTCCTCCCATCGAAGCGCGGGTTTCTAATTAAGCACAGAGAAGTTTGAACTTAAACTGAGCCAATTTAAGTTTTGTTGGGGATCAAACTTCCCTCGTTCATAAATGAGGAGGGGTTCACTGTTTGGTTCCCCGTACAAGTTCTGTGCATGTAACACCCACAGATGAACACACACACAAAGCCTTCACTTTGCTAACATTCGCATGTGTGCGCACACACACGCACACACACTTTCTCTGTGTTCTCCCACCTGAGGCTTTTATCACATCGTACCTGAGTCCCTCTCCAGATGTTAAGTGTCTTCCTGGCTGGTGGAGATAGTAAGTGGAAGACACACATAAGGAAAGAAACACACACGCACACGCACACGCACACAGACAAGCAGAAAGCTGATTTACTGTGAGACCACCAGAGACCCTTAATTGAATAGACACCCACACATTTGCACACGTTAAGACCCACATGCACATTAGCTGAGGCTTAGCTGGTCACCCTGCAGTGATCTCATATCCTAATATAACAGTACAGACAGTATATCTATCTCACCTAACTTAATGAATTTACATAAAGTATGTCTCAATTTATCAACATGACACTCATACACTCCTTCAAGTTAATTGTCGTACAATGTAACTTTATGTTGCATTAAATCCATCTTTATTGGATGCATTATTGGGGTCACGGAAATGGAACGTGTTTTATCGCTAAAGTATATATCACCCTTCATAAAATCATGCCGACTGGCCTATGAAAGAGAAGAGCTTCTCCACTCAGGCTGGTCCGTATAAAGAAAAAATCTTATTCTACAGCTCTTGCACAGACTCATCAAAATGTGCCGGTTCATTCAATGTGAAATCTGTGTGAGAGCTGAAGAGTTTTTGGGAAAAGTAACACACTCAACTTATTCCAGAATTTAGATGGAATTGGAGTGAATTAAAGCTGAATTGAATCAATCTGTGGGGGGACAAGAGCAGGGGAGTCATTTCCACTACTGCCAGAATCTAATGAAGTAGTTTTTCTGTCTTAACCTGATCAAACTGTGACCACGCCATCAGCTTAATCGTGTGTTTACCGCCGTAACCGTGACAACCACGTACGGGCACACTTCCACTGTGTGTTTATCACTTTAACGGCGACAGCGACACTGTCCACTGTAGAGGAGACCCTTAAAGGGGAGAGACAGCCCACCGTGCCTTAAGGCGAAGGACGGAGATAAAGAACAGTTGGTTTTGTAATAAAGACACAATTACAATTACAACCTATTTAGAGAGGTACCAAAAATATACATTTAAAAGGCTCCCAACAGGGAGGTTCACTAAGCATTTCAATTTGTTGTTATAATTATAATGGAATGATTGTAATTATACTATCAGGAAATGCTTGACATGACATTAAAAGTGTCTGAATAGTGATTACTATGACGCACAAACAGTAAACAGACAAAATCCACAGATTCTAGTAAAATTTAAAGCCACTACAGAAAGCGGTTCTTACAAAAGATGGTGTCTGCATGATCCACAGTGTTTTCTGTTGGTCACACATAGCCTGAGGAGCCTGTCTGATGGCTCTGTCGGGTTATGGTGCCCCTCGGGCAGGTCTGGAGGCTTCAGGGGGGCCGTGGGGCCACACTCCCTGGGGACCATCTGACCATTCTCCAAACGCCAAAACCAGCAGATGGCACGGAGCAACTGGGATGGACTGCTCTTAGTATCTAAACAGCACTATAAGTAAAAAGGTGGCCGTACAGAAGGGCCATACATCTATGAATAAAACATCGGGCTGTGACTCTTATTTGACTCCTCTGTGTAGACTTTTCTACTAAGAAAAAAAAAAAGGAGTCGGTCTATAAGTAAAAGAGAGATAGGATGAATTTACATGCAGCAGATGTATGGAGCTGATTTTATGAGGGATCGAAAAAGGCTATTTTGAGACATCTGAGCGTAAATACCAGAGAGAGTATCGTGGAGAAAGATGGGCAGAGGGAGACATGATGCAAAGTCTGTGATTGGAATCAAACCCGCAGCACCCAGGAGTATGTGTATTTACACTGTTCGTAGAAAACACGAGGTCAAAGCAAAGAAAAAAGGAATCAAGCTGACATGAACAGGCTGTGTTTTATTTTGGATTTCAGGAAGTCTTTGGTGGATGGTCTCTTATGGATTTTATAGATTCTCGCAGACTGATGTCAACCGTTTGTCATATAGAAACAAGCACCTCTGATCCTGATTTACTCGACGTGCATCATGTGAACAGCTGGGACTCATCTTAGGTCAGAGGAGTTCATCTGTTATGGAGTGTGAAGGACAGGCGAGGGTGAAGTGGTAAGTTTTTCCATTCTCCAACTCTCTCTTCCTTTCTCTTTTTACTAAGCCTATTGTTGAGCCAATGGCTGACATGGATGTCCAGTCTTTAGCTTTATAATCAGGATAATGGACACCCATCATAGAGGGTTTTTTTTTTTAAGATTTATTCCTTAATAGCTGCCAATTTTTCATTATTTACAGATCAATGATGAATTGCTCGCAGATTTCTAGAATTGCACTTTTATCCAGGTACCTTATACATTTATTCTGCTCCCTTTTGTTATCAAATTGGAAAATGCCATCAGTGAGTTTAACGCCTATAATCAATCATAAAGTGAAAGTCACAGTAAGTGGAGACTTAACGATGTCATGGCTTTGCTGGATGTCTGACTGATGATTGAGAGTTGTTTTTTTCCAACTTATTCCCTTCGTTTTGTCCTTATTCTTCAGTAACTGAGGTCAGCTTTAAGAGAAATCCATCATGAAAGCATGTACGTCTGAAATCTGTCATAGAAATATGTTTTATGTATGCTTATGTGTTAGATATTGAACTTAACTTGAACTTGTGACAGGGACCTTCAGAAGGATTCCTGGTAGGGGAAGGGTTTTTATGGTCTGTGGGTCCAACTCTATCTCAGCAGGACGACACGCTATCGTAACTCCTCCATCAACAAGGTAATGCGCAGCAACAACAATAAACACATGAACTTTGGCGGACTCCTGAATAAATCACCATTTCAAACTTTTATTCAATCATTCATCTTAAAAATTCATCTGTTCCCAGGTCGGAGTGCTGGAGCCAATCCCAGCTCACATTGGGGGGGGTAACATGGAAACAATCACCAGGACATTCTGATACTATTAGTGATGACCTGATCAAGAGATACAATCTACTGCTGGAAAATAACAAATACAATTAACTTAAATGTAATCTGCTGATTAACTCAGCTAGATTCAAAGGAAGTCAGAATCTGAAGTGATAAATGATGAGTATGAGTTCTTCCAGCTGTCTTAGAAAGCATTATTATTCATGTTTTCACTAATTTATGGGAAGCACATGTTCAAGCATATGTGTATGCAAACAGACTGACCTTGCATGTTGACACACAGACGCTCTCCAACATAATCAACAGCGACGAGCAAATCCCAAAAACATCTTGCAAACATATAGAGACACCACAGCGTGCGCGCCCCTCAGGTATCAACACGTGCTGTACATTAGCCGATGGACCTCACACCGGCTGAATACGTGGTAATCATACATGTTCATGAACCCTGAATCACATCACACATCTGCGAGAGTGGTGGGGGGGTTCGATCAGACATGCAGACGCACACACATTGACTCTGAGGTTTACACCTCAGTGACAAGCTCATTTAGAACAAGTGCAGAGCCGCTTTCAGCGTCTCTCACATAGTTCATGATCATCTAAATATTGTGACTAGTGAGCCAAGAGGGCCGCAGCACAGTAGCAGCGCTGATGGATGGGCTCAAGCTCTGAGAATCCGTCTTCCTCCTATTTGATTAAGACAAACACCACACAAACAGCACATCCCGCTGAGCTGTCCCTTCATCTGTGATAAATCCGTAAGAACCGAATCTAAAAGAAGTGATGGCTTGATTACAGGTGACGCCAGCAAGCGTCGCCTGACTCTAATGACAGAGTGGGGGATTCTGTTGGAGATGATTTCGGTCAGCACAGCCTCTCTGCTCCCGTTAGCAGCCACCATGCACCAAATTAAATGAGTTTGGTGAAACGTTAGAATGCTCCACTCCACGTATTTGTGTTTTGTTTTTTTGTTGCGATGGGACCTGCACGATGGGATTTGGAAACCCTGGATCTTGTCTCATCCCTGTCTCTGGAAGAAAATAAGATTTTCTATACATTTATTTTTTCACAGATAATTTTTCCCTACAGACTCTGCAACTGGCCATCCATCCAAAATGACAAGAGTTCTTTTCAGTTCAAAGACTGATTGTTGAAATTGTCAAAATATTTTTAGGTTAGAATTAAACAAAGTGACAAAATTCATCATGTGGCTAGTCCGCTAATATGTTCACAGAAAGCATGCTCGTAATAATTCAACTGAATTTATTATTCACATGACGGGAACCTCACTAACTGTACTTACTTTGATATTTGGGGTTTGACATGTTTGCAGGTAGTTTGAGTGAGGCCTGACACCTCAGCAGACTTGACCAGGATACGGCCAAGTCGCTCAGGAGTCACCTCATCCGTTGAGGTGTCTGCGTGCCCAAACCTCTGGAGAGCAGCGAGGCTAAGCTAGCTGCCAGATAGCAAAGCCATTCAAACTCCTTTACATCAAATAAAAAAAGATGTGACATGCAGGCGAGGAGCATTTGCAGTTGTTTGAAGGCACTTAGAGGGCGCTGCCAGCTGAGTTATGAGATCACATGACATCATTTTTTATAATGTGTAGTGATTGATTACAGCTTTTAAGGGACTTGTACAACTCACATTATAAATGTATGTAACTGCTGCAGAATTTAATATTCATATGGCTTGTATATACTTATGAAACCAAAGCGATGCCCTTGTGCGTGTGTGTGTGTGTGTGTGTGTGTGTCCATGTTTGTTTGCTCAGAGTACAACAACACAGTTCCTAATGATGGTGTCAATCTCATTAGAGCACACATGTTTTCCTTCCTGACAGCAAACACACACCTCTTTCACATGCCCCTCTGCTAATAGGAACCTACCTGCCCCCCCCCACCCAACCCACCCTCCACAACCACGACCACACACACAGAGACACGCACAAATACAAATACCTAGACAACCCTGGGCCACATGCCTTGTGGCAGATGGTTAATTGCAAGCACCCAACTAAACACGCAACCTCACTGAACTCCCACAATGGCACTAAAGCACTTACAGGTATTCAGACGAGCATAACGCACAGGATATCTATCACACACACGCACTTACACACACAGACAACTTAATCCATGCTGTTGGCAGAGGGGTCTTGGAGCAGCTGTCTTGCTACACACAGCGAAGTTAGTATCATCTGGCTGCTGAGAAAAGCGTGCCGCTTATTGCATATTTGGACAGATGTGCACTGCTGAACACACACAGAGAAACATGAATGCACGGTGACATGCACAAGGACGAACGTCACACAATAAATAATGAAGTGCAACTGCACAGATTGAACAGAGGTGATCCGACGGCACCCTCCTCTCGTTTCTCTGAGTAACTCACGCTCAAGTTTCACAGCAAAGAATACAGCCTCATGAATTCTTAACTAAAAGTCTATCAATAAACAAACAGAGCAATAAATAAACCACTAAGTTAGTTACATCAAGACAACAGACAGGCAGGGAAAGATGGTGAGTGCCCCCTTTGTCTGTGTGTTTTTGTGTCAGTCTGAGATATTCTCCACAACAATACATGCAATAATAAACTTGGGACGTTGTTGATTATTGAGAGGGTTGCAGGGATTTATGGGGCGATTTACAGGGGAAAACATGGGGAAGGCAGGCTGGAAGGAGACAAAGGCAGACTGCAGGATAGTGGATTCCTGTATACTAAAGCATATGGAGAAATGTGCAGCACCAATAGGATTTTCTCAGTGGAGTCCAAGGTACTGGGATTTGGGAAACAGGATTAGCTGCTGTGTAATAATGTGGATGTGATGGGGGCAGCGCGCTCAGAAGAGTCAGCCCAAGTGCTGTGTGTTTCTGTGTGTTATTGTGTGTGTGTGTATGTGTGTGTGTGTGTGTGTGTGTGTGTGTGTGTTTGGTGGAAGGGGTTGAAGAGAGCAGTCAAACGGATTAAGGAGGTCTCAAGAATGAAATGTTCTTCTTCTCTCGGAGGCTCCTCTTGTCTCAGAGTCTAAAGATTTGAAAGAACCATCCTAGTTTTACGGCCAAGGTTTATAATGAAACATGGATGAGGTTGGTTGGGCTGTCAGGTGTGGGCTCGCTGTGTCTCTTATTGACACACACAAATGTGCACAGTGTCACAAACATACTCATCAGGCGATGAGGACTAAGGCTCTTGAGATGAGTTAGAATAATCAGTATTAAAATAGGTTGTTGACCCTGTTTGCTGAGCTGACTCCAGTCATAAAAATCAGTTTTTATTCAAATGCCATCGCTGCTTTTACAAATAACGGAGCTTATGTAAATCTCTCCCCATTATTGTCCTTTTTTTTTTTCTTTTTACTCTAACTGGGATGTGTTGTTCATTCACTTTTTATTCTAATCATGTCGGTGGAGGCTGGATTTTATATTTACCATTCAGCATCCCAGAGGATGGGCAACAAATAATCTACGGATGACATCTTGACCAATATATTGTTAGCAAGAAGCTGTGAAGCAGCAATTATGCCCGCAAACATCCAGCTCTTCTTTTTTATGCACCTAAATCTAAATGTAAATAAAATGTTAGCACCAGTCCAGCTATACACCACTAGCACCAAGAATTCTGTTACAACATTTTGGTTTTCATGGATTTCTATCAGGGAAAGGCATTTAATATCTCAAGCTCTATTATTGTCTGCCTTTGAAACTATATCCACCATCCCTACATTTTTTTTTAAACAGTTACTCCACAGACTTTCCACATCAAAGTCTGTTTACTTGGGGAGTAAAAGCTGCATAAAGTTGAATAAAGCCCTTTGCAGCTCCAGAGGATGCTGTACTGGGTTAAAGGGTGACTGAAGACTACAAGTTCTGAAATGAACTTAGTGGAGTTAGAAAGAAAGCTTCCCTGACTTCTGTGGCTCTGTCTTCATGTGACCTTAGGAATATAGAAACTCAAAGGTGTAGCAGAAGCACAAATCCCAAATCAACTGTTCAATGAAGCAAGTCTTTAGTAAAAACAGGAGCACAAGATGATGTAGGTAACTGCGATAAAGCATGTCGACACGACGCCACACATTGGTCTGTGAAGTGTCTTAAATGTGTTGACTGGCCGCCACCATGTTTTTAGATTTATTTGATGGAGAAACGATTGAGAGTATAAACTCATGAAGAGAACTTTTACAAAGGTAGTCAATCAAGTATAAAAAAGGGCCATTTCCTCATAGGCTGCAATCCCGATTCTTTTTACAAGTGGAGTTGATCCTGACGGTCATCGGATTCAATGCAGGTTCAAGCCACATCAGCGTTAACTTTTGAAGTGAATTTTCAGCTCCAGAGTCTATTTAAATGCAGTCTGCATTGACTGAGGCTGAGGTGGAAGAAGTTAAAATCTAAAGTAGATATTGGACTTTATCGTGAGAGGCTGTTGTTTGTTCCCATTTCTAATTTATAGTCACTATTGTTTCCTTCGACAATTACTTGGGCTAAATGCCCACGAGGAAAAAAAGCCCACAACCTGGGAATAAAACTGAACCAAACCTTTAACCGTTTTCAAACAGGGATTTTTAGCTGTATATTTAGCCAACACAGAATGAATGGGACTGAATGGGAGGAAGAAAACCTGTGTGTGACATTAATGAAATGATAAATGATAAACTTTCATTTAGCACACTGTGTTTATGATGTCATACTCAGCCTCCCTAAAGTCCCGCTATTCAACAGGAAATATTTCAAATTATGGGCTCAAATCGCTGTCATCATGGTGGTGCTTTCAGGTGCACTTAAGCCAATTAAAGACATTAAGGAAGATTGGCTCCTTTGCTGTTAAGTAGCATTATACATCAGAGACACACAAAGAACTCTGGACGCTTAAAACACATTGATTGATTGAAACGAGTCTTGTACAACCACTGAAACAAAACACAAAGCGCAGGGGTCTACTCACATTCTTTTTCCATCCAGAAAAATCAATTTGCTGTAACTTTCGTATTACTCTAATGAATAGCATAGTTTCTCAGTGCATCCCTCACTTTGCTATAAATTGACATTGACACATTACCCACTGTGAAGTGTGAAATATCATCAAAAAGGAGGGCTGCTTCCTGTCCGTATTACTCCAGAATACAAAGAACCAAACAACTGTGTGAGCTTTGACTTGCAGAGACAAATCAAAAGGATGAGACAGGATTGGTACTTCCGCACATTTTCCCATCTTTCTCCACGGCAAACAACTTAAGAGAACTGCAATATCTTAAATAAAAAAAAATATTAATATAAAAAAATATCTCTTATCCTGTTTACTACTGCCTCTGAATCCGATATATTAAAACAAGCAGTGTTGTCGATGGAATTTGATATTACTGTATTTCCACCTCAAGATACCAGCAGATGAACATAACCAGAACCAGGGAAAATGAAAGTAGATGAATTTAGTCGGGGTGGGGGGGGGGGCAAATAAAGTCATGTCAGCCTGGATCACTGCTGTCTGTAGAACAGAAACACGGTTGTCCCTGAATCCGCTCTACCTCTGTCCTCAGCTGCGCTTCATTTAATAGCACTGCTAAAAAAAACAAACAAAAAACACCAAGCAGTGAGCATTTTTCTTTTTTCAGACGGTAGACTTTGGGGACTGCAGCACCACCCCGCTGAACACAGATCTGGAATGACAGGTTATGAAGTGAATAGTTCACCGTTGCTGCCAAGAAAGACTTTTACTACTATGCTCCAATTTTCCCAATAATGTCCAGAAGAATTCATCATTTACTCAGTTTCACTGCATTTTAATTATACTTGCATTTGATTTTTCTGATCTTGGGTATCTTAAGGAAGGGCACGCTGAGCTGTTACTAATGATTTTCTCAAAAACATCAAGATCAACATCCAGCTTTGTAACTCAAAATTTTGGTATAAATTTTTATATAAATGTTGGTGATATGAACACCATAGAGGTCCCAGAAAAACAGTTAATATTCCCACAATGGATGTCTCTACCTACAAAATTCGTAAAAATTAGTTTGGCAAGTCTATGAAAACTATTTTCAATGTTATTTACAGAGCAAGAAAATCAATGTTCAGATTTTATTTGTATTCAGCCTTGATTTAAACAAGAAACATGACATAACTGTTAATAAACAAAACTTTAGCTTCATCAATATTAATGTCTTTACGCTAACTTTTAAGGGTATGACTTCTTAAGTTATGACAACAAACATGTTTAGTGAGGTCACAGTGACCGTGACCTGGGACCTCCAGAAAATAATCAGTGCAGATGTAATGAAACTTTGAGACGTTCCTAAAGTATTGTCCACAAGGAAAGTATTTTATGGCGCTAGCTTTGGCTGTTGACAGCCCGGAGGCATAAATACATAAACCTGACGATGCTCGCAATCGGGACGCAATCTAAACAAATGTCTAAACTCTAAAAACTGCTTTGTTTGAAGAAAAACAACAACAAACATATATTAATTACAGCACAAAAAACCACTCTTTACTTAAATTGTTGAGCTGATGTATTTTCAGTATATAAATAACCAGCAAAATATGCTTCTGTTTACTTTCTCTGTGGAGGTGAGAACAAGGTCAGGTACGTCTTTGATGTGTACGTTTTCTGTGCCGCACAGAGGATTTCTGGAAGTGTTACTAAAAAATATGTGCGATCACATGTAGTACAACACTTTTTGCTTTGCATTTACATTTCTGGATTTTGTTTTCTTCCAAATGTTTGAAAGAAGTCTGTAAAAATATTCTTTCCATTTAACCGCAGAGTAAATACTACTTTAAAAAAAAAATCTGTCTTGACAGCGTCTAATCGGCCTTGGCAAGCTCTGCTGGAAGAGAAGTCATCACATGACAGCAAATTTAATTCCCTACCCATAACTCCAGGACACCTGTGCTGAATTGGTTGAATTGGTTTGTAACAAACTGTGTTCGGTGAACTGGGGAGCAGAACTTCCCCATCAGGTTCAAGAGAAGACCAGCTAAGGCTACAAACTACCCAGAAGGCTGCAACAGTCAGTCATCACTCTGTCCTACTTTCCCTCTTTTCATCCTCCTCCTCCTCTCATATCTTCCCACCCATTTGCTCCTTCCCTCCATTTCCCTCCTCCATTGCAGAGAGGAAATAGCAGCGCTGGTCTGATTGCTTTAAAGTGTCATCGATAAAAATAAAAACACCACTTTCTGGATGTATCTGCGAGGAATCAGTAGAAGATTGAAGGCTGTTCTAGCTGGTCTGGATCATTTGATATCACAAATTTTGGTTCATCTTTGATAGGCGAGGCAATTTCTTTTGCCATGTGCCGTATTTGAAGATGCAAAATAGGATGAAATGTAAACATGTGCGAAGGATAACCACAGAGACGATGAAACAGCCTCCCCTTAAACTGATAGATCTCTGGTTGAACATGCTGAAAAGCAAACAAGCTCCACTTTTTTTCCTCCATATTCTCATCTCATTTCTCCGTCACTGTCAACATGCAGAGCAGGAAAGCCAATAAAGGCTGCCAACGCAACGCACAGGCCTGCGGAGGATAAAACCAGTGACTACACGTACTGTAATACTACATTAATAACTTGTTCGTGCTTTACTCCAATTCAATCCAGTCCTTCTAAAATAAGACTCTTTACTCTCAGATAGCGTAGGCGAATTTAAAAGTGATATTTCTGGCTCCCTACAACTAAAACCTTGTTTATGGCTATCACTTTGACAAAAAGAAACTGTGGTATGTTGTAGTGATATTATTTTGTTCTGTACAGCAGTATCCAACTAGACCAAATTGGACATCGCAACCTGAGCATCATTTCCTGATATCCTGAGCATGTTTCCTGATATAAGCAATCACTCTGGTTAGTACAGCCTCCTCGTAACGGTTACAAAATGTTGGCAAACACTATGAAAGTAAGATCCAAGATGCAATAAGATGAAATTATGCTTTGGCTACAGCGCCACTTTGTCTTCAAGACCCGTGGGCAGCTTCAGGACAGCGTGCAAGCACACACTTAGAAAAAGACAGCCAGAGAGAGACTGAAGCAGGCAGACAGACAGGAAGGCAGACCAATAGAGACAAGGGCAGCCGGTGCTGAAGACTGAAAGAAACAGAGAAAGTGACAGCAATGACTGACAGTTAAGACAGAGAAGAAAAGAGAGGGAAGGGAGTGAAGAAGGGAGGAGGATGGTGAGCTCAGCCTGGCTGTGAACCTGCCATGTGTAGAGGCATGCCGCACCATCTGTGATGGGACTGTTTACGCAACACACCGCTGCTGCAGACACCCCACACCACCTCGCCTAGGACATCACAGGGCAGGGCGGTGGCATGCCTCACTTCGCACAGCAAGGACAACAGAAACAAAAATAACAGCAGGAATAATATATACACTGGGTTTTAGTTCCAACAGCAACACCAGCGAAACCAACTGGGCAGATTACAGGAATAAAAAAAAAAAAAAAAGACAGAAACATGGTAGTAGGTTAGTGCCACTGCTTGTTACTGTGCAACACAACATGACCCTAAACAGCACCGACAGCCGTTGACTGTTCTCTGTCATCAGGCCCAGAATCACAAGCAAACACTAATCATGATGAATTTGAATTGATCAGAACTGCAAACAATGAGCCACAGCAGAGCCGCCACAGCTACGGGCTGAGAACAAAGAGAGTGATAAAGAAAGGACAAGACAGAAAGAACAAATAACAGAGGTGATGTCACACGTATTGACAGACGAGGCGAGGCACGGCGCGTTTTGCGGGGAAGGAGCATAAAAAGAGGGAGAGAAAGAGGCAGAGCAAGTGGGGTAAAAGAAGGCCATGGAGGAATGACCAGGGAAACGGAGAGAGCGTAATGCGTGTTGACAGTGCTGTCTTGTCTTGGCCGTGCCAGCCAGACTCAAGAGATGCATTCGGCAGACACTGGCTGTTAAGAACGTCATCGCTTTGTGTGGAACCAGAACAGACCAAACGTCCACGGAGAGGGGTGGGGGGACTGTGGTGGCGTAAGATAAAGCCAAGAGTTTCCCCAAAAGGATTTTTGACACACAAAAATTGTAATCTACTGACCTAATGCTCAGTGGTTGTGCATCATAGCTAAATAACCGGAACTAGTCGGGCCTGGATTTGGATTTCTTCACGTCGTCAAGTGCTGGACATGCTGCTGGGTCAAGAGGAATACTGTGTATAAAACATTTGGGGGCTTATGTTATTTAAAGAACCTGGAGACTGTGTTTCTTTTATTCAAACCCAAACTAGCTAATCTGGGCTAACCAGCTTCTTGCTAACAGAATAACAAAAGAAAGAGGTAAAGAAGCATATGATTAGGTAACTGTAGTTGTTCTGTAGACTTAGAGTCTATGCCATCCGTATTCACACCCGAGGGAAGTTCAGCTGAGCAGACATCGCTCTACAACTGCCCAACATTGGCTGGCCGATGGGGGGGGGGTCACATCTTTTTCTGTTTCGTTAATCTTACATGCAGCACTATCAAGGTTTCCAGCGCCAGGGTGACCTGCCCCTGACAGTATATGCAATACGTCAGAAAATAAACACTCCTTATGTCGCAGTGGCAAACTTGCTCCTTTTAGGCCAGGTGCACTTTGTCTATGCCAAGGTCGACTCCATAATATCATAACGCAAGATCAAAACCGCAACCTGTTTATTGGAAAATCTGCCCATCTGGCTAAGCATCTTGTCTGGCAGCAAGATGAAAAGATGACTCACGGAAAATAATGTTGGGGAATGAGGGGAACGCAAACGATATGAATCATGAGTAAGGCCTGGCAGGTCCCGATTGGCTCTGTAGTGGAAACCAGACTACACCGAGCCAGACTAGGCTGGGTGCCCAGCGCTGCTACCTAGGGCAAGAGACCAACAGAGAGGCGCTACTTGAATGACTTTGCCTATTCATTTTGCCAAATGTGAAGCCAGGGAGCCAGAGCATGGAAGCAGAAACAGAGATGAGACAGTGAAAGATGAGAGTTTTAGGAAGACATCACGGTCATGGCTGGAAGAGTTTTGGATGCGAAGAGACTCTAAAAATTGAACAGAGGGGTGGAGAGGAGGACAGGAAGTTGGCTTGAAAGCAATAATGTTGTATCTGCCCGGAACAACGGGGACCGTAGAGAAGTAGCAGTGGTATGACCTTTGAATGAAAAAGCCTGAGCGGTGCGGGTACACGTGCTATGCCCTTTTGTAAAAAAAAAAAAATAATAATTCGAAATTTAAAGGACTACAGAGGTGATTCTGCACACTTGAAACATTAACTTAAAGCATATTATTCTGCCTGTGGCGGAGGAAGGTGCGCAGCCAGACTACGTCGCCACAAGCTTGACACACTGCCCCCAGTTGCGCTTTTATGTGATATGAAACTGTGAAAACAGTTGAAGTTAAAACAGCAAATGGGTTATTGGAAACATAATTGCATTTAGATGATGATTTCCCACAGATAACAGTTGAAAATGGGGATCTGTGGAATAGATAAAAGATGTTTAAATGTGAAAAAATGTCTGTTGAACTGTAACTCCAATTAAAGGTGACTGATGGTGCTGAAGTTGCCATTTTAGTTGAGCAGAAACTGTTTTGAAAACTCAAGATTCTGTTAAATTTATGGAGTTTTAATTAACCCCTCAAAAACAAATTGCACTTTATTTACGATGCCCGTCTTTGTCTCCTGTGTTGCACTTCCTAATAAATCTAAAAGTTACTGAATCTAGTCTTTCAAATCTATAAAGCCAGCACTTCCTGTTAAAATAACAACACCACGAAGGAGTTTGCAGAGCTGTCCCTACTATCATGTGCATTACCACATAAATGTATCATCGACCAGGAAACAATGGCTGGAGGCGCCTCGTGTTTCCAGCAGAGTTTATTTTGCCTTTGTTCTGCCATGGGTGAAATTGATGGCTACCTGCAAGGTAAGAAACAAATCAGCAAATTCCTTTTTGATGATGGATGGCAGTAACATCAAGTATATATGATTTATACTTAATGGGCTAAAACACAGGGCAGCAAGGCGGAATAGTGGTTAGCACTCTTGCCCCACAACAAGAAGGTCACGGGTTCGGTTCCTGGGGCCTTTCTGTTCTGAGTTTACATCTTCTCCCACTACTTGCCTGGGTTTCCTCCAGGTGTTCAGGTGCAGGTGTGAGTGTGAGTGTGAGTGGTTGTTTGTCTCTGTATGTTGGCCCTGCTTTGGACTGGCGACCTGTCCAGGGTGACCCCGCCCTCGCCTAATGTGAGCTGGGATTGGCTCCAGCAACCCCCATGACTCAGAAACAGATAAGCGGTAGAAGACCTTTAACAAAGAAAAAACTGCTTTAACATCATGAAGTGAAACAACATTCTACATTCTACCGTTACAGAAACACCAGTGTGTCAGCTTCTGTTCTTTGTCGTCATTTTTTGCCATTTTTTCATCATGCTCATTGTGCATGTGTGAACTCAGAAATGATTGCAGCTGATATGTAGATGGACGAGCAGCTCCTGGGGCAGAAAAAACAAAGACATGGGCTAATTTTAGACACGCTGCAGCACAAACCAAAACCCCACAGAACATTACAAGCTTAATGAGATGATGAATGATGCTGGTGACATGTTTTGCAATTCAGTGAGATAGATTAAAAAAAACTGGCAGATGTTTCATGTATTCACAACTGTGGCAACTAAAGTAAAGTAATTGAAAATCCGAAAACTGAACTTAACACGACAGAGTCTGGTGTCTCCACTGATTTTTAAGGAAAGCTGTCTTAAAAATTTAGGGCCACTATAGTGTTGCTGTAGAGGACAGAGGAGAGAGTTATAATAACCTCTTGTCCAGAGGAACACCTTGGTCCTGAAGATACAGAAGAGAAAAGAAGCTTTGAGGTGCTGGGAGCAAAGTGTCTTTATCTGTACAGGAACCAGAGGCTGCTGGGTCAAGTGAGACTCGTGGCTGGGTGGAGTAGATAGCGAGGTTGGAAAGTTGTTGGAGAGTGTTAGCAGAGCTATAAAGCTGTGAGAAAAGACGACACGTCGCTGAGAGAAGCTGGGTGTCCCAGTTCGTTTCAATGGAATGAAACAAATTTCCATTCAAGTGAGAAACCTTCATATAAACATGCACGGAAGACACTGGGGTTATAACTTTTTTTTTCTTTTTTGTCTGTTCCCGGCAGCAGGATGCGAAGTCTACAAGGATAATAACAGAGTTTGTAAAAATGAGGAAATATATACAAAATACGGTATTAGAATAGGATGGAAAACTGACAATTTGCAAAACGTTTGTTTGTGTGGGGACTGACCACAGGTGGGTTATTGGGGTTGAAAGTGGCATGGCTATTTTGGCAGGAAAACAAATAGAGAGCAATACTGAATATTTGATGGTGTTTCTCTGCTGGAAATTAACATTGCTGCAGAGAGATGAAAGCCAGAGGAACGTGTGTCCAAGAGCAGAAAATAAATGATGGCTTCAGAATAAACAACCAAAGTTTGCAGTTGTACACCGAGCCAATTGTAGAGCTGTAGCTCAGGAGACAGTGCGTATGACAAGCAAGCCTCAGAGGACAACAGCAGATTAAAAAAAGCAACACAAGCAACTATAATGCAAAGTTAGAGGGAAACATTGATAGTTTTTCTTTTATATCAATAGGCACATGAAAAAAATAATAATAATAACAGACAAGACTTGAAATAGCAGGGCAACTAAAGCACCCTGGTGGTTTAATTGGTACGTGATTATAAATTATATACGACAGGATTTCATACTTTTATGTAAAGATACTGATTCAAATCTTTTCTGTAGTTTAAAATTTGGCCGATGTCTTTTGGGTTGAGATTATGAGATCATGCTCTTGAGTTATATCCACACAATTCCTTAGATATATAATGAATCAGCTACGGGAGCAGGCTGGTATGCCTTCAGGTTGATTGGACCAAAAGAGCCTATGTTACTGCTAATTTATTTCAAGGTTGGTATACCCATTTCATAGTTCATTGATTGCTCTGCAGACTCATTTCCATACCTATTTAGGTGGAATATGCCCCCCCCCCCGCCTCACTCCCTAAAAAAAAGGCTGGACTGTTTGTCCAAAGCAATTTAAAGGTTCAAAAATGTTGTCATCCACACTAAAAATCACTCCAGTGGGATTCTGCATCACAGGATAACACTCTTCACTCTATTTTTCTTCTTCTCTTAAAGATCAATTAAATGATGCCAAAATAAAAGTGCCCTTTTGCAGAGCTCTGAGAGAGCACTGATGCTGTTTAATTGGAAAGGCTGCACTTTTCACTAAGATCATCCCAGACAAAGCAAGAAATATGCCTCTCATCCATTGCTCCTTGTTTTGGTTGGCAGCGCTCTTAGTTTTTGTTAGAAGATGCTACAGGCAGCTGAAGAGATTTATTACAGAGAGACACACAGTGATGACAATATGAATGAAGCATCTGTAGATGTTAAAATAAGGTTGTTTATGCCTTAAGAGCTTAAAAAACAGATAGCTGAGGGTGGTGAAAACCACTTTTCTCTAAAGTTACAGAAGGAAAAAATGAGAAGAAAATTGAATTCAATTTTATTTTGATCATCAGCCTTTCAAAATGTTTCACATTTTAGAATATCAAGCATTAACTTTGTAAGTTTTGCCATTTATTCAAAGCCAGTATTGGCTTTAACGGTTGTTTACTTACAAGTCTGCAAGAAAAAGCTGAGAGTTCAGCATCAGAATTCATTTCTTTACTCACTAAGAGCTCGATTACCCAGCAGAGAAGTGAAGTTGTGTTCATTCAGTTTGTTTTTGTCAAAGGCGAGTTATTCATATATTTGTACTCTTTGAAAAGTTCTTGTATCATCTATTTTTATTGGTATTGAGAAACATAATGTGCAGACTAAATAGCAAGAACTGCACCAAGTCTGGCTCTGGCAGGCGGCCATGGACATGATTTAATACTTTTCACTTCCAAAGCTAATAAATATCCCCCAACCAATCCCAGTTGACTTTGGGCGGGGGCAGGACTTCATCCTGGACAGATCATTAGTTCATCACAGACCTGACGACATACAGAAATAATGAGGTGAACAACCATTAATGCTCACACTCAGGCCTACAGCTAATTTAGAGTCAACTAAAGCAAATGTCTTGATTGTGGGAGGAAGCTGGACTACATCGAGGGAACACATGCGGGCAAACAGAGAATTAATCATCAACGATCATATTATCTGTAGATAATGGCAATAATATGAACAACTTCTAATCCTTCACAATACACAACAGTAAACTAAACACTGGGGACTGTTTCAGAAGTACTGACTAAGGTTTGGTCAAATTTGTATTCAGCTAATGTCCTATGATAGCACCACTTTCTGCTGGAGACCACAGTATTAAATATTTTAATGACCAGTCGCACATAAGAGCCAATGGCACGCAAAACTTATTGTTCTTGACACAACGCACAATTTGTCGTGACTGTCTCGCCGTTATTGTTCCCTTGCTATTAGCTGCTCATAGCTTGCTTTGGTTTGTTCCTCATAAAAGCAGAGTGGTGCTATCTGTGCAGCTTAATGCTATTGTTGTGACTCTTAGCTGTTCTTAGTGTTACACAAAAGACACTCATGATCATGTCTCCATTGACTTTCTAAAATAGTGATTGTCAAACAGGCACAATACAAGCATCATTGCATGGACTGAGAGTGGACATCCACACAAGCAGTCTTTGTCTGGTGACCACAGACACACTGAATCACTTCAAGGACTCACAAATGTCCTCACAATTGCACACTTCAGTGTTTTTTCACTACCAAGAGACCTCGCGTGTTGAAACATGAGCGTGTTGAAAAAAAAAAAGCTGTTCGTACCATGAGATCACTGTTCACCCCAAAAGTTCCATCGAGCGGTGTTCAGAACACATACAAACAACTCTCTAATGGTGACTCTCCAAACGGAACTGTAATGAATCACAATGGTCACTTTACAGTGCCGTGGCTTTTAGCAGCAGAGCACTGATGAGCGAGAGCGAGCTGCTGTCGACCAAGCTACATGTTACTCCCTCATTAAAAGCCTATTAGAAGACCGTGAAAGGCACAGAAACAATCACAGTCAGATGACTATGTCATAAACAATAGGCTTCTGAGCTATTAACATTATTTACAGTACTTTTATATGTTTGTATTAAACCAGATCAGACACAGAGTGCTGATCTGGTTTAATTGGGCTTTTCAAAGACGACCATTATGAA
This sequence comes from Echeneis naucrates, assembly GCF_900963305.1. NCBI lineage: Eukaryota > Metazoa > Chordata > Actinopteri > Carangiformes > Echeneidae > Echeneis > Echeneis naucrates. The sequence goes on along the minus strand of NC_042519.1, from coordinate 18,957,017 downwards.
ACTGTAAATTGAACAAAGTGAAATAGTTTGACGCATGAAAGTAATTCATTAGTTCCATCTCTAATTGCATCTCGACTGCCTTTGCTTTTAGTTAGCAAACAAAAAAAGTCCGTCTATTTTTGTAATTTTCCCGTCATGGTGAGGAGGGAATCTAATTGCACAGAAAGACCTTTTTAACATGCACCAACGTTTAACATGCTTAGTTACACTTCTTGGTCTTCGGTTTTGGTCACACCAGCGTTTACGAACAGAGTTTCTGAAATCTGTTTAGTTCAATAGCATCGCACAGCTGGTGTCTTTGCTTATGGAGCTCAATCAAAATTGTGAAGTGCTTTCACATGGAGTTCAACTTGGGTAAACTCAGACATGCAATTTTGCAGTGATGCCAGCTTTCACAGTCTTGACACTGCTCTCGCTTTAAGTGGACTACAGAGACCGAAGATATTTATTTGACCCGGGGAAGCATTAGAGATCCCTCATTCATATGCATTTTGGCTTAAACAAAGCTGGTCACACCCAGTGGTGGTCCCTGCACAATTCATAGCTAAGCTTCACATACATTTCACTGTGCTCTTTCTCTGGTGTAAACCAAGAACCTAAAAGTTAAGGCTGTGTTGTGCTGCCATTGACTTTCTCTATTTTCTTTTTGGCTCAACAGTAGGCGTCATCATAGATACATCTTACTTTTGAAAAGTTCATCATCCACAACACATCATGAGGGCAGGGACCCTGTGGAGTCCCAGAATGATCCTGCAGTGCCTAATGATGTATTGTACTTCCATTTGAAGAAGTTTTTTCAGATTTATTCAAATTATTGTGGGCTGTGTGAGCTGAATTGTGAGCTAGCTCGGCTTTGTGTATCCTAAAGTCAGCTTCAGTATGTGTCATATGTGGCCCATCTCAGTCAGCCCTGTATGACTGCAGCCACATAATGAGGCAAAGCCATTAGACACTTATCAAAGCTGGTAAACGACAGCCCCCACCCAAACCAGATGCATTGCAAAAACCGCTGTGCTTTGGTCGGATGTGTGTGTTTGTGTGGTGTCTGGCCAAACTTAGTTTGCCTCATCACACACACCAGAGCATATAAACAAGACAAGAGCATGCAGATACACAACTCGGTAGACGTTAATACACAAACTCAGACACACACTCCCCCTATCGCTCTCATTGGGACTCAGTGTGCCATGTTCTGCCGGATCTCAGTGTGAGCCTCAGTGTGTGTGTGTGTGTGTATCTTTTCTTTTTTTTTTTTTTTTTTCTCCGGCGACCATCTCTGTTCTGCCTTGCCATCTGTTCACCATGCTGTGGAACACGGCGCTCCCTCTGGCTGCAGGCATTTTCACATGGTGGCAAAAATTGTCAATTGGGTTTTCTTTTCTTTTTTTTTTTTTTTTTTCTTTATAAAAGCATTCACAACAAAAGTAGTTCAAAATGTGGCTTAAACTGTTTTTAGGGATGGCGTAGTCACTCAATGAGCAATTTTACAGCTTTGTGTATGTATCTGTCTGCACCTATGTGTATAATTACATTTTACGCGATGTTTACCACTTTATATGAGGAAAAGAGTGCTGCTACGTCCCTTTGCTTGTCCCTTTGGATTACACAGCAGCTGTATGTAGGGTTCCCATGGTAACGTAAGTGTGGAATTTCATCTAATTAATAATTGGAAGTGAGAGTGATTTAGTCTATTGGTTTATTGTGCATTGTGTTTTATGTCTTCTCTACATGCTGATTATACCATTAACACAGCTTGAAATCGACAAAGGTTAGACACATGAGAATGTTAATCACCCTGCCGACTGGGGACAATATTCTGAAATGAAAACATAGTCTGTGTACAATTTTCTGGGTTTGTAAATCAAGGATAAAGGAAATACTTCCATTATCATATTTACTTCATTCTCCACCACTAACCTGGGTCCCTGAATCTGTTGGGCCGGGAACACACTGCGTGCGTGGCAGCTGCAGAATGTCTTCATTTTCATTTTGGCGGCCTTGTGAACAGGTTACACTGGACAAATGGCCATTTGGCATCTGCCTCATTTTTCAGGCGTGACACATTCTCCCAGCTACAATAGACAGGAAAAAAAAGTGATATTACAGAAAAGCAATACTTTCTTCTGTAGCTTTCTGAGATGAATCTGAATTATACAGATGTGAATGAATATGAATGCAGTTTTCCTACATTCCCATACCTGTACTGTAAATCCTGTAGAAAGAGTTGGCAGTTGCAGTAATTAACACACGATGAAGGCAGTGTGTTCTGGCGTTAGACAATCAGCTTAAATGTCCTCCATGACCTCAAGTTGTTTTTTTTTTTCTGGCATTCTGGGCTGTTCCCAGGATAAAAAGGAACAAACATCTCATCCCAAATATTTGGTCTGCATATTTTGCCTGATGATAAGCTCAGACAGTGAAGAAAACTCCCTTCAGGCCACTTTGCCCAGGATCTCTCACTTGGATTCTCTATGTCCACAGATGTATTTTGAAATGTATGTCAAGAGACAAGTGACACAGCGACAAGTTGGAAAAAGCACCTGCCCCTGAAACAAATGGGCATATCCACATGGAGTCAGAGATGCTGAGGCTCATTTCTAAAAAGCAAATATGCTTTTCTGATGTCCAAAACATCTTGGATGTAGGATGATAACAGCTGGAAATCTGAGAACTTCCCAAGCTTTCACTTAAAGTAGAACAGAGAGGAAATATTCGCACACGTGATGCATCTACACAGCGACCCGTGCAACAACACACCCACAGACACACATACACTCTGGAGGTCCACTGAGCCTCCGAGAACTCCCATCTGTTGAACCAGCAGTCCAGGTTGGTCTTAATGAGAAATAATGAGCCTTCACTAAATAACAACAGCTTGGATGGATTTCACCTCAGGATCAGATTTTATTAGAATGGAATTCACTCTCCAAGTTACAAAAGTCATTTGTTTCAAGTCAAAATGAAATTCTGGGTTTTGATTTCTTTTTACTTCCTTTTTCTGTGGATATGCAGAAACTTCTAAAAATGACTGATAATTGGCACATTTGAACATCTTATTACAACTAATTTTTAGAGTAATCAAACTTTAAGTTGCTCACAATAGGGTATAGAAAATGTCACTATGAATCTCTTTCAGGTTGAAAAAAGTAATTTCCCACAATGTCCTTGATGAAGGCATAAAACTTCAAAGTACAATGAGAATTATCACACCGACCTGTCCAAATTCTGAGCACAGAACCTGGATTAAATGGAGCTCATAAGGGAAAGAAACTGCTGCCTACAAATGTAAAAATTTTTCTGTAATAAATCAGAGCAAGAATGTAATTGCTAGGCCTGTAACAGCTGGCAGAGCTGTCAGCGAAAACACAAACGTGTGTATCTGTCTGCATTTGTGTGTGTGTGTGTGTGTGGCTGTACAGAGGGCAGCCGGCATCAAGTCAAGGAATCCAACTGGCCTTGTATGACTTCAAGCTGGAAAAAAGAAAGATAAGGTTGAGTTTTGATTTAGTAAAAAAAAAAAAAAAAAAAAAAAGAGGCGCCCAAGCACATACACTAACATAATTTTTTTTTTTTTATTAAAAAAAAATAAAAAATAAAAATCATGACACTGGAAAAAGGAGAGGGACAGTGTCTGTCAGGTAAGATTGGTGGTGAAACGTAAAGATAAAGATGCAATGTGTCAGTAAAAGAATTATAGACAAACCTTGTTGTAGAACTCAAGCAGTTCCTGGTGATTAAACTCAACAAAGACATTTTTCTGCACCTGAAGAGACAGAGAGAGAAGGAAAGTTACAAACGGTCATAAAGTTATATGAGTGAAGGGAACGAGCTCCCAAACAAATCAGAGAGCAACGCAGCTGATACAAATGCAACAGTAAGAGCATACACCTCGGAGTTATGACCAAGATTTCTCCTCTCGGCTTCTTGTGCTTTCTATAAAAACCTTTATGAATTATTTCTGCTCTCTGACCAGTAGGCACTATCCTCTAAGTGTAATCCATCACAGTGTTTAAAAATACACTCAAGTCAAAGTCACTGTCTCACAACTCACGGTGAATCATCACTGTTTCTCTATTTGATTTGGCTTAGTCACAGTCAGGCTACATCATGTAGCTAAATAAGTACTAAAAGCTCATCAATGAGTTGAACAGTAGGTTTTTTTACATTGAAATCACAGCAAGTGTACGAGTGTCAAAGATTACATCTCTCTGGTATCTGTGTAAACCCCTTTCCTGCTTCATACAGTATATTCAAGTTTTGTGATATTGAAGGTTTACTTTTCCAAACCCGCTGTTTTCAGCACACACTGTCTAGTCCAGCTGACAGAGCAAAAGTTTTTACGTACAAGGAGATAGGCAAATCAACAAGCATTGAGTAAAGGTTTAATAAGAGACAGGTCAAAAGAAAGTCTGTGGAAGTTAATGAATAAAGAAGTTATTGTCAAACATTGGATAGTGTATCACTCTGTTCATTATGTTCTTATTCCTAGGCTCCCCTGGGAGGCTTTAAGAAAAATAAAAAAATAAAATAAAAATTCTCTTTTCTGAAAAAGCTGCAGACTTGACTAACTATTGGGGGACAAACGGTTGCACAGAAAACAGTTGCCATCATCTTCATCATTTTCGTCATTGTCATCATCACCATCTTCCTCCCAGCAGAAATGAAAACAGAACAACAACCCACCACCATTAACGGGCGTAACTGTGAGCCACTTTATCAGAACCCATGATTGAGAAAATAGCTGTAATATTTGACATGCTTTCAGGATAGCTGCGAAAGAGGAGGGCAGTCTTGTAGCAAACCAAAGTACACTCAGAGCTGTCATGCTGACTGTTCATAATAGCACTGAACTCCTTGCACCAACAAAGAGGGCAGAAGAGGGCAGAAGGAAGGATAGAAAATGTGAATGTGTGACAAACATGAAGAAACAGGCCAAAAAAAAAAGAGAAAAAGACTGAGACCACATTCGAGCTGTCCGATTGCACTCTCCTGTCTGCAGCTCTCCTCCCTGCAGTTTAGTGCTTAGAGAGTAAATGCAGCTTCAGGGCTTGAAACTAACCGGCTGGTTCATTGGCTGGCTGGCTGGCTGACTGGCGAGCTGGTTTGGTGGTTTGGTGGGAGGGTGGGAGGGTGGAACGAGGTCATGTGTCATGGCCAATTAATTACAAAGATATTAGATATCAGAAGCAACGTTAAAAGGCCATCAAAGAAGGCACAGAGGGAAAATGCTATCTCGCGTCAAAGCCGTGGCTCCACAGCAGCGCCACAGTACGAGGAGAATGTAGGGCAGCCTTGAATTTGGCGGAGGCAGAGGTAGTGCTGGAGAGGCAGTTTCTGCCCGACAGGTAATAAAACAACTTATTTAAGTGCTTTTACCAAGCAATTAAAAACAAAAAGAAGAGGCACATCAAAGCACTTCTACAAGGTGACACGTTGTTTCTGAGAGTAAAACAGGGTGTTGTTAGGGAATTATTAAAAATTTTTAATTAAGATGCAAATAGTTCATGCAGTAAAAAAAAAAAGAAAAAAAAAAGGAGGTACTCAATAGGTTAAGTCTCCAACACCACCAATCTGATACACAGTTCACAGCACTCTGCTTTCTATTTATCTTCACTATGGCAAACACTGCATAATTTGTCATTTGCGTTAATGGTCTTTGGTGTGCTGGGGTCACAGTTACATCCCAGGCACATTCATCAAAAGAAACAAGCACTTGTTATGTACCTGAGCAAACTCTGCTACTGTCTGCCAGAGGCAAGGTGAGGGGCAACTGAAAAATGCAGTTTCAATGTGTGAAATATGTCAATCAAAACAAAGCAGCAATAAAGTGAAGACAACAAATCAGAGTTTATTTTCCACCTGGGTCAAGGATGAAAGTGTATTTGTGATTTGCGGTAAGACAGTTTGACAGCGTCTATGAATTTCCAGGAACTGTTGGTTGTGTCTGTCAGAGAAACAATGTTTTGGCTTAGGAACATATGCACAAGGGTGTGTGTGTGTGTGTGTACTGTATATGTGTGTGTTTGACCCATCCCATTGTTCCTCAGGGTTGAGATTTTGCCAGGCAGTAACCCAACAAGCCTCTGACAGATCTAGGCTAACACTAATGGGGATAGGATGCATCATCCTCATCATCACAGCCCTCTATACGACCAGCACACACACACACACACACACACACACACACACACACACACACACACACACACACACACATATACATACACTTCTTATCTGTCTCAGGGCCAAAATCCTGTGTGCCAGGATAGAGCAAACAGGATTAATCCATGAAGATAATCATGAATTCACTTGGATCAGGCTTTCCGTATACACCACAGGATACTACTACAGTATAGGTTACAGACTAATGAAGGGCCTCCTCGTACTAAGGTAAAAAAAAAAAAATTCTTTCAACAATTTTTCAACTAGAAATAAGGGACTAAATATTGAGTTACAGCTCTTGGTAAAAGCATAATAGCTTTCGACACACATACTTACACAGCCAGCAAAGTCAACCAGAAACAACTGAGAGAGAAGCCCTTTGGGGATCACGTCATAACTCATATTGATACCTGATACTTGATAACAGTGTCCATCAGTTGTCAGTAATAATAACACAGCGTGCTCATCAAGTTCCTTTGTATTTTGTCAGAACACGACAACAAAGCTAGAAAGACATCTAAGTGGGAGCTATCTGCTGAAAACATTCACCTAAATGTACATCATGACGGACATCATGCATGTAATATTATCCCCATTTTAGATGTGTTCATTTTGAGTTATTCCAAATGTTTTTACTTTAGTTTATGTCTCTAAAGTGTGGTCAGTAAAGACTGAAACACATAAAGAATTTTCTATAAATTCTGTTTTTAAGTGAAATGTTTCAGCAATTGTTGACTGGATGGCCATGACATTAGATGCAAAATATCTATCAAGCCCAGACTAATAAATAACCATTTTATCTGGAAGTAGCAGCATCCCTTCTACAAAGTGACTGCATATATACAGGATTTTTATTTGACTTTTTTATGTACTGCTGCCAGTTTGATATCTATGGTTCAAAGTGAAATATCTGGAAAACTGTTTGATACGGGTATTCATGATTTTGGTAAACTTTGTCAGTTCCCTTGCTTTTCATTTAGCTGCACCCTCAAGTCAAAAATTTTCAAATACCTTGGTTTATCCAAGTCTGTCTAACTTTTTACAATGTGACCATCACCAAGCTTTTACTTCCTGTCTGATTGACTCACAAGTTTTGTCCTGCTGGTTTTTGTGGTAGTATCATCACAATGTTTCTACAAATTACTTTAATGAACACATTGACGCTAGTAAGAAAAAAAAAAAAAAAAACATCGAAGGTTTCAAAGACAACATCTAATTTTCAGTATAATGAACCTGACTTATTCGTTAGAGAAACTGGTTCAAAAGTCATCTGCTGTCGTCAATTAACAATCTAACAGCTACAGTGATGTTCAGAGGCCATTTTCATGATTTTAAGCTTTCAGGCATTTTCTCTTCTTTAGAGAACCAATCACTGTCTTCCCATTGATAACAAAGTGACACATTTGGGAAATGATGCTTTTATCTCATCAAGTGCTTACTGGTGTCGGTAATGTCAGTTTACATGAAACAGAGAAGTACGGCATGAGAGCGCTGGCGTACCAAAAGGAATCTGTGTGAATGGAGCTCTATGGATGCAGAAAGGGGCTCTTCATCAATCATTTGCTTGGGTGGAGTAAAGGATAGTGTAGATTTGAAGCACTTGTCAAAGCGAGTTGTGAGGCTTTTTTTTTTTTTTTTTTTTGGGCTGAGTGCTTCACAGAAAGTATTTCTTAATTCTCACTGATAAAAGCTGAGAAATGCAGGGTGGGGATAGGTAATAAGAGATGACATAGGAGACATATTGACAAAAACAAAGAGGATGGGGGAAAGAGAAAAACACACAAGAAATGAGAGTCAACTTGGAAACCAGAGAAGAGGAGAACGTGGCAGAGAATGAAACACTGTGATAACCCTTTCATTGTAAAGGAAAAGTCAACCAAAGACATCTTAGACATCGAACTAAAAAGAATCCCTTGGAATAAAGAATGTTTCTTGCATCTAGAAATTTAAATTCAAACTTCATATAACAACAAAGCTGTCTATAACTTCACACACACAGTGAAAGAGATGGGACAACACATTTGAAGCCTCTTTGTGAAACTGTCTGCTGTGGGTGAAGCGATCTTAAAATATGCATGAAAGTCCATATCAGACAAACAGAGAATCAAATAAATCAGGATTTTACAACAATTGCCAATCTTTTTTTTCATGTGGTTAAATGAAATGTACTTTTATATATTTTTCATAGACACCCTTGTGTTGATCAGCATTTGATCTTTATGCAATCTGTATGTTTCTCTAGTCGGGAAGAAATGGGCAGTCACACTGTTAGTGGAACCGTATTAAAAAAAAGAAAGAAAATAACTTATATTGATTTGGCTGTGCTTCTTTTGGTACATCAGTATGGCATAAAACAAACAAGGTCCTGATTGTGATACATCAATAACTCTGGAGCGGCAAACACCAAAACATGCAGCAATGATTTATAATATGATAAAAATCATTTTATTACTTTGTAACCTAAAAAGCAGATTTCTTGGGTAAATTCATCATCCCTACTTTACAAAGTAATTTTGGACCTGTGTGCTCTTTAATGCACTTGGTTGACACTGGAAGCTGTATAGTTTTTTTTGTCTTTCTTCACACATTGTACTAATGCAATACATGAGGAGCAGTGCAAATTGAATGCACCACACCATCCGTCTGAACACAGACTAACCCTCAGGCATGGGGAGTTTCAGTACAACTAAACTGGAACACTGACTGCAATGTGCTTTCCTTCATCACTGTCCTGGCTGGCAAAAATTTTGATTGTGTTGGTGAGAGCCACAAAACTATTACAGGTGGGAGATGAAACTAAATCCACTCAGAGAGGGGGCTTCTTTTATCTAGGCTGACATGTTGAGCTAATTTAACCTAGGATTTGCTACTTTTAAGTGGACCACTTTCACCCTCAATGAATTCTCATCTTTCCAAAAACAAGTTTCATCAATATTCTTATTAGTAACTACACAAAGTGTAAGGAGCATTTAATCTTTCAGGCCTTGATATATTTCACTTGGCATCACTCATACCATAAATGATGTAGCACATGCATATAATCAACAGATTTGGGAGTACAAAATATTTTAAATCAAATGGCATTATTATTAAATGCCAAGATGTGCGTAAAATATGCTGCAATTCATCCCTCCTTGAATAAAATGAATTCATATACACAAGTGTGGTTGTGAAGGGTGTGGAATAAAAAGGTATCATACAGCTTTTCTGCCTACCTGTCAATGTTAGGGATGGGCATTTCAGCAAAAATCTACCTGATAATCACCGAGAAGTATTGGACCATTTTTCAACTACTCACAACACTGAGTGTGTAATTAAAGGTGATCATTACGTAAGATTCAGTTTTAAGTGATGTCCATGAATCTGTGGCCAGTTTTTCCACACATTAACAGAGTGCACAGCTCACACGATTAGCACCATATATATATGAAGTTTGAGGGGATGGATTTTCTTTATTGAACTGTAAACTTAGGCTCAACAAATCCCATTAAAACTCGAAACGAAAACCCTCATCTTCGACGAAGCAGATGGGAAACATGGCTTTAACTATCATCTTTGAGACTAGGGTCATTATTTACTGATTGACAAAGTTAGCCGGTGATATGACTCTGTGGACAAGTTGTAGTAAATGCTATACTGCCCCCATGCAGAGGGCGCCAGTTAAAACAAGGGAATATATATGTTTTTTAAAGCAAGTCATTTAAGCCTCTCGATTTTTAATAATTTATTTGAAAATTGGAAAATTGACGCTCATCCTTCGTCAATATGACACCGACGTGCATTAAAATAGCATGGCCAGCTCAGTGCTGAAAGAGAAAATGGTACATTATAGGCCCTGTGTGACCTTTACTACGTTGGATGTCTTCCAGTGAAAATGACCTCTTTGACAGTTCCTCCGATTAGAGATTTCTGCCGTTGCCTGGTCGTTGACTTTTGCCAGACAGAGAAAAATCTTGACAATGAAAGACAAAGAGATAGAAACAGAGGCTGAGCTGGAGGATTTTGGCAACACTTCATCCCTCCTACTCGTGACACACACACACACACACACTCTTTAGTGCTTTAGTGTAATCTTTACATGCACACAAGCACACATACCTCGGCCCATTGTGCATGCACATCCTGACCACCATTAACTGTTATGTTGCCATGGACTAACAGATCTTTACAAACACCCGATGACTCAGTGACTGCGGGTCAATCTTTTGTTCTGGTATTTCAACTCGTCTGCACTCTTAGCTGCTTACTGCCGGTCAGGTTACAGCAGTTTATGTGTCATTCCTATCTGTCAGCAATACATGCATATCTGCCAACTTGTCTGCCTGTCTTCATACGTCTTTGTGCCAGCCTACGTTCACAAGCTTGCAGTCTGAGCTTTTTCTGCCATCTTACTGAAAGATGATCAGTGGTGGTTATTTTATCAGGACACGAGAAGCAGCCAGGCTTGAATGTAGGTGACAACACACATGAAACAGTAGCATGAAGATGCTGCTATATTTTTCACAGACAGGTAATTATGTGGAATAAGTGCCATCTCAATATAGCTGACAGTCGTTTTTTAATTGATAATGAAGGGAGATGAAAATCTTTTTTGATAACTGACGTCAAGCTAACTATGAAGAACCAAACATCTGTAGCTTGGTAAAAAAAAAAAAAACAAAACAAAACATTTTGCCGTATATAATAGTGTTTTTAGTGTGCTTAGGAGATGCATATGTTTGTTCAGCTGTCTGTCGCTAAAAACAGACTATGACGAAGGGAGCTGTGCTGTCAAAACACCTGCTTTTAATGTTTCAATAAAGATTTTTGTTGTTTGTGTCAGAGCTACAGGTGTGCTGCCTCCCTTTTTATGTTTTGAGTGTTTTGGTCCATCTGTCTGTAGCTCATCAACACTGCAGAGCCGAGCTTTGTTTGTAGCCACCTGGAAGTGGAGTCAGGTCGAAGGTTCGTCTGAGGGGAAAAGGGTCCATCTCATTGGCCTTAGTGTCACGCTGAGTTCAGTTACCACTTCCTACTCATTATGGCTCTCTAATCAAACTAAATATAATATATTCAGCATCTAATATGTTCTCTAACTTTGTTTAACAAATACTAAGGTGGCAGCTTAATAGAGTAATTAGAGTATGGGGACTCCAGTAACCTCCAAAACATTGAAAATGCCCTGACCTATTAGAGGCACCATTTGTTAAACTCAGGTATACTGCTTAGCCAGTTAGCTGACACGTTATTAGTGTGTGTTTATACATTACAGACTGAGACTATCAGCTTTTGGACTGCAGGGTAAATCCCAGCTAATTTAAAAATAAGTGCTGGTAGTGGCCGTAATGAGACATCCTCAAAGTACCTGACTCTAAACTTCTACTGCTGAGAATGTATATCTCACAAAGTTGAGCTCACTTTCATAGTTATTAAAGAATATTGGTACATACTGAAGTGGCTCAGGGACGTAGCTCAATGGCAGCGCACATGCTTTGCATGCAGAGGCCCTGGGTTCATACCCCAGCCACAAGGCAAACCAGTGGTAGGCATGTGCTGGTCCCAAGGGGAGAGCTGTGACTGGAAGGGCTTCCGGCGTAAAACTGTAGCCAAATAAATCATGCAAAGTCAGAGAGCTGGCTTTCTGTAGCAAGGAAGGGAAAAGCCGGAAAAAAGAGAGAGCATAAATAATAAATAAATAAAATAAAATAATAAAAAATACATTTAAAAAAGCATAAATGAATAAACTTTCTTTAAAATCCCAATTTGCTTTACCGTGTGCTCCAGCAGTTATTAGACTTTTACTTACTTTCCCTGAACCTAAACCTCCCTGAAGGTTCTATCAGTCACTCACTCAAACAGGGCATGAGGTGAGATTATTTTGACAATCTCTAGAACGGTTTGCAACCTCAGAGAGAACAGGAAGGACCTTCCTGCATGTAACTGTATAAGTGTAGGAGTTTTCTAAACTAGAGAAAGTGACCTTTTGTTGTCTGTGGAGGCTTCAGGCTGCAGAGAAACTTTATTTTTCCTGCCTCTTCCACGTGGGGGGTTTCTATAGGAATATCATAATGACAGTCAGGAACCTCTGCCTATTGTTCTGTAACCGGAAATCTAACGTGCAGCAGCTCATTAGCCCAGCAGTACAGTATGTTTGGTGCGGTATCCACATTGAAAATGAAACTGAGCATTTAACAATGAGTATAGAAATTCAATCTTAAACATTTTTAAAAGCTTTCAAATTTTCTTTTAATTAACTATAACAGTCCCCAGGATTCAGCTCTGGGAATCATTCAGTAAACAGGCTGCCAATGGCTTTGCACAGAACTACAATGTGCCAGTCAACAACAACAAACAGATATCAAGCGTTCAAAAAGCAAGCATGTTTAATCTTCCCATGACCCTTTGAGCCCGGCGTTGTTCAGATGCCTGAAGGAGCCACATATGCACTGTGCATTGATTCTGAAAGGGGGGCACCGTCAACCGGTATCCGCATCCACAACAGTGCCCTGTAGCCACCACACAGTGACAGACGAGGAACCTCAAAATGTCAGCCGTTCACTAAAAGCCTGTCGACTGCAACAAATAAGAGCTGTCAAAGCCCAACACTAGAAACTGTCAGTCACCACTGGTATTTATAACAGAAATCAACACGGGCAGATAGATGTGCACATGCAGGTCCCTCCAAACACACCCTGACACTATCCCCTAGTCTTATTCTCCCAAATAAAGAGAGGAGAAAAGAAGAGAAGATGAAGTTATTTTCCAAACCTCTGTCTGTCAGACTTATGACATACAAGACTCCTCATGTACAGTCAAGGGCCTCCCAAGAACATGTAAAGGCACCAACATGCCATTCAGTCTTTCTAATTTCAATGATTTGGGGAAAAAAAAAAACACACATGGGAATGAACTGGCCTAGAACATTCAATCAGTCTGAATATATTATCCCTTCTTAACTTTTTCTTCCCATTTCTCAACAGGCCTTTTGATAATGCTCTCATTCCATCTCAGCTCTTAGAACTGCAGTAAATAATAGCATAGAAGAGTGGAGTGTATGCTGCTACACCAGGGGAGACAATGGGAACTTTGACAACAATCAAAAGAAAAACAAGGAAGGCAAAACAATAAACAAACCAGGGATTTTGCTGTTTTTTGTTGAGACAGGAGATGGGAGGTGGTATAAGCTTCCAAGCCTGACTTGGTGCACTCTTGAAAAAACTATCTAACACACAATAGGGACATGTACGACAAAGCGCATCATAAACAAATATACACACATACAGTATACGTGTACAAAGGCCTGTGCAGCACAACTGATAAGCCCACACACTTCAGCCTAAGTGACACACACAGAGGCATAATAATACTCAAGAATTTGCTATTGTGTATGGTTACACACCAACACATTGTTTTCAATGAAAACGAGAGGATGTTATTGAACACTATTAATATATTGAAAGCGGTTGCTGCATATATAAAATTAAACTAACTTGTAAATGTGTATCTGGTTTTGTTGAATTCAAGTATGAATTATCTTTTACTATTTAGCAACAGTAACATTACTGATTTTATTTCTCAACTAATTTAAGAGATTGATTGAGTGTTTATCAGCCTATTTTGAGCTACATATTTCACTCATCAATTTCTCTAAAGTATTATGGCTTGTTTAGTAATTACTTAGTTGAACCGCAGCACTTGCTCATGGGAAGTAGAAAAGTTTTCCTGAAGAAAACCTATAAATAAAATTTATAACAAAGAAAACAAAAAAAGTTTTCATGCACTCTCAACCTCAACATGTCAATATGCTATAACTAATTCAGGTTTAAGGGCAGCCCAGTGGTTATTGTAAATTTACTAGTTAATTACTGGAGTTTTCCAGGCACATATATAGACATAAAAAAAAAAACAGCTCGTGTCTGACCTTCCTCCTGTCACACACACACACACACACACACACACACACGCACTTTGTTATATCTTCGTTATCCCTGAAGCTGTAGCAGCATAAAGGGAAGTCTTCCTGAATCTCCTTCTGCCTTTTTAGGTGACTCTGTCTCGCTCTCTTTGTCTCACTGGCAAGATGCATCACCATCAACTGATGTATTCCTTTTCTTCATCTCACTCTATCTCTGCCTCAGCTCCAGTCTCCTCTTGCAAGTGACTCCTTGTTATAAACAGCCCATCAGCGAGCTGTCCATCCGTAGCTGGCTGCGGACTGACATTTATTAAGAGTCAGCTTTGCCTCCAGTCTCCCTGCTTCTCTCTGCATCCCCATATGAATACAGCGAACCAATTAAAAGAGGAACAGGGCATATGTCTACATGCTTGGAGACGTTAGGACACAAACACAAACAACCACACAAACAGACGGCAGACGGACGGTGGGATGGATGATGGAAGAGCAGGAGACAGAAAGAGAAAAGCATGGAGATTATAAATGTATCTCACTAGCAGTCAGCTAATAGAATCTCCACTGGGAAGCACAGTGTCAACAAAAAACTTTTGTTAAAATTGGAACAACCTACTGTGCTTAATTGGCGCTATAGCAATAGAAGAAGTCAATAAGGGTCTTTGTGACTAAAAGTCACGTAAAAAAAAAAAAAAAAAAACTTCCTAAATAAACACAGAACACCTCTATCCAGGGCATCAAACACACCAAGACACCCTGCACAAATTCTACAGCAAACTCTTGTTCAGCAATGATGGGGCTTGACATTTATAAGCAGCAGGAGGCAGCTACTGGGGCTAAACAAATAACATCCTCGATGGTGGGCTGAAAAGGACGACAGCTATTTTGCTTATTGGTTTTGTCTCACATGGATGAGGTCACCAATGTCCTGTCTATGCACTTTGTTCATTATTTGTTTGCATGTGTGTGTGTGTGTTGTCCATCCACCCTTCCTGATCAGAATTAACCACATCCTGTGTTGTGGTTAGAAACAGTGGGAATATGAATATGCTTCCACCAGAACATACTGCTCCCACATCCGCCTCTCGAATCTTCACACGCTATGCAGCAAGACTCGGTACGACACTTAGTGATGATGACGGTCTACATGTGTGAAATCCATTCCCCTATTAATCACTGAGAGGAGACGGGAAGCCAGGGAGACACGGAAGAAAAGCGGCCCTTATTAGGTATGAAATCTTTCTGGCTGTTGTACTAATTAATTTTTACCTTTCGTTTATAGGCCTGTGTTATGGAAAACTGTAAGTTGACTTAAGACAGAGCTGTTATTAAAACAGAAACATTTTTGTTTGTATAGTAAGAGGCCTCTGGCACACTAGACTACAGTAGACACAAGGTGAGAGACTATTTACCAAAACACACCACTCAACTGTCACGTTACCTCGCCCTCAACGAGGAAGGGCTTCTGTATTACGAGAACCTCTGCAATTTCCAGTTGTTTCTTTACAAAGTACCGTCCCAGGCTGAAGACTCCCTTGAAGCTCATGCATTATGCATCAAAAATATTTAAACCATAATCATAATGCATCAAGTGGGAAAGACCATTCATGTCAACTTTGTTTGTATCTGCTCCGCTTTGACAATGAACTGCTGTAAAGAAAAGATGTTGTTAATCTTGCAGGACTATGAGATTAGCGCTAGAGCCAACCACATTTGAATAAAACATTTTTTCTCTTCGCTATTCTGCCACTGCCATGTGAAGAAAGTATTACTTCCTTGTCTCTGAAGACTTTTGACTGTGTATGTTCAGTTGCAGATAACAGAGAAATTCTGGATTTGTGGTTGTGACCAGGCCTTTTGTAGCCATAGTCTACTCATGCAGGTGTTTTCATTTAATTCACCTTATTACATCACTTTTCATGACTGCTTCTACAAAATGTGTTAGCCTTACTGCTTCCTTGGGCTCCTGGTAGTTGGGGTGGGATAATTTACACAGCTCTCATTAGTGTTAGTTCACTTCAGCCTGAGAAGAGCTCTATTCAACCACAGCGATTTAAAACACCTTTATATCTCTCCAGGGCCTTAAACACTAAAAAGAGCAATGCTTGTCACTCAGCACTTAATCAAGGTAGTTAAAATGGTATGGAAATAATGTCATGAAACTGTTCCTGCAAACATGTATGTAAAACTGGTTTGAATTAGACACTCAATAGTAATTCATAGTGCCATGATCAAAAATCAACATGCAAAATATCTTGGAATAAGATGCATCCACAGGTAAATCATAAAATAGGAATTAAAGCAAATCAGGGATAATGAAAATAAACATAAAAGATATCAAGTATCTGAAATAGGCCTGCATCACCTCAGACATTCGGTGTGTGATAGTAAGAAAATAAAAGATGCTATATGTATGTTATGATGGCTGCACTGGAGCACAACATGAGGGACGTGAAACTGAGAAACTTAAATTTGATACAGCCATCATTAATGTTACAATAGATCATAAAATGCAATGAGAGGGGACACAGATAGGCCGCATCAGCGGTGATGACAAACAGGAAAACAGAGTGGCCTCTGATGGGGGTCATTAGTCAGGTCAGTAGGTTCTCCAGTTAATGACATTAAAGAACAATGAAGAATTTCTCTGTACTGTCCAACACAGAAAGTGGTTGTTTCAGAGCAGAGTGCCCTCTTTCACCCACCACTTCCCACCCTTCACACACACCAAATACACCCACACATACACAGGCACTCTTTTTCTCTCTGTCTTTCTGTTGGATGCACACACACACACACACACACACACAACTGACAGTTTCTAGGTGGGCAAGGGTGGGATTTTCACACGGCTCGCTCCCCAGAGTCCATTCAGTACAGTACACAGCATGGCAGCAGGACATAGACACAAAGCCTGGGATTGTCTGCACCCAGTGGGCCACTGACTGAACTAGAATGACAGAAACACACTGAGGCAGGGATGCAGATACATACACAGGCTCACTACAGACATGCATGAACACACGCGCACGTACACACAATGCATTCAGAGCCTTTTTTCCCAAGAAGCAAGTGACTGCAGCACAGTTCGAGCAAACACACGGACAAGTCACTGTGTGATTAACTAACTTCCTCACTGACTGTCGTATTATAGAGACTAAATCACCAAGCTCTAAGAGGCTAAATAGCTCCACTACAGTAAACTCACAATCTTACTCTTTGAAGCTTCATGAAATGTCTTCTCAGCCAGACTCAAAAACTATATTTTGTTAGAGCTTAACAGACTCAGTTGGAAATAAAACCTTTAGTATATAATAATTACTTTGATCAACCTGCAAGCATGTTTTTCCTAAATTAAATGCAGTTTGAAGTAAGTTCCTGTCTTCCACTTTGATGGCCCTCCTGCAGTTTTATATTTGATTTTTGAAGCAATTAAGGCAGTTAATTCATAAATAATAGCCAAGGCCACCATGGACCTAACATAAATAAATGTTTGAACACCAGTTACTGTACTCTGCATAAACATTTCTCTTACTTTATTCAGCATATTTGTAATAAAAACTCTCTCTCTCTGATTGTTTTATTCCAGGAGTAAAAAGGATGTTTTTAATACATACCCACACTACGTTTTCATACATTTTTTACACATTTGATTTGTTGTAGGACCAGGCTTCCTTTTTCCCCAAACCAAGTACATTCCAAGGTCTCCCTCTTTCTAATTCTCTCCCTGTCTTCTTTTCTCTTTCAAGTAGTAAGTCAGGCAGCACAAGCAGTTATGTCTTAAAGCACACAGCCTTTGTCAAGTATACTCGGTTCTGCTCTCACTACGCATGTAAGTGCGCCACTATGAAGCCAACTACACACCTGTAATAAAGGTTGAAGACAGCAGTTAACGTTTTGTCGTTGTTTGTTTGTTTGTTTGTTTTTTTACTGAAAGTTAAACTGATAGCAAATCAAACATTTACACATATACAACACACTTAGAACAAATATTCTACATACCAGAATAACAGATACAAAGCCAGGAGTATAACGCATAACATTTGGGTCAACTATTTCTTTGAGTGCTACATTAACAGTGCATTAGTCTTAAAAAGCTGGCATAAAGGTTGGGTTGGCACAAAACTTATCACAGAAAAAAACATATTGTAACCAATCACAGCATTGATTAGCCTAAACAAGATACATGCTCTCTATCGATGCCCCAACATTAATTACTACAGGCCCCAATACTCCACAAACAAGTGTAATACTGAAGAGTTTTTAGACTGTTGGTGCTATGAAATATTAAGAGTAAACAGTCAATTCATATTAATAAATAAAATCACCAAACTGTGAGTCCTTAGAGAACTTAGGGCAGAGCATCACTGGGTTTTCCAGTTTTCTGTGTGCTGACTTTGCTCATTGTTTTCTGAAATGAGCTCGTTGGGCATACAAACTGCCAATATGGTTGGGACTTCAAGACAAATACAAGCTAAGAGAGGCATTTGTCAGCTGTCGATGGCTATGGGTTTCCACTGGTCGGAAGATAAAGGTCTAGTCAACAAACCATCAAAAACAAAACAAAACAAAAAAATCTAATTTCCTTCACACTTAGTCTCTTGGATATATTGTTATTCATGGTGAGTGTCATGCTATAATTTGGGATAAATCTGGCGTACATCTTGCAGGGTGCGTGCACTGATGGTGCTTCAGAGGCAGCATGGTACCATCTGTGCTTCTCAGCAGCCTTTGCGAGCTAACTGACAATGACTGGGACTACTACCCCACCGCCCCATCCTCCATCCCAGCCTCTTTCTGCAAAGCAGCTCTATATTTAATCGAAAACACTTCTATGCAAGTATGGCACACAAAACCACACGCGCGCACACAGCCAAATTTTATGGCTGCCGGAGTGTTTTTTTTTTTTTTTTTTGTGGTGCCAGCGACACTACTGAACTTCTATGACAAATGCTCTATGACCAATTCCTCTCCTCCCACACGGTACCCCACTCTCCTGAACTTCTCCCTGCTGAAGGAGAGCCAAATTCTTATCCAACCACATGGGAACCTCTCCCTCCCTTCTCGAGGGAAAATATGACAACTCTTCAAGCCTTCCATCTTTCTCTCCCCCTCCTGTGGTCAGTGATGAATAGAAACAGAGCCTGGTTCTGATCAGCCCTTTAGTCGGCACGTCTGCAATGCGTCATCTTCTATATGCTGTGGTTACTGGTTTCCCCATGGCCTGACAGTCTGTAAGTCTAAGCCAATATATGAGCATTAAGTTCTTACAGTGTCCCTGCTTCATATAAATGGACATTCCTGTTGTACAGAATAAAGCTTTATAGAAATCAATAATTCACGTAACCCCCTGTGACCCTGATGGATAAGCGAGAGTCATTCACATATTTTGGCCATGGGCCTTCTGTCTAGTAAAAAAATAGAGTGCTGCTGAGTCAAGTGGATCATTTTTGGGCTAATTAATTTTATCGACGAATGATTACACTTAATCCAAATGTCCTGTATTTACCAAAAGCTGAGCCGATGCCAACGGGAAGAGACTGACACACACCGTGCCACATACACAACTTTAATGAATTTTTAATAGCTGAATCTGGGGCACTTTCTTTTAAAACACTCTGAGAAATGTATTGATGTCTCACATGAAAAACATCCCAAACCACTGTATACATAATACATATATTTCTCACCATCTTGTGCCAGACAAGTATTTAAAAAAAAAAAAAAAAAAAAAAATCACCTTTGGAAGCTCAGTGAGCGATCCATTAGGAATTATAGTATAACTCACGATAAGAGGAAAGACATACATGCGTTTTCTTGGGTTTCGCTTAAACCTCTCCATATGGGGTGGAGGAAGGAAGGAGTGCAAGCCATTACGCTTTGCCTACATCAAACTAGTCCCTCAACCACCTAAGCCTAACAATCTTAATCTGAAAAACTGCCGTAGTTCATGACTATTTCACTGATGTATGAACTTGAAAACTTGTAACAAAAGCCTCCAGAGGTCTTTCAATCCAAGCATACTGTTAAAGACACATCTGAGACAAAGCTCAGACATCTTTTCATCATTGTAAGAGGAATCCCGAAATTTCAACCCCTGTAGTGAATTGTTTAATTTGAGAAGCCAAGTCCAAAAAAACCAAAAACAAACTCCCACTTGTATTTCTGGCTCTTTAAACTCACTTTTTCATCCAAAATACTTATCAGCTCCTTCCAGTGTACTTTATTCGTTCATGCTGTTTTATTACTGCACTGCTCGATCACGATGGCATTCACAAAAAGAAGGTGTGCATTGGTGGGAAGTTGCTCAAGATGAGATAGGTCCATTTTAATATGAGTAACTTAATCTTTCAGCATCAGGTAGAGTCTGTGAAAGGCAAGGAAGCTAACTACAAAGGAGCCAAACCTGCCCTCTTTTTTCAGTCAACCAGGTGGCACACAAATGACAAACTAGGGCATAAGAAGTCTGTACACAAGCTTAAACACAAGTGTTAAAAAAATATATATAAAATAAATAAAGACAGAGCAAGGGGAAGGAAGGGAAAAGAAGGAAGATGTGAGACCAAGTTGAGGAAGGGGGACAAAGAGAGAAGCCAAAGATAAGCAATTCCATTTTGAGAGTGACGCAAGTGAGAGACGTTAATCCATTCCAAAGTCACCCACCGCACCATCTTTCACATGTGGTCTGTGGGAGTGGCAGGAGCCAGGCTGGCCTAAAAACATGCAAAATGAATAAAGCCATAATATCTTTTGATACAAGTCTTTGAAACCGTCAAGTGGCATCTGTTCCCACTTTAAATCTGGTTAGGGTGTTTCTGTAAATACAGTCAAATATTATCAGCAGCAGGCATTCGGGATGTGACACAATCAACAGAACGAGCCACTCAGTCACATCTTATCTTCTACCGTTTATCTGTTTCTAGGTCACGGGGGCTGCTGCAGCCAATCCCAGCTCACCCTGGGTGAGGGCGGGGTCACCCTGGACAGGTCACCAGTTCATCGCAGGGCCAACACACAGAGACAGACAGAGACCAACAACCGCTCACACTCACAGTCAGACCTACGGACAATTACAAAAAATCACGATGTCTTTAGATGGTGGGAGGAAACCGGAGTACTGAGAGGAAACCCACACAAGCAAACCCAAGCACAGAAAGGCCCGGGAACTGAACTCATTACCTTTTTGTTGTGAGGCAGCAGCACTAACCACTGTGCTGCTGTGCTGCCCCAGAACAAACCAATTTAACACAAAATGTCAAATAATTTGATTTCTCAGTGCAGACATATAACAACTTTTTCACACAGTGATGCTAATTAAAAATAAATCAACTGGCTTGGTTGTATAACATCGAGATTTGATACTTGGCTCACACTCCACTCTCTGTCTCCACCGATCTGTCCTATGTGGCCTATTTAGCTCAACCAAGATCCGGCAAGTGAAGACGACCAGACCTCAAAGTGTGTGAAGCCTCTCCCCGCGCTCGTCATTACCATGTTTGTTTATCTACTGCTGGCTCCCTCAGAGGAACACCCAGCCTTGTTAAGGAGGGAGAAGAAAGCTTAAAAGTGGAAATAAGGCATACATTTCAGTCCAGTCCTGGGATGACAAGTGGTACCAAGCTATTTCCATAATGGTAGCTTAATAGGAGCTAGCCGGCTGAGCGAGAGACACGTCGCCCTCATTAAGGCACTCGCTCAGGAACAGATTAGCGCTTCATTAACATACAGAGAGAAGCAGGGGGAAATTACAACTCTCCATTTCACAGTCTGAAAGGCAGGCAAAGACCAGAGTTTGAGATAAGTGGTGGGGAAAAGATGTACTCAATTTGGGGGAAGATAAAAATCGATGTACGGTATAAAATTTGCGATTAAGGCACCCTGAATGTCTCTGGCCAAAACAGTTACCTCTCTGGCTGCAGCCATATTTCTGTCGTTCTCTGTCCGTCTGTTAACTCTCTCAATTATCACCATGTCTGTCACTTCTCTCAGAAAGAGGCATGACCCGCTTCATTATTAGTTTGATTAGTTAAGTAGAGAACGAGAGTGGTTTCCCTCACCTGCACAGGATCTTATTTCAAGTACAATAATGCTGCATTAACAAAACAATTCTTCCTTAATTACCCTGATTTTAGAGATGAAGGAGACCCAACAGTTCGGATTGCTGAAAAATTAAACAGCTTTTAAATAAGCGCTGGCAGGGCAGGTCATTCTGAAGCCTCAAATCCAAAATTTTGTTTATAACAGGCACCTTAAACTACACGAAGAATGCAAGCAAGATGATGTGATACTCATTTAACTTGGGAAACATGCTGGCTATGAAAAGGTAATTGCAGTTCCTCTCTGCACTTTCAGAATCAAAAGTAAAAGATCAAGAAGTGTTGCAAAAAAAAAATTTATTTTTTTTTTTCCCCAGTGATTAATGGGTTTGGGGAGTAAAAAAAAAAAAGCCTCTGGGAAGAACTGCGATTAAAGATTTTAAAAGCTGATTTTCTACATGTGCTTGGACATTATGCCCAACAAAGCCCTGTGCTCTTAGCCGGCCCTTCACCCTGTCATGTCATAATCAAAAATTCCCACTAAGTGCTTCTAACCTTCAGATTTTTGGAGCCTAATTAGTGAAACAACCTGTCATATGAAGGCAGAAATATTCTGACCCTCAATGGAAACGCCTAAACTTAACTTTAAGTGTTTAATTAGGAGCGCTACCTGCTTAAGAGTGTTTGCAAATGGGAGAAATGAACTTTCTAACCTCAAGTTTTGCCTTTTAAATTCTCCAAACGTCTGTCGTGATGTTTCTGGTCCTCAAAGGACTAAATATTTTAACCTTTCTAAGATCTTTAATTAGGGAGAGACCTGCCATGACATGCCGCCCAATTACCATTAGAGAGGTTTAAACTTGTCCTGCATCTTTTTTGCTTAAACCTTTACCTTGAATGATCAAAACTCTAACAAATTATTTAACTTTTACTTTGGTCTAATTAGTGAAATGCCTTGCCAGTGTGAGCCACCAGAACTCTATACATTGACTTGCTTTCTTTTTTAGTCCCCTACTCTTAAATTATATAAATCCCACCTAGCCATTCAATAAGTCACCTTTTTTCCTCTCTGTCTAACTGTATGCCACTGGCATCTTATCTTTCTCTCTGAGGGAAGGTGATTATCTAAAGGTTGGCAGGGTTATTATCACCTAAACAGTAGAGGAGACTTTGGCCAGGAGGCACCCAGACTGAACAATGTGCTCTAGACTAATGAACTGTGTTTCAGAAGAAAAGGATTATGTGTCAAAGCTTCATGAACCCAAGCTAACTGAAGCCTTACCTACATGAGAGCCGAAACCTCTGGAATGACAATTTGACTTTTTTCTAAGAGAAATGACAGGTTTTACTCTTGACTGACTGAGACAACTGGCCAAACACATATGAAGACATAAGTTGTAGAGGTATATTGAAGTTATACTGGACTGACTTTAGAGGTGAAGCGCACACAAAAATATTGTTGTGAAAACCGTTGAATTTCTGGATGCTCCAGTAACCATCGTTCTCAATTTCCGCCATTACTGGGCCATGTTACAACCCAAAGAGAGCATATTTACAATAATTATTTAGGAACAAATCTATAAATTCATTCCAGTATTTTCAAAGCCATACAAATAAAGAGCAAAGAATGAAAGAAACTGTTGGAACCTGCTGCAGATTAACTTTATGTCCCCCTGAGTCAAAAAAAGAATTAACATGCCCCAAAGTCTGTTGGCTTTTCAAAATACAATTTTAAGCAGATTTGGAAAGAGAATTCATTATCTAGCCAGTTCGATCTTTGATGCACTAAAATGTCAAACTGACACACAGAGACCACAAAATACGATGCAACATACAAATCAATGAATGAGTGAGTGAACTACAGCTGCTGTGCAGTCTTCTACCTAAAAACTGGTACAGCATGTCAGTATGGCTACAGATAGGATTAAATTATAAATGAACATAGAGACAGGACGTCTGCTGGCAGTGAGAATACTGAATTACAGGATAATGAGCTCAACCTGTGCTGTGAGGTTCAGTCACATATGAAACAATCACCTCTTATTAGTCTGTCATATATTGAGGTGTCAGAGTTGGGCTCGGAGCTGTAAATTGAAGTGAAACCAAAAAATCACACCGACTTGGTACTTTGTTTTTCGTTCCAAGGGAATAGTTTGACATTTTTGGAAATGTATCGTGGTTTGAATGGGAAGAAGATTTTTGGATCCAGGCAATTTGTTCCCATCAGAATCAACTGTTTATTCTAAGGTGAGCTAATTGTTCCCTCTTTCAGGTCGTTTCCGAAATAAGTCAATTTCTTCCATGGAGTTAAGTTAAGGTGTGTGTGCCATACATTTCATGTGAGTGTCTGAATGCTGAGTTTAAACATGTATTAACCATGAGCATGTATGGTCATATCTTTGCAGCGCATTCATTTTTTTTTTTTAATTGATGAAGATGTCTCTTGTTTTGTCTATGTGCCTGTGTTCCCTTAAGCTGCAGTATGATGAGCTTTTAGGGCCGCTGCATGGAGAAATTTAAATATAATTCTAAGAAACTAAATATTTTCACCAGGTCTCATAGAGGTTAGTGGAGTTTATGCAGTTGTCATGAAGTAGATGAACAAACTCCATCTCAGAATGTTGCGTTATTGTATATATTTAGCAATTTTTGGAAAATGTTCTTATTAATACCATGACAATAAATTCAACCATTTCACCCAGTCTGTGTAAACACAATTTCCCTCATTGAGACTAACTCACATTGAGAGTTTTTCTCATAGCAATAGGCACAGTATCATTGCTTGTAATGCAACGCATCCCTGAAATAAACTCTAACCTTGCAAAATAACATCACAGACCAGGCTCATCCCAACGCAGCAGCCTAGATGTCTTTTTTTCTTTCAACCACTCACTGAGGGGAAAATACAGGTAAGAAGGCTTTGATTGCCCAATATCCTTGAAGTGTAAAAAGTAAACAAAACCAAGCAAGGAGAGAGATTCCACAACTGTCTTTAAGTCTTTCATGACCAAATGAAAACATACTCACTATCTGTCGTCATCATTGTCAAACCCGTTACTGACTCTTCCCCTGCCCTGCATCTTCCATCTGTCCATCAAACCATGTTTTTCTAACCTGAAAGCACCCACACGCCCATACATAGATACATAAACACACCACTACTGGCCCATCCATCTCATGCTGCATCCACATTCACACACAGTTAGGACAAATACAAGACACACCGTAGATACACATGCTAACACACAACCACAGACAGGCAGACATCAACACCACCTTTAACCCTTGCTGTCTGCACACTCCAGTCGTGATAGCCTCCAAGAAGTGAGAGACAGCAGAAGCGTAACCTCTGCCAGGCCGCCCGAAACGCTAGAGTTGTTTTTCAGCCACGCTTTCACTATCTCGGGTCAAATATGCTTTTTGCTGAAGCTCATCATCTCAAAAACTTTGGAAAGGTCTGCGAAAGGTTCTTACAATGTTTCAAGTCTAGCTTGTGCGCTCTCTTTCTCAAAAATGGATGATTTCTATTGATATAAGTGCTTCACTGAAAATGCAATTCCAAGCTGAATGTCACTGTGGAGGCACTGCAGTAAGTTGTTATTCAACTTGCAACGTCTATTTTACAGGTATGCAAGCCAAGCCCTCAGCATCATGTCATAGACACCGGGTTTTATATGTTAGAGCCAAACAGCCTCTGGCAAGACTGGAATATTTCTTCAGATAGAATTAACTACGTTTCATCGGCGACTAAGAACCAGGTTGAGTTTTATACTTCAGGAGGAGGGACATCTTGGTAAAGAGGATGTGGTCAAGACTTGGTGTCAGGGTTCAGATTAGTGTCACAGTTGGTGTCTGAGATGTGATGGTTAAGGATCAGGATAAAGAGGAATGGAATGCAGTACGTCAAAGTTCCTGTTTTGTTTTTGGCTCAGAAGCACAGACAGGTGTGTGTGCATGTGTGTGTGTGTGCGTGTGTGTGTGTGTGTGTGTGTGTGTGTGTGTGTGTGCGTGCGTGCACATGGGTGCTTGTGTTTGTGTGTGCGTGCCTCTCTTTGAGGGCTTCACCCGTTTCTTCTGTGACTAAAAGGATTGTGTGGATTTTTGACGTAATGGTAGAGAGAGAAAACTACCTCGCTGGGGGAAACTGCCAAAAGGCAGAGGAGGATTTTTTTTTTTTTTTTTTTTTTAACACCCCCAACATCCCTACCCCATCTTCCTCTTCTTCTTGTGTTCTTCTTCATCCTCCTCCTCACCAGCCTATCTCTTCATTCTGCTCTCCACACCAATGTGTCTTTTTAGAGGCTTCAGAGCCAGGGTGTCTTATCAAGGCTTCTCAGGTCTGCGGGTGAGGATGAGGAGAAGCTGCTGTCAACCCCAGTTTCTGCTATCAGCTCTGTCACAGTCACAATGACGCTGACATGCATACTCAAGCAAGCACATTCACCCAGATATACGTGAAAATACACTCACATGCACACACACAGGCTTATCAACCCCAAACAAAAGTATAGTTTAGACTGGAGTCATTTTCGTACAGGACTTCAACAGAAAGAGGAATTGTGCTTATTGGTCATAATTGTAAAAATGCTTTATGAAAGCTGTCAGGAAGAACCAGACCGATAAATAGACCGTGCGAAGCTTACAACAAGCTGACAGCTTATTCAAATAAGACACTGAACGCATCTAAATCCTACTCAGGCAATGAAAGGCAATGCATAAGTGAATTTTTCCCTAGCAATTTTATTAAATAAATTATGATGCGTTGAGGTTGGTTTTCTGTTATTGTCTCTTACACCAAATCATAGCTATGTTCCCAAATGTGTTTTTATTTTCACAGTTACAGACACAACAACAATATTTCTACATATCACCAACTGTTTCGGAGCCATAACTCAACTGTCAGCTGTCATTCTTTGGCCAACCGTGATGTCTGTCACCCTCAGACATGAACGATCACTGAAAGATTGAGAGAGTGTTTGTTTACCTTGAATGCGGAATGGATCAGATCATCAGATGGAAAAACAAAACAAAACAAAACAAAAATATATTCCTGTTAACCAAATTTATATGAGATCTTTTACAGGACAGTTACAAAGAGAGATAGAAAGAACAAAATACAGGCAGACTGTAGTTCGTTTTGTCCACTGTTCCATCAGGCTGCACAGATGTGAATATCACTGAAACTTACTGAAATAACTGACAGGCATAAGATGAAATATCTTTTGTCCTGTGCTGGTAAATTGCATGTTTTGTAAAACGGCATACTCCTACTTTTGTATGCACTTCTGCAGAGGGCATGGGAGCTGGAAAGAGGGGAAAAAAATGGGTGTGCTGTAGCATGACAGAGGAGCACATTAATATTCAGAAAATTTTGATTAATACATCCAAATGAGCTTCATTCATTATCTGGAAGTGCATTTCCCCTGTACGTTGTATAATTATTCAATTGTTGATGCTGCTGCTCCAATTTCAAGTCTAAATGACATGACTCTGCAGACTGCTTGTAATTTGAAATCATGGACAAATTGCAAAGAGAGTGACACCTGGCTAACGATATTATAAAGAAACAAGAGAAAAAGAGTCCAGAAGGAAAAATGCTGTTAATTTAACTAGTTAACACTAAGATTTTAATATGCACTGCAATTTACTCTTACTGCCAGCATACTAGAAACATGCATCACAGAAGTACAAGAGGAGCCTTCCAAGTCTGACACAAATCAGACCTCAAGTTCTCTACTGGACCTCCATTGATATCTGTCACTCAAAGTGAGTATGAGAGCATGCAGCATGTGGTTCAGAGCTGGTCTCGTCCCTGCACCACTGCACTAAGATTTTTAGGTTTGTTTACTGATGAAACACATGAAGTCACCATAACATGAGACTGTGTGGTCAGGTGACTGATATACATAAACGTGGCACTGCAGGAACTGCGGTGACATAGCCTTTAAAAATGGTCCACAGCTAATCTGTGCATGTGCACTGATGCTGCCTGGTATGTACACTGCAGTCCTTAAACCCAGAGATCCCTGCTGCTTTCAGCCACTGCTGAAAGAAATCTGTTGGGCAGAGAAATGCCAGAAAGATTAGCCAGGATCATTTATCCATATTACTTGTTCCTGGTTGAGAGAGTTTGTCACCAACATTTCTTAATGTTTGGAGACTTTAATTAACTTTAATGTTTATAAGCTGTGTGAAATCATCAGAGACTCCACGTGTCTTTATACTTGAGACTTTAAGTTATATTAGATCTGTTGCTTCCTCTTGGGGAAATTCATCCTCTTCATTTGACCTAGCCACGCTAATTAAAAGCAGCAGGCACTTGCAGCACAGCACCAAGTGACCAACCTTACTTCTTCGGTCAAGGGCAACAGCAGGAGTACTTTTTTTGCATTTTTGCAGGAGAGAAAATGGCAGACTTGGAGAAACCATTCAATTGCAGAGGGAACAAAATCTCTTTTACAAAATGCTGTGCTGACCATAGACATTTTTTTGCATGTATTGGCTCACTTCCTTTTCACCATTTGTTTTCCTTTTTCTTTTGATCCATCCAACAAAGTGTTGAGTCTTTTCTACATGGTTATTTTACAACATTCAAATGGGCAATATGAAAAAATTCCAATTGTATTAAAAATTAGAAAAATATTGCCTCAGTGAGTTCGACGCATGCAACATTCATATCTGGTAACTCTTTGTCTGTGGATTTTCTCTCACAGTTGTGGGAAAAGTAAAATCCCAGCTGCTTGGAGTCCAGCTGTCCTGATATACACAACAGGATGGGATGGAAATCACCTGCAAGACGCATTAACTTACAGTAGCCAGTTAGGATGTTTGTGTGAAAAGACGTAAAAGAGCATCAATATCAAATATGTGTGTAATGTGCTCAAGTTAGAGTGAGTGTTTGTATTTGTGTGTTAAGGCTCTTTGGTCTATGCGCATGCGCATGCACGTGCGCGCGCGCACACACACACACACACACGTATGAAGGGGCAAAAGCCTCTGAAACACCGAAGCAGAAGACGCCTACATAAACAAGTGGGTTCTGACACTTGTACTAGACTTAGAACAATGAGGATTATCTCTCTACACCCACCGCTACTGGCATGTTCTGGCCTATCTGACAAGCTGTCATCTTCAGCATTGTTCTTTCTGTGCTTTTTCATGGTGACAAATGTGAGTAGCAAAACAATTTGTGTAGGAAAATAGCACAGATTTAAGAAAAAATGCCATTCTGCAGTATATAATCTTCGCCACTGGTGAACATTCGAACAAGCTAAGACCATTTGTATTGAATCTACCTACACTGGTGGTACTATATTAAATAAAGAGCTGACTGCCTAATCAGCAGTCATATGTCTTAAATCTTAGTCCTGCACCATTCACATCAAATCCTACAGCTAATGGTAATGTTCAAAAGGAGTGCCAACAGCTACCACCCTTCTTAAAACAAGTTGGCCGTCTTATGCTACAGTGTCAGCTTTAGTTGGCTCTCGACAACCTATCATTCAAACTGAAAATGAATGCAACCTCCAAGCTGTTGAACTACCACCAAGCCACAACTGGGAGCAACTTGGAAGGCTTTGAAAGTTAGTTTAAAATGTAGGGAGATATTCAGATCACTGAAGGGAATTACAGCACTACAGCTACGTGTGTGTGTGTGTGTGTGATTGCGTGTTTGTGTGGGCACGCACACGTGCATTTGTGCGCACTGCACATCTGCTTGCAAATGATGCTTGTAAAACATGATAGTGCATGTATGTGTGTGCGTGCGTGTAGCATCATTAGAGGAAGGTCAGTGTGACACTTGCAACACTACTTCATAAATAATGTAAAACGATACAGGAATTAGACTTTGTAATTATACCTCTCCACAGCACTATGGGCACACTTTGCATGTATGTATGTACGCGGATTTTGTGCATGCATGTCTGTGTGCGTGCATTTGTATAATCTCTAATTAGCTCCAAGAGAATAGCGGTGGCTATTAGAGTGTTGCATTAGTTAGAGCTGGGGATGAAAAAAGCAGCACAGGGCTCAAAATGCCTCAGTTGATTAGAATTTGTGTGGTTTTGTGAGTGTAAGTGTGCATGTGTATGTGTTTGTGTGAAAATGAAGAAACTCACAAAATTAACATGAGAGAAAAAGAGGAAAGAGGAAGTGAGACAATATTTAGATATATGCATGCTCACAGGCTTATCCTGTTTTCTGAATGAGCACAAGTGAATGGCTCATGTTTATAAAGTGCACCTGGTAGACAGTGTACACGAGCATTAGACTATAATTACATTCGACCCTGTCAGGTCAGTGACAGTTTACACTGCCACTTCCAATCTCACGGCTCTGACTTAGCCTCAAACAGCACATGATATTTGGCTGCAGCTCTAATGACATTTAGCACTGACCAATAGGGACTGCATGTCAGTCCAATTAGGTGAAACACTCCACTGTATGGCAAACTGTTAGACAAACCCCAGCTCCTCCCTGCAAATTTGGGGATGAATTATTGAAAAGGGCAAAGCTGAGCACCTAGATGAGGTTGGCACATTTGGCTGGGCTGAATGGTCGAAGTGACACAGCTTGAGGAAATAGGGAAAAAGGCCACTGCTATCTCAGCAGCTCAGAGCGTAAATGGCTCAACTGCTTTGTCTGAAAGCGGGTCTTTATCACACAACCTACTGCACAGCCCCCCCCCCAAGATGACCTACGTGACAGAAGTTAACACAGTCCGAGTTAAGATCAATATTCTTACTGGTGTTGCCGTGGTAGTTATTTTTCTGGTACAGACATGACAGATTAAGGTATTGCGATATCCTGAATTAGAAAATGTGAGACCACATAGCTCCCAGGAGTGATTAGTTCAGTGTCTTGTGTCGGAAATGCTTCAGGGAGGTAAATGTCTTCTGTGGATGTCAGTAGCATTTGCTCTCTCCAATATGTAAGTAAATTAGAAAAGTGAAATAGCTAAAGAAGAAAGTGAAAAGGTCTCTGATAACTCAGCTGAAAAGATATCGTTTTATATTATCATGTTGGGCTTGTAGCTAATGTTAACATAATAATGCAATACAAGACATTTTCCACTATACTAGTCCAACAAGGGCCCACTGGAACACGATCACAGGAGTGACCTTACCATTTCTACAATATAATTGATTTTGAACAACAAAGTAACAGAGCAGAAGAAAAACTGGATGGCACATCACTGTAGATATGAAAATTAGTCCTCTGAGTCTGCAGCTATCTTTTGTTGAAGATTCTTGGTCAACTTTTGATGTACTCTGAATGAATAGCAGTGAATATACACAAATATACAGTTGACTTTACCCATACAGGCTGCAGATGCGGAAACATAACTCTTTGGTACAAAAGCAGAATATGGCTTTTGATATTCTGAGATATTTCTGCGAGGTGAAGCCTTAAAAACAATATCTGACCTGAAGAAAATGTCAGCTAGAGTGTGTTGGGAGATCATCTTAAAAGCACAGCCAATCAATTGTGCATTACAAATGGCGACTATAGATAAAACAAAACCTGCACCGAATCAAATCATTCATGAATGTGTTGTTTTTTCTACTATCAGATATTTTCACGGCCACACAGACTGCCATTGACACATTTACTTATTGTCTAAACCGAACTGATTGATCTAATTTGCATTTTGCTTTTTGTTACAGTTCAAAAGCTTTCTTGCAATTCACTTGACAGCTAAACAGAAACATAGCTAAAGAGCCACCCAGATAACTAAACTGTTCAACACAGTTGTAGCTCCTGAATGTCTGCACAAACCCCTTTCATGTGGGTGTGTGTCTGTGTATGATTGAGAAATAAAGAGTGTGTTAGCTATCCCCCAAGGGTTGATTGAAGCTGCTGATGACAGCACAGTGGCACTGGGTTCTTATCTGTCATGCTCCCCAGGCCCCTGACCCATCTAATTGGTTTTCAATGTTTAAAAGACCAAATCATCAAAGAGGTGGCTGTCAGTTTCCCTGCTTTCACTTTTACATTCAACTCTCTCTATTATCCATAACAGACAAGAAAACTTTCAGAAATAAACTCAAATATACAGACAAATTTCTAAAAATGTACTTCCCCATTCAAGTGAATGGGAAAGTGGCCTGAGATTTTGGACCCCACTGCATACACGCACTCATTCTGAACAGAATGTATTCTTGGCTGGGCATGTAGGCAGAATTGTGCTTCCTCCACACACATGCACTAATGGGGTGTGAGTCTAAGTGCATTCAAAGAGAGACTAGTCCGTCAGCACACCTCGACACAGCAAAGACAACATATGACCAAAGGAGCTGCATCTGTGTGTCTGCACTCATGAATATTTGTGGATATGTTTGTGGAAACAGGAGATGGACACTGTGTGTTTGCATGTGTGTGTTTCAAAAAGAGATTTTGTGTGTGTGTGTGCTCAAAGCCTTCATATCTTAGCTCTGCACAGTCTCTGCAGAACTACTCTGACAGTGCAGAAGTACAAACACTAACCAAGTTCTGTGGGAGTTCTTTTGCTCCAAACAATATGGAAAAGGCTTGTACTAGTGATCAAAGTTGTAGAATAACCCTAGGAAACTGCATAATCCTAGTCATTAAAAATAGGCTCATAAATTCTTGTCAAACTTTGTTGTGTACAAAAATAAATGTCAAACGCATAATGGACTTGGAGGCTCAAATGTTAACCCGTGTTAAGTGTTTGAAACGCAGCCTAAAACAAAACAAACAAAAAACAAAACAAAACCCAAAAAAAAAAAAAATACCCAAAACAAAACAATATGTTACTGAGATTTCAGTTGCCTCAAAATGACTTTTCCCAGTTCCACAAATAAACCAAAGAACTCTTCACAATGTTAAATAAACAGCCTCTTTCAAGATGTCAGCGCACATCTGAAGCAACAACTGAAACCACAACAAACAAAGAAGCCTGCATGCGTGGATCCGCTGAGCTTTGTTTTGACCAAATATGCTTCTACAATCAGACCGAGCTAGACCGATCAGCCTGGCGTTACCACCGAGGCGACACCAGATAACACATGGAAACAAGTGTGGCTTTGATTCAGGGGTGGGAGCGGTTTTGATGAAGCGAAGCTATCGAGTCCAATCTGTTCTTGTTTTTTTCTCATTTGATGGGACACTATCTCTACCAGACTGGCACTGGTAGATAATACTCAAACTCAGAAAAAAAACTTGGCTTCACCTTTTTCCACCCTCATATCTTAAGCTACGCAGTTCAGAGATTGCATGCACGAAGATTCTTTTGCTATGGTTCCTCTTTGGGGTGCCAATCAAAAATTCAGCAAAAAAAGAATTCATTTTGGACCTTCTGTAATAGCATCTCGAGCTCCCTGTCTGTCCTCTTCCTTTCTTCTTTACAGTATTCTGGAAAAAAATGGATCACAATGTGAGTTTTGTCAATATTGCACAGCAGCGTCTCGTCTCTTTCATTCTCACTCTCTTTCCTACCGTGATAGTGATCCAAGTGATAAAGCTTGCCTCTATTATTAGCAGTGTAATAGAGGGCTGTGGTTGTGAGGATCTGACAAGAAGATGATAACAAAAGTGCTTACTCCTCTGTTCCCCCTGTGCTCCTCCTATATCATTTAGAAAACAGTCGCAGTGCAGCAGCAGATCATGGCCAACTAATGTCCTTAGAATATAACTCCTGCCACAGTAAGCAACATTTATCATTAGTCAATTTGTACAGACATTGAAAAGAACATTGTTAAATTTACAATTTTATCTGTTATTCCACGCTGCTTCCATTCTCCAATAAATATTTGTGATCATGTATAACAGCCCGATGCCAAATCAAGAGAAATTAAGAGATTGTCAGAGCTTTGGAGGCCTGGATTCGCTCTCAGGATTGAGCTTCCTATTATGGACTTGCTTTGTTTGAGATTTCTTACCCAGTAGTTTTAGCAGTTCTCAAACACAAAATGTGTCTCTACGCCCAGAAAATGACCCGAGGTGCTTATCCAGACACATTTATCACCCATCACAAACTATTATCTTTACAAAACCTCCAGATTTGACACCTGATGACATCATGGAGTTCAGCACAAGTTTTTGGGCAAGTTGGGAGTTGTCGCTTGGTTACCCAAAAATAGACTGGACTATGTTTGAACATAGCTTTAACGTGCAAAAATAAACTGAGTGGAAACTCTTCTTAAAGGAAAATTCCTCTTCATTCCAACTTGAGTTTTATTTTTGTAGTGTTGGACAATTTCAATATTAATGTGCTCACAGAAAGACAAAGACTGTAAAATCAGATGGTCATCTGGGATGTGTTTCTGTAATATCTAACAGACAGTTGAGAAAGTTTTGTCATCACTCACTTTTGTTTGCTCCTACAAATATGTTGAGTTTACACGGTTGTCTGATTCTTCTGCTTCCCACCCCACCCATCAGTTTCCACATTCCTCGCTGTCATAATTAATGCTATCATCCATGCTGTGTTATGTGAAACCAGAATGTCCATTTTAGGATCAACATGAACGTCGTAACTGACAGTAACGACACACATGCACATGTAGACACCCACATACCAGACAAAGTAACACAATGGCACAGCATGGCAGAGGAGAAACAAAATGAACAGCGACCAATCTCCAGATTTATTTATTTATGGCCCACTATCTGCTATGGGCCATATCCCTGTTCAAAAAGAAATGTGAAAATCTGCAACTGAGAATGTGTTTGAGTTTTCCATTGTGTTAGAAAAGAGGAAAAAAAAAAAAAGTAGAAAACAATATAGCACTTGCTTACAACCTACGTGTGTGTATGTGGGTTAGAGTGTATGAGCCTGTTTCACTGTATTTGTAGTTTAAGCAGCTATTGAGTGTTAAGACAGTGTTTTTGGTTTGGTTTGGGGTAATGTTGGGACTCATTTAATGTTAATGAGGGTTGGGGAAACAAATTCACAAGGACATGTGCGTGTGTGTGTGTGTGTGTGTGTTATTGTAAAAAGTATGAATCTGAAGACAGCAGTAAAAACGCAACTAAAACGAGAGATTTCCAGGGCTGTGTATATTTGGAGCATTGTGAACGACTCTGAAAAGCCTTCAGTACAAAACAGAACAATTTCCCGAGATGCCACCTAATGTGCGTGTTCATTGTTCATTTGCCTGCTTATATGTAAAAACATTTTCTCTGAAATTATATGCATTAACGTCAAAATGCACTATTTTCTGTATTTGCGTGGGCTGGCATTGTGTCTAGCATTCTCATTTGGGTGCACGTGTGTGGATGTTATACCAAGCGCAAGAATGGAACATATCGGAGAAACATCCTGTATCCATTATTCATATCAAAAGCTCTAAACAAAGAACAGTGTTTAGCTCCCATCAGAAAAGCTACAGAGGAACTTACACAGTTGCTAAAGCTGCAGACAAAATATAGCTGGCTAGCTACGACAAGGAGCTAATAAGCGGTATTACTGATTTCGATTGTATAAAATAGCAGACAGATTGGCTGACTGGCAGATAACTGCTACAAGTGGAATAAGGGATACTATTTTCTCTCTATCTTTTTGTCTTGATGGATTTTCCCCGGCACAAATTATCAGGAAATAGACAGGCAGACAGGGAACAGGTTCGAATGTGATTCACTGCGCCATCTATACTGAAACAAAGGGCCTTTCAACACTACCCGATATTTTTTTGCTATGATAGACACCTGGAATCATCCCGTACTTACTTGGAGGACAATCATGTAATATTTAGACACTCGAGCGTCGGTTACTCCCAGAGGAAAAATGCAAGATTCATACCTGTTGTCTGCTGAGGTTTGTCTCAGTGCTACACAGGAAGAAGGTTGTCGCATTAGTCATACCCAATACTCATCGTTGCTAAATAAAGCATCTTCCATTTAAAAAAAAAAAAAAAAAAGGCTGGCAGGTAATCCCTTTAATAGAAATGAGCAACCAGTCTGCTAAAGTTCAAACGCTGATAATAACACAAAGATTTATTCAATGCATAAAGTAGCACTAAAGTGAAGTAGCGAGGTTAGTCATCAGTAATTGTCGGGACACGGACACGCTGCCTTACCTCTCAAGAAAAAGTAACCGTTTGATGATCCAGATGACAGGTATAAGATGACTTGGTTGATGCAGGGAAATCTTCACATGCTGTTAGGCAGCCCCTGCTCGAAGGTGCTCATGACAGAACTTGAGGATTGATTGTTTTGGAAAGGTGCAAAACTTGTTGGATGGGAACAAAGAAGGGTGTTTCAGAGGCTGATAATCCCATAAGCACTCTATTTGATGCAAACTGACTACCATTAAGGATTCATTCAATACGTAATAATTAAATTAATTTAAAGTGTAAATAATTTCTAATTTGTACTAAATGCAAGGAATATTTGAATAGTATTAACAAACAAATCTAATCCCTACATTTTCCCGAGGATACAGCTTTTGCTCTTAATGTTGATACCACGTGTCAGTCTCTACCAGAATTTGACAGGCCATTACAACTGCATATATTTATTCAGTGCATTGAGATATTATGACAGTTCCATAGGGCCTTCCATACACCTGCTGCCGTGAGCCTCTGTTTCAGCCATCTACATCATCGCAAGACATGTACTTACTACGCTAATTCAAATAGTTAACAGCAGTAGACATACGTGATTCTCTAAACACACAAACTGCCAGGGGTTCTAGCTATCAGTGTGATGCTCCAATTATCACAGACACAAAAGGTTCAGATGGATGGGGGTATGTTCATTGAGAACCAAAGAAAATTAGAGATGGAGGGCTTAAAGGGGAGGGGGGCAGGGGTTAAAAAGAGCGACGTCACATATTGAAAAAAGACAGATGAGTGACTGTAAAGATGGCAACTTACCACTTAATGATGGTGAGAAATGGGAAATGGTGTGGAGGTGGCAATGATGGGGAGGGAGAAGTGACTTTTCGTAAGTGATGGAAGGATCGTTCCTTATCTACTCGTATGTCACTGTGACTCATTCTTTAGAGCCAAAAATAGTTTTCTCTCCAACTGCAACACAGTCTGTTTCTCCTCTCATTCATTCTCTTCAACTCAAACAGCGAGCAACAATAAGTGGGTTTCGCAACAGAAAGCAGAGGAATAGAGGAAAACTTCTGAGTGTTCGAGCACACTGGTAGGAAAATGTAAATGTGCTCGACGGAAAGGAGAAATAAGTCTAATAAAGGTTGCAGCATCAAAACATTGCCATGCTCACAATAGAGGCCTGGGTGTGAACAGTACTGCAGCTTACATGCACTAATCTGAAACTGTAGCTACAGGCCCAGGGAAGGCAGGATTTGTGTAGTATTGATTGCCATGACCTGCAATATAGTCTCATAGACCAAAGCCCTCCTCTCCAACACCCCCATATGGCAAAAAGGGTGCTGCTCCTCATATACAAAGAAACTCCAGTCCAGAGTCAATATGAACTGCCACAGAAGCCACTGTTGTCTTACATACCATAGGTATATGTACCATAAGTATGTCTCACTACAGAGACTTATTTAAACTGTGAGGAGCATTAAAGAAAATCAGAAACAAGGTCATTAGTCAATATACAGAGAATGATGAGAGGCACAAGCCAGTAAGGAAAGTGATCAGTAAAGAAATAAAAACATACAGAGACTGAATCACAGGCAGGGGGAGACAAGAGGTTTCTACTGATTTGAAGGTCAAAAGAAAGATGTTCACTACAGTATATTCTACTTTGAATGGCATTTAACTAAGAAAGAAGAAATGTTTGGAAACACCACAGTGCTCACATTGTTTGTTCACACCTCCCATACCTCCTAAATGAATAGTGCAAACATTAAAAGGAAACAAATCCCATTAAGCACCTAAAAACTGGCAGAACCTAAATTGGAATGACTAGGCCTGGCAGTTTATCCGTGGGCAGAAGGAGCTCTGCCTCTGCAGACTATTTATCCAAGGCTTAATGTTTACAAGACTTTAAGCTCAACCCTCGAGCCTTTCAACTTTTGAATTTAGGCCATGCCCACACCAATAAGGATTCATCTGACATGTATGCTGACATAATTCGTCAAAACAATGGCAAAATATATTTCAATGTCCTCCTCTCTCTGATAGATGAATAACTGTGACGACAAAAACGGTGCATTATCAACAACTGGTAAGGACTCGATTTAAGTTACAGCTGTAATTTATATACATATACATACTTTTTTCAGCAATTCCATCCAATTTATTAGTGTGGAATAATTACAGCTCCAGTAGTTAGTGTTCATTCAGCATTTAACTACTGAAACATGGCATAGCCAACATGTAAAGCATATTTATTGTCACTGAGGTTGGCATTGTGATCATTCATCCAAAATAAGTTTGAAATTTCGTAGAGTAATGGAAAAGGTGCAGCCCCAGTTAGTTGCTACATGGAGAGCTGCACGACTCCAACTTTTCAGCAAGGTAAAGAGCTTCTGGTACCATGCTCTGCTGTATGTGTAGCTAGGACGAGCAGAATGCACCAGAAGACCCAATAATAGTCACTCATGACTGATCACTGTCAAACTTGGTTATTTAAATAACATGAGCTTGTTTGCCTGCTCTGTAAACTAATACACCAGATGCTCCTCAGTTTTATCTCCTGACAAAGTAACCTTGAGGAGTACTTACTGCCGTAGCAGTTGTAATCCAACCAGTGTTTAAATCTCAAGGGTTACAGCTTTAAAATAAAAGATTATTTCAACTTCTAGCACACAGCTGTATCTCCTCCGATGTTTAAGCAGAGTAAAGTTTCACTCAATTTCAATCTACAATTCAACAGTTTTGCTTTCTATCAACTGCAATGCAAAATTCGGTATAGTGGAAAACATATTATACTTTCATTTCTACTATTTTACAATTTTCAAACAGTTCCTAAAATTCATACCTGCGTGGTTTTTAAACCCTGTAGGGGAGTGACAGGACCCAGGGGCCTTGACCCTGTTCAGGCGTCAATGTGAGAGCCAGATCACCATTACCTGTAGTGGCGCCAAACAGGTCAGAACAACCCGTAGAAAACATCTGGAGCGTTGGGAAAGAGTGACGAACACCACACAAGTTGTGATGACCAAAACGTCTGGTAAACAGGATGAAGCCTACCCACCCAATACACACACAGGGCCTGTCTTTAGTATAAAAAGTCATGCCATGTTCTGTAATGTGGGTTCTTTGTCTCTGACTACATTGTTAGTAGGGCCACTGTGAGTAAAGAGTTTCCCCATCTGACACCTGTGTCTCGACCATCTGATTCCTCTTTTGATCCACCTCTTTCTGCCACAGCAACCCAAAATAAATCTCCATGTTTAAGAGCATCTAAATCAGAGCCAAGGAGAATGGAGACACTCAACAGCTCGAGTGCCAAGATAAAGAAGCCAAGGAACACGAGCCGTGTGTGAGCCATAACAAGATGATTATGGTGGTGGCAGCTAGTTACCGCTGCCTGATATGGAGGAAGAGGAAAGATGCCTTGTCATGTACCAGCTTCTGCTGCCAAGCTCATAAACTCAGGGTCGGGAAAAGTTGTTCTGACTGAAGAAGCCACTATGCGAGAGCTTCACTGGCTAGATATGGAATGCATGCATGATGTGAAGTAATATTAGACACATCCACTCTAGCTTCTGGCTGTTTTGGTATTGTATTACTCCAGAACATATATCGCTGCTTAAAAAAAAAAAAAAAAAAGCCAAGTCAAAAGTCAAACTTTTTTGATCAAACTTCAACTCTGAATCTGCTTACTACAACATGGTTTGAAAAAGCTGTGTCAAACCTTAATCTTGTAAATGTGTGTGGGGTGGCTTGAATAAAAGCCGAAGCTAGGCAACATCTTGTAGCGGGAGCCTTAACTTACGGGGTGCCAGGTTCTGGGATAAGTGGCACTCAACCCCTTCAGCCAAGACCCTCATTTTGAAACAGTATGCATGTTAATGTATTAGGTTGGCAAAAACTTTGAGTGGGGATCCTGGGCAACTGAGCTGTGTGTGTGTGTGTGTCAAAGAGAGAGAGAGCGCATAAGACGAGCAATGGCTGCTATTCACAACTGTAAGGCCTGTTTTTCCCCTATGTGGCAGAGCCTGAAGATTGCCAAGGCACCGAGCCTATGCACCCATGGTATGTAGACACTGTCGTTCTCATACACAAGGAAAGGGGGAGTTGGCAAAAATGTGCATGCATGTGTGCGTCTAAGTGTGTGAGAGAGAGATAAAAGGAGAGTCAGGGAAAGTTTACGGTACAGCCTGCAGGAGACGACATCAGCAGCCTCTCTAATAAAGCAGTAACGTTTCATCACCAACCAACAACTCAAATCCACACATGAATTTACTGTCATTAACAAATAAATATCATTTATGACAGAAGACAATTTTAGACTTTCCCTTCCTTGGCAGTTCTCTTCAGTCCATGTCAAAATAAGACAGCAGTGCACTGTTGGAATTAGAATGAAGTACCAAAAGTTGGCATAAAATTTGCGTCGGATTTGTCCTAATTACTTGTGCTTTAATTACATTTTTACCAATTACAAGTATAATTTTGATCGTTTTGCCTGGGATTTAATTCTGAAAAAAAAAAAAAAAATCTTGTAGGCCGCTTGTGTTTGAAAAATTTTAATAAAAATGTGATTCCATCTGTGAAATTAAAACATGAGTCATGTTTTTATTACTTGCCCTTATGTCTTGCCTACACAGGTTTTCACTATCTTTTGTCCGTCTCTTGTGCATCTGATGGAGCAGATGCATTTTAATGAACTCAGGAATAATATCTGGTGCTTCTCTCATGCTTCACTCTCTTTGCCGAATTGTATTTTTACACTTTACGACCATTTTCTTCAGTTTTATGTCTGTAACCACAGTGACTGTGTATTCTGCTCTGAGCAGTGCCAAAACTCCAGAGACCCAGACTCACTACTGTGCCTGAACAAATCCTGTGTGGAGACTGAGGATCGAAGCTGCTGCTATTGCTCTGCATGGCTGGTCCTTTTACAATTTTGTGGTCCAAAGTGTTGAAAGCAACGAAACGTATTGAACGCATAAAAATGCAACATCTTAAGTAATATCCACCCCTTTACCAAATACTGGCTACTGTGAAAGCCACTGTGAACCTGTTCTCTAAAGCAATAATTTACCTTTCAACAAAAAAGTCAGATCCCACTGTAACATCAAAGAGGTTGGGTGTTTTGTAAGACACTGGTGAATTCGTTGATACAGGCGAAGGAAGCACTCTGTGCCCTATCACTGCATGTCGGATGACAACAGTGCCAAGCTCCAACCCTCTCATTAAAATCATTATTTCAAGGAAGGGAAGAGGCCTATGGCTCATATCCTTTCATTGTCATTATATCCTGTCAAAACGGGATACAAGCTGACGAAGACAACAGTTGTCAGCGTGAGGCGCAACACAATTCATAAGAGAAAAGAATGCTACAACAATTAAAGCCCCAGAAACCACATGAATACATACCTGAACCTGTTCATGATCCGATAATGTCTGAATTATTACTGATATTTGGCATTTTCATGAAGGAGCCCAGCCTTTTTACCCGGTGTATGCCTATCAGCCAACTTTCACTGGAATGAATGGATGTGATTTGGCTCTGTGCTTCTGCAATCAGTGTGTCTTGTTTAAAGTGAAATAGATTTCTCACCCTGGCACAGTTCAGCCAAGAGGCTGAGCAGCATCTCGAAAATAAACTGCAACAAAAAACTGAAAAGAAGAAAGAAAAAAATGAGGCAAATGCACATCTGGCAATGGTAAAGTGGCACCACATTATCAAGGGATTAATGATTATTTCACAAACTGGATGTGAGACAAAACAAAATGAATAATTAGAGAAATAAAAGCTGATCACAGGAGTGGGAGATGTGATAGTAAAAGAAGGATGTTAAATCAATGAGATTTAAATGGGAGTTGCAGTTGGATTTGTGGGGTTGATGGCTTCCCTATCTGGGTGTCAAGCATGTTCTGTGGGTGTGCTAAACAACATCCAAACATCCCCAAATCCCCATGGCGCCTTTTAAGTGGCAAAAGAATCTAGGAAAAGGACTAGCAGAGGAAAACAGAAGTGGAGGTTAGGGGGGAGGTGGGGTGGGTGGAAGAGGTAGATATAGAGTGTGTGTAATAGGGAGAAAGAATCAATGGGTACCCCCGGAGCTAATAAAAGCCATGACATCATTGTATGGCAAGGAGCAAGGAGTGGGGTGGTGAGGAGGTGGTGGGGTGGAGGGGGGGGGAGGCACCCACAGTTGCCCATTCTGCCTCTCGGGGCCCATCCTCTGGAATGGATAAGAGCCTAACAATGTGCTCTGAATGAATGGGATCCCAAATCCCAGAGAAGAAAAACAAATCACCAGTGGGAAGGGCGGGGGAGAGATGGAGAACAAGACAGAAAGATGGAGAGAGAAAGGGAGACCCTTAAAAAGATGTGCACACAAAGCAACAAAGCATCTTGGGACATGTAGAGCAAGGCAAGTAGAGATTGAGACAAAGCTGGCTTTGTCCTTCCTGGCTGGTGGGTGGCTTAGTGTGAAGGATTTGAGCATGGTAGCATTTACATCAGAGCCCTCCAATATATTGATCAGGCCATGTAATCCCTCAAATGATAAATGAAAAGGTTGGATCTACTCCCAAGTTCGTTGTAAATTGGGAGGCAGGATCTCATTGGGTGAGCTTTGAGTTGTGTTCAAAGTTTGGCCTGTTGCTCGTGACGACAGGTTGATGGGGACACGTGAGGAAGGGAGGCATGTTCAGGGAGCCTCTGATCACAGCACCTCTTCGCAGAAGTTAAAATGGGATGTTTAATTGCATTCCCCATCACACGGTATTAATAAATTAAGTTTTATAGCCTGTATTGGGCCAGCACAGTATGTCTGTATGAGTGTAAGAGGGTTTTCATGCAAGCGTGAATTGTGTGGTTTTAAACAAAGAGCTTCCATTCCTCTGTGATTACACCACTCGAACTGAAAGCCAGAACAGAGAATATAAATTAGAATCACAAGAAGAAAAGTCTTTCATGTTTGATGCTTTGATAACAAAAAACAAGCAGGTTTTTCACAAACTAGAATAAGTTGGCTTATAACTCAGAGCTAGCTAGGGACTACTTGACACAAAAATTTCAAATAACAAATGGAAGATTCACTCATGAATAAGTCCCAAATAGGAGAAAGTGAGAAGAAAGATTTGCCTTATGACATTTATTTTTGGCATTAATTAAAAAAAAAATAATTTGCCAGAACATGGAGAAGAACGTCTGCTTAGGCGGATTAATGTAAATTTGTCAAAAATTCTTTACACAATGGTCTGACAATTCAGGTGCACCTGTGCTTTAATCCATTTATAACAGCAGGAGTACAATGACGCATCCAGTCATCCCTACTAAAATTTGAAACGAGCTTTTCTTAAAGTCCAACCTGTACTGAAAATGGGCAGCACAGCGGTATAGTGGTTATTGTGGTTGCCCCACAAAAAAAAGTTGCGAGTTCGATTCCTGGCCTGGGACCTTTCTGTGAGGAGTTTGCATGTTCTCTCCGTGCTTGCATGGGTTTCGTCCCACCGTCCAAAAACATGCATGTTTTGGTTAACCGGTGACTCTAAACTGTCCGTAGGTCTGAGTGTGAGTGGTTGTGTTGGCCCTGTGATGGACTGATGATCTGTCCAGAGTGTACCCCACCCTCACCCAG
The DNA here is from genome assembly GCF_900963305.1 of Echeneis naucrates. Classification (NCBI taxonomy): domain Eukaryota; kingdom Metazoa; phylum Chordata; class Actinopteri; order Carangiformes; family Echeneidae; genus Echeneis; species Echeneis naucrates. The sequence goes on along the minus strand of NC_042519.1, from coordinate 18,913,282 downwards.
TGTGACCTGCGAGTGACCCATGACCCGAAAACGGATAAGCAATAGAAAATGAATGAATGAATAAGTGAATGATTTTATGATGTACTGAAAAATACTTTTGCATCATATAACAACGAGAGCTGAAGAAAAATAAAGTTATGTTCTCTTTTCAGGAGCACCAATAAATGGTCAGATGACAATCTTCAGTTTTGTACGTCAATATATTGATTTGACTAGTTGTGACAATCAACAGAGACTTGTGTTAGCTGCTCTTTTCAGTTTTGAACTCGATAGAAAATGCACAATTACTGAGGAATAGATAGTGAAAAAATTAAGCCTCTCACTCAAGTTAGGTGAAAATGCCTGCAGCCAAACATTGTATCTCCACCATCTCTGAGGTGGAGACCCCGATCTCTAACCTCTGATCTCCCTGTGGCAGGAGGGAGACGGGCTGCAGCTTATTATTATTATACATACTAATTACTCCCTCGTCCCTCACTACAATTTCTGAAAAACCATTCCATTGATTAACCCATATTATATCATAAATGTGAAAAATGCAAATCTTTACATAGTGAAATTACTTTTTCAGAGTGCTTGTTTTGCCCTCAAAAAATCTGTTGAGGAGAAAAAGCAAAGAAAATCTGGAATTTCACATGCATGCTTTAAAGAAACACTCATTTGATTATAAATAAATCAGCTGATAAAATAGTCAAGAATACAATGAAGTCATTCTGCAACTTTAAAGTCCCATGTAGTGAAGTGGAGATGATTGCTCTGGGAGAAAATTGTCCTTGCTGACAAATGTTCAGGGGCCATAGGAGGAACATTACAAAAATGTGTTTGGGATTTTGTCTTAAAGTGTCTTAAAACTGCTGTAAGCATTTTTCCCTTTTGTGGCTTTAAACTCAAAAGAGCTTTTCTTTATCAATTCACATCAAGTCAGAGCTACAGATAGCCCAGCCTTTGAAGTCTGAGCCAGCATGCAGAAGCCACATTAGCTCCCTTGCTCTTACCCCATGACTTTGCGGGTTAGCATGCCACAATAAATATTGAAATCGAAGGTGGCTGACTAGCAAGTGGATATTCTGTATTATAAATGTCACCCCATCCTTGGCCCGCAGAGCTGTGACTCATTCTAATGCCACAGGACAGACACAGAGAGAGAGAGAGACAGAGTCACCACGACTGGCAAGGGAATTCAACTTTCAGACTTATTAAAGCAACATCAGAGAATCTACTTGCATGATTATGAATAAAAGGGCAAATGGATACTGTGAAAAAAGAGGAACAAAATGATAGAGAGGGACACAGGCCTACACCTTGTTGTGGCCTGTGACATCTGAATCTTTCTTTCATCTATAATCCTCATGCAGCAAACTGTTTTTGAGTTCTCCTGAGCATAAGATCCTGAGCAGAATGAAAATAAAGTGAAGGTGAAGCTCAGCAGCTTAAAATTTAGAGAAAGTAGACATGTAGACACAAACACTCAATCAGGCGAGGATAAACATGCGCCGCGTACAGGGCAGAAAGCCTCTTATCAGTTTTTTATTGTCTCTTAATAAATTAATCCCACAAAGACCAAATCTCCGCAGACAGCATATTAAAATAGATAGATTGAGAGTTAAATATGTAAAAGTTTGTACAGTTTGAAAATAACTACATTTGAGCGTTCGGCATGCTTAGAAGATAAAAACACAGATTCCTGGTGCTTTTTGTGTGCTGATGAATGGAAAACTTGGAAAACAATTAATAACTGTGACTGTAACTGTCCGAGGTAATGAAACATCCAATTCAAACTTTTATTACCGGCGCCACTACATGTGCTGAAATCAATACCACCATTATTCCACACTTCGTATGTGCCACAGTGAATTGCAAAAAAAAAAAAAACAAATCTCCCTACTTTCCTCAGAATGTTTCATCTTTGCTGCCACCTCCCCCTCCTCCACATCTTTATCCTCTCCCAATGTCATCTTTCTGTTGTCATTCTCCCGTTTTCCTCATCTCCGTTCTCTGTCCTTCCCATCACCTTCTTCTGCATCCCAATCTTCTCCGTTTTATCCTGCGCTCTGATCCTGTTTCTTTTCTATTTTTTCCCCCACTGACAACGGATCACTTAAGTCTTTTTCTGTCTCAGCTGCTTCTCCTCTGGGATAGCAAACAAGCTATTGCAACAGGTCTCGTGTTGTACCTACACTGAATGAGGCCATTTCAACTCATCCTTCTGGGGATAAAGCAGAGATGTCGGTCTTAAAAAGCTAAGGGGCAGATGTGAGGACATTTACCTGTGTGCAGAGGGACTGCCATGCTCTCTGCAGTACATCAACTTTACACTGAGCCAGATAAAAATTCATTTTAAGGAAATGGCTGCTTCCCTGTGATGGGTGACTCCCACATGAAAGCGGACACAACTATTTCTATATTTTCAATACATGTTGTTAGACCACATGTTTTGAAGACAGAAGGGGAAACTGTTTTGAAGAAAAAAAAAATCTCCAATAATAAACAATTACATTCAAATAGTATGGATTATCTTAAACTGTAGTTCAGGGATTTTTCTAAATTTGTTTTCAAACATCTCCTTCACTGTACTTTTGATATACTGTATGTCACATATTGCTCACTGAAGGAAAATGTGAGGCTCTCTGGCAGTCCTCCTCCTCCTTCTCCTCCTCTTCTTCCTCCTCAGGGAGAGTGCTAATGAAGCAGGAGGCTGGTCAGATGGGAGAGTCTCTAACTCTCCATTTGGGCTCCAAGCAATCAATAATATACAGACGGCCACCCTTGCCTCTTCTCCTTCTCTTTCATTTTCTTTCGTTGTCCTCTTCATCTTCATTATGTTATTCCCTATGTATTTTTTCATTTGTTTTCAGCTCATCTTCATTATATCCCTCCACCCTTCTTGTCCTCTGTTAACTTTAATCCTTTAATTTCTCATATTTGCAGTTTTGCCTCCTCCTCTCTTTTAGACACTTTGTGGTGAGGGTGTTATAAATCTGCTCTGTAATTAGTATGACACTTGCAGCTGAATTTCATTTCTATTTACTACTAATTTACTTCTCAGTCATCACAGTGATTTGACGTTTCAGAGGTTGCAGGATTCTCAGTGAGTTTGGAAGAAAACATAGTCACCATAATAAGGAAACAATGATGGGTGGAAATAAAAAAAAAAACCTCACTCAAACTGCCTTTATACAAAGTTAAACAAGCTATCCTATCCATCTAAGAGCTACTTCACTGCGCCCGAGGGATGTTTTCCAACCTGGGACAACAGTGCCCCCTGCAGTTTACCAGACAACAGGCACACCCAGCAACATTCATTGAAGTTGAACCCCCACACTTTTAACCAGCCTTGTTTTTGCCCACCAGCTATCTCCTCCCACAAGAGGAATTGTGTAAGTGGATTTAAATAAATTAATGCCCCCTTTTGCTAGCCTAGGGAAAACCCAGCAGAAAATAGACGAAAACAAAAAAAGAATATTCTTCTGTTGCATTCGCCAAGATAAAGAAAAACATATATTTTTCCAGCTTACACCTATAGGCTCAAATTTGAGATGGCGGCAATTTGAATATGTCACACCTAATTCCACATTTAGGCATTCTCCAGGGACTGAATGCAAAGCAGTGTGCAAAAAAGACACTTGACTAGTCAGCTGGAACAACACTATCCAGGCTGGAGGGATAATCAGTCCCACCATTTTGTGGGGAAAAAAACTGCTTCAAAAGAAACCAGACAAATGCCTGAATGGAAGAACTAAAAAATTTCCAGACCAACATTCAGCAGTCCTTTGGTGTATTTAAAATCTGTGGAACACATTTTAAATATTTGTCCAAACACCAACAGAACTTAATCTTATCTCATCAGGTACGGACTCATGTTGACGTGAGAAGACTCAAAACATTAGGTCAAGATAAGACATTTCAAACATCAATCAATCAAAAATTATGTTTGTGAGTTCTCACTCCTCTTGCTACAGCTGCCAAGCAATCCCTGTCCCACTGGGGAGTGAGGGAGGTGCATGAGGTCTTGGCTATTACAGTAACTACATAGCATTAGCTAATTGAGATCCAAACAAAGACTCCTGAATACAAATGAGTTGAAGCAGGGAAATGCTTTACGAGGCAATTTAATGTCAAAACTATACGTATTTAAGTCTACCCTCATGAAGATGCTGCTTCAAAATCCTTTATGGGATGCTTTGCTTTAAATTGACACTAATATCTAAATGGAAATATTGAGCATATCAGAATATAAAGAAGGAATCCATAACTAATCGTCAGCAACTTTTTCAATTAGGCAACATGCAGACCAAATCTGAAACATGCTGTACACAAGTCTGGACATTGCACATCAATTGACAATTTAATACTAGGTTCAACAAGCTCATCCGATGAATGCACATGCTGTCCAATTCTAGCTACAAAGTAAGTCTCTCAAGAGAACAAAGAAACTCTGGAGGTTTCAGATAACAAGCTCCATGGTTGCCAGTCTTTACACTACAGTTACTCTGGAGCCAGATGTACATCTACCTCTGGGTCAAGAGTTACACCAGTGGGATTACCATGTATTAGCAAAGGCAGAACGACAGACTGAAGAGGCTTCTCATTTGGCATAAAGACAGAAAAGGTCTCAGGTTACCGTGGATATCACTGACGTTTTCTGCAGTGAATGTGTTTAATAGGTAAGTGACAGTATAAGAGAGGCAGAACAATAAAAACAATCATTTCCCTGAGTATGCATACAGTCAGTGTGTGTTCATACCTCAGTCCCTTCATTATGGAGTCCCAGCTGGAGTACAGCACTGGGAGATTTCAGTTTGGCTTGGGCTGACTGGGCCATTTGCAGGTTGAACTGCCAACCGACATATTCCAGCTGAAACACAGATGATGCAGATTTTCTTTAATAATACTGGAATTGTAAGGAAGCCCCACTTTTAACACTTAAAAATGTACACTTACAAAAACTCAAAAGTTACACATTTCCCACAAAATAACAATGTAAGTAAAGTTTGGGAAGAAAAATATATTAGTTTGTGCATATATGTACATACATTGATATTTAATTAGTCCTTTTTCCTCATTAAACTTTCATTCTTTGATAAGTGGGATATTTTTACATCTATATCCAACTTATTTACTCACTGTAACATTTACAAATGTGAAAAAGTCCCCATTTATGCTAAAATCAGGCAAAAGCCTTGTGGTGTCCATTTTTCCCAACTCTCCACCTGCTTGGCTGATTTACTGAGAGATAACTCATAAGTCAACTGTAGCACTGTGATAGATTAGCTGCACTGAGTCAAGGCTGAGCAGTTAAGTGTTTTATGATGCAGAGAGAGGCAATAATAATAAACCATGTGTGACTTATTGGGTCTGGATGCTTCCACAGCATCAGACGACAGGTGTGAGGTGGGGAAGGGCTGGGCCACATTATTCATAATTGGAACAACATCAGCATTAGCATGAATAAACATCACAACTCTATGCCAAAGTGTTACTTTCATTTTCAGCATATGCAAACAATTGCATCTTGGAAATTGTTCAATGAAATCAATTAATTGAAGCAAATGTATATATTGCATTTCAATATTATCTAATGGATAAAAGACTTAATAAATGAATGTGTTTACAACAATGTTAACCATTAGAAAAAAATGTAAACTAGACATCCTATCAATCCCAGCAGAGGAAAAAAATCCAAATGAGCATTGGAGCCAACAATGATCACTATACTTTGAAGCCTGGAAGTTGAATTTGAATTTTTACTTCTGAGGCCATGAAAAAAGTCTCAAACAGCACGCCCTAATTTATCCTAATCCACTTCAGATGATTCATGTACACATATATAGAAATCCATAGCTGGGTGCAAAAATATATACATATACATTTCTGTATATATGTGCAAGAAGAATTTCAAAATGAAATGCTATTAGATAAAATTAATTTTAGTTAAAAATATGAGGTACAAGCAGTTAGGCTGTATAAATTCTTTTAAATTAGTTCAAAATTGGTTTAATACTTTATCAACTTGAAACATGCATTCGTTACCAGTATTGAGATTAGAGCTGGATATACAGTTTGATCACATACGACTAAGAAAAGCATCTAATGCTCTCAATTGAGAAGATGGAAGCAGCAAACACATGGGAGAGAAAGATAATTTGTGAAACACACGCTGGTGAGATGTCTGAAAGTATGACAGCAGCAACAAATCCAGCACAATGACACTGATGTGTACCTGCTGGTTAGTTAATCTGTGAGATCTTAATTCCCTTGGCTTTGAAATGAAAGCTGTTTGAACTGTCACCACATAATAATAAGTTACGGAAAGGAACACGTTTTAAAATCAATGTGACAACTTTGTGTGAGCTGGGAGTGAATTCTTTGTCAACCAAACAGCTTGAATTAATTCACAGAAAAGCACTCTTCATGTGGATAGTCTGACACTGATTCTAAATTTAGTATCATGTCTGAAATGAATAATGGATAAAACTGTGAGAGAAAGGTAGCTAGTAATACTACTACTGTACGGGGGTGGATCAATTCTACACTGGTTTAGAAATATGGTCATCTTTGGATTAAGTTTTTGTCAGTGTAGATGGTCTTTAGTACCTTATTTGGGGAAAAGATATTTTGCTTCAGCTTCTCCACCAGTTCAGGTCCAGCTGTGGCCCAAGTCTGACAGAAAACTTCAGCCTTGTCTGGGTTTAGATGAACCATCTCCAGCTGCTGCTGCAGAGAGGCAGGCTTCACATTATGATACACCGCCTGCAAAGGAGGCAGGGTTTGAGTTAGAGCAGTTACCGAAAAATAGACGCTAATAGAAGCATGCTTTGCAGGTGCAATTTCAGGTCCTTTTTCTGAGCAACAAAACACATTGCAAAAATCCAACAATACCCAGTACAACAGTGTCCCCTGCTGGAGAAACAGGACCACAGTGTGACCCACATTAAGAGGCTCCCCACCTACATACATTACACAAAAACTTCACAATTTCTCATCCCTGTTTTCTTCAGAGAGAAGCTCTTATGTATATAAATATACAATTTCAACAACAGATTTTTTTAAACTTTCACTAATGTTTTGTGACATTCAGTCATGATTATCTTTTTCTTGGATCTCATTTGTGGCTTTTTTTTTATATGCGTGCAAGCAAGTCAATGTAAAAATTACATCTTGCACTACTAAAGTTAAACTTGAGGGCACTGTATAACTTTTAGACATCTTCTACATCTAAAGCAATGGAAGATGTCTTACTTGGGCTCCTCCATCATATTTCCTTAAAAATAATTTTAACAGAAGCTGAAAATTTGTATTTCAGTGACATTATAACTAGAAGGGCACTGAGAGACCACAGATCTCTGCCAAGGTCATTGCCAAAAAATATACGACAGACTTCAGAGTGAATAAAAATTGTAATTCATCGAGATCTGCCTAAAACTTGAATGGCTCCTTCCCTGGCCCCTTCTCTTTACCATGTTTGCTGCTTATCAGTTCATCTCTTTTTGCTTAATCTTGCTGACAAATTACATAACCTCACCTGCTCTAGTATGAAGGCAACTGTTTCCAGGACAAGATTAAGAGCTTGTTTATCTAATGAAAGAGCAGCCTGAAGTTTCTGCTCCTCTTCTTCACTGAATGTCCGCTCTCCCTGTGAACAATAGAGAATTTACTGTGTTGATGGGAAAAGAGCATTGAAAAAAAAATCACTGTTTTCAAAGTATGCTTTCATATATTATACATAATATACCAAAAAGCAAATGGCCTTCACACTGCAACCAATAACTATCACAGCAATGATGAAGGTATTGTAAGATTAAATTAAATGACATCACATGAGTTCATTTTACATAGTATTTTTGCAACATGAGTAGACCTCTTTCACAGAAGATATATTTTGGCTTCGCAAAGCAGCAAAGGTTTAGGTCAAACTTATAACATTAAGAATGTCTCTGTTTTAAATAAATGCAACATCTAAATATGGTCAAATAGAACAAAGTATGAATTAAAAGCAGCAGGGGCACATGCCCAACATTATTCATTTTTATTTTTTTTGTGCTAACAATTAAACTAATTATATTAGTTCAATCCGGACCTGGACCTGGGATGGTTGTGCATAATGAAAGTGATCATTCATTAAAGCTCATTTAATTTTGTGCCAATCTGGAGAACATGCCAATTATGAAAGTGATGAACTTTCTATCAAACTGTAGCCAACAGTAGTGAGAGTTATTTCAAGTCTAATGATTCTGATGGAAACTCCACAAAGAGGGATAACCAACCTCCAGCAGCACAAGACATTATTGAGGCAACATTTTCAGTTGATAGTCAAATATCCCCCAACAGCCAAAAGTCACAGCAGCAATCTTAGTTACATAACTGCGTAGTGCAAGCAAGAAAAAATTTTTTGCCTCGTTTTAAAAATAAAATGTAAGACTTTTCTCTACTGTTGAGGCATCCTTTTTTGAGAAACTTCAATCGACTGATGCAAATGCCCTCATGGATAATTGCACAAAAACATTTTAATTATAAATATATGGAAAAAGCAGATTGATTAACAGGGTCAGCCTTGTATGTGCATTCATTAGAGCCAAGTCTGATTGACGCTCCAGTAAGTCATTACGCTTGTACTGCACAAGCCTCAAAAGCCTCTTGTCTTTGGTACGCATCACACCGTACAGTCACAGTACCTTCAAATGAAGCTTTTGTATAATACGAGAGATCAGCCTGGAGAACTTGTTCCCATCAATGGCGTTGATGAGAGTTACTGCTTCTTTAATGCTGTTTGGTGAGAAAAGAATGGAATATATTAGATATTTTAGATATCTGAATATTAAGAATACTGGGCAGACAGCCATAGAGGCTTCTGCAAAGTAAATGTAATTTATACAGTACAATTTCATGACGACATCTTGAGCTATCTATATGTGCCTAAAAATTAAGGTAAAGGTAATATATTATATAATACACAGCATAATATACAATTTGGCTCTGCAGCAATCAGTTGATCAATCAGCCAATGAACTGAAAATTAATAAGCATTTGTTTTGTAATCTAAAGGCATCTTGAATGATGGGAAAAAGTATTTTCACAATTTTCTGCCAGCAAAAAGAAAAAAATTATTCATCAGTTAATCAAAAATAACAATCAGGACATTAATCAAAAATCTGAATATTCATTAACTGAAATCCTAAAGTACTTAGGCCACTTATTCACTTCAATCAAAAATCAGAGGATTTGTCATATGTGATTCCTGTGTGTGATTTGAAATTACACACAATCACAAGTGCTTTGTTTGCTCAACCCGTCAACATTTAGAGAATTCCCTTTTGGCAAAGTAAGTTGTGAACTTATCATTTACAGTTATAGAAGTATTACACATAAGCCCCCTTAAATGATCCTCAAGTGGACTCCCAGTATCTCAGTCTGATTACAGTTAGAGGTTACACAGTTATTGAAGATTGCTTTCGCTCCGATATTTTTGCACTATAATTGTTGCTACCACAGGGGGAGGGTCAGGTCTCTCCTACTGGGTGGTGTGTGGAAAGCAAATTGGCACAAAGCGACGTGTTTTACCCTTAAAAGAGCAAAGCAGTTTTTTAAAAAAAAAGATAAGTTTGATCATGAAAATAGTAAGAAGAAGCTAATTTTTAAAGAGTCCATTTACGACCAAAATCACGTTATGGACAACTTTCAAAGAGCCTTCGTGTCTCTGGTTTGGGCTACATGTACGCTGGAAAACGTGTCTATCTCACTAACAAAAAAAAAAAAAAGATATATAAAAAAGATACTCACCTTTGTGTTTCCTTTATAATAGAGCTCATAGTTATCTGTTGGCTTGTGCAAATGAAAAACGAAGAGTAGAAAAGTGTCAAAGCAGCAGCAGCAGCAGCATCCTCACACTGTTGTTGTTCCTGCTTCCTGTTGTCTCGTGACGATTCACATGACGGACGTGTTAAAGCTGCGCGTGTTAGTACAATAAAAAATAAAACACCAATAAAAGAAAATTAGGTGTAATTTATTTATTAGTATTACTATAGTATTAAATTAGGTTTGTGTAAAAACTATGCAAAATGACAAAAAAAATAAAAATAAATAAAATCGCCAAGCATAACGATCTCTACGGAAAGAGCGCAGGACAAACTTTACAATATACGCGTAAAAGCTCCATGCTGTTGTGAAGCTTTGGCAGTTTTTAGCGCACACGTAAAAATAAATATTTCATGCTGTCCAACAAAATCTGAGCTGCATTTAAGTTATCATGTTCCACTAATTAACATAAGCGTTACTTAAGTGTGTGGTGCTCTAAGTGTACACACAATTTTCATGAGTGAGGGAGGGCTCAGTATGTGCAAACGCCTCACTGTGCAGTGAAATACATCTTCATGAAAAACCTGAACATTAACCTTCATGAACGCAGAGTTTATTGGAGCACTGGTGAACAATTATAATATTGCTGCAACAGACGATTCAGGAGAAAGCGTGATGACATGAAAAAATGTAATATTCCTTATCTTTAAGAATTTTTTTTTATTATTATACCCATACAATATTATAATGCTTATATTTGTAATACAGAAAGGATAATGACAACATGGATCAGCAGCGGCGAATCTGCTCTCATCTTGCATCCATACTGAGAAAGTCTGCAACAATGTTATCAATTTTTTACAAATCTACTTTTTCCCCAACATTTTGTTCTGTAATTGATTTTTTTTTACTATATATTCAATCATCAAAAAATCTTATTCCTGTTTTTTTGTTTTTTGTTTTCTGTCTCTAACTTTAGAAGCTAATGCTGACTCTGTCTGATTAATGTGAGTGATGCAATGGATGTTTTCACTTTATCTGTTTCATTGATATTAAGTAAATTAATAAAAAGAATTTAAAAGCGACCGCTCTATAGTGTGACCAAAAGTGAGTAGCTAAAGCTTGCCTTACAATATCAACCCCCTAACCTTAACCATATTTAGGAAGATGTAGGAGCAGCTGAGTCTAAGTAACTATACAACACTATATGACCAACCAATTTTAAATGATATGCTAGACCTTGAGATATGTTGTAAATGAAAATATAAGATATTATCAAAAGCTAATTATGACAAAAACACTGTGATTTTTAACAGTTTATTATGTTGAAAAAGAAGAGCAAAATCATGCACAGATTAAAATCAAGAGAATTATTAGATAAGACAGGATAAATCATTTAAAAATATTTTGGATACAAATAAGAAAAAGGAAAAAAAAAATCACTTTCAGCACATATATCAGCATATTTCTGTCACACAACAATATAATTATCCTTATTGTTTGCACTGATTTTACAAACAAGCCATCGCACACAATTTTCAATACTATAGCAGACCTGTCCAGTTTGGTATTTGAAATGGTTTTATTTAATGTCTTCCATTGACAGATTTCTCAAATGTGGACGAACCAAGCCAGTAATACTGCCCCAAAACACCTTCACATGCCGCCATGCCGCCATGTCTCTTAAGTACACACTTCAGGAAGTGAAATTATTTCCATTGCAATCTGACACAGATCTGCACTGTAGCAGCTGACCATGAAGGGCCAACCTCAAGCAAGGCAGAAGGAATGTACCACTGATAAATAAATATAAAAGTTTTCCTTCCAAAAGAAAAAAAAAAACAAAAAACAAACAATCAAAAAAACAAACTCATAAAACATTCTTGTGTTTTTTTGGAAAAACAAAGTGATAACACTAGAACAAGGAGCGTCAAACCATGTAGTACCTTCGAGATCTATAGTTTTGATAAAAGTTAGTAATTTGAGGTTTTGGTAAACAGATTGCATTGTAGTAAACATTGGCTGACACCTGCAGGCTCAGGATCTCACTGCCACTATTTGAAGGAGGGTAAATTTGGCACTTTTATGCTGATGTCACCAATGTTGATGTTTCTGGGCATTTCCGGGAGGTTCATGTTCTTTACAGCTGATACGGCACGAGCAGGCGCTCCTGCAATACCGGCCTATACACACACACACACACACACACACACACACACACACACACACACACACACACACACACACGCACACACACACACACACACACACACACACATACACACATACAAAACACACAAGGAGGGTTGATAAGATACAAATCAGTAAATCAAAAAACATGCTGTACATTACGACACATTGAACAGTGAACACTGGACACAAAAACACAATGCTATACAAAGTACAAGACAAACAACAGTCACCTGCTAACAAAATGCAAAAGCACTGACAGCTACTCAGACAGACATCGTGTGCAAATGTACATTCAGATGCCTTCATAGCTTCACACGCACATGCATTATTTGGTTCTATATTGACTTACATCACAACCAGAGCCAATTATGAATCAACTGTGAGGACATACTGTACTTGACCATTCACTATCTTTGATGTACTGAGCAGTACTGAACATTCATCAGATGGGCAAAAAAGGCTGCATTGCTTAGAAAGTGAACCCACCGGACTCTTGAGGACCGATAAGGGTAAAAATGCAAGGAGAGATTTGGTAAAGCGGAAAAAATGAATTTGGATATGAAGGCGGAAATGAAGTTTGAGTAGATAGGTAGGTATAGATGTGTGCCTTAAAAAAAAAAAAAAAAAAAAAAAAAAAGAATAGAAAAAGAAAAACATGTCAACATCATATACTGTACCTCTAGCAGGTGGGATTACTTCTGGAAAGACTAAAGAGGACAGTAGCTAGCATTTATCTTTCTAAATATATATTAATGAATAGAGGAACAAGAATACTGTGCCATTTACATTTTTAGAGTGATGCCTACTAATGACATGAGAAGGTTGTTAACCTTGGAGTGCTAAACTACAATGGGAGACCTATTCTCAGGGATAGAGGGGGCACGTCACTCTAACACAATGAATCTCAATGTAAAGCTGTATAAGAGAAATTTGGTGTTTTTAAAGGAAGGCAACAAGGTAATTTTGTCTAAAATAATATATATTTACAAAGTGTGAATGACTCAATGTTTTTGCCTCAGGTGTGAGCAGACATTTGAGAATCACTGTGGTTAGAGACCCCCCCCCCCACAACTGAATCTTTAGCAGACAGACCCAAAAATGACCAAAAGGATTAAAATGCAGGAACTATAATGTTCGCTCTCTGTCTAAGGAACCCATTCAGTTTAACACCCTCGTGATATGACTCAGCTCATATGCCACTCCATTCCACTAGGTTATTTCAATGAATCGTTTATCACAAGGGCATCGCTCCTTCTGCCAAAAATCAAGCAGACTTGTGTTGGATGGAAAGATAACCATCGTTGAAACAGAGCTGACTGCTGAACCAGCACATGGGATCAGTCTACAGCCTAAAGATGAAAGATATTTTTTGCCTCACAGCCAGTCGCCTGGGGACTTACTGTGCAAGTCCATTATGGCAGGGTTTCTAATGAAATGCTGAGTGAATATCTACAGAAATAGTAACACCAGCTGGGGAACACACAATGGTGGTTTGATTTGATGGTCCGTGTGAGTTAGACTCTTGTCAGCACAGAAATAAATGAAAATGCTATCACCGGATTATGTGGTTTCGAGAAATGTATAAAAAGGCAAAAGTCTGGAATTTTGTGAAATACGTTGCCTATCTTTGTTGTGGAGAATTACATAAAAATAGTGCATTGTATGTTACTGTATTCATGTCTGTGGAAAATATAATGCAGCCAGTTAGCTTAGCTTGCCATAAAGACATAATTGCGCTACAGCTTTCGAACAAGACAAAGTGCTTATTACTGAGCTCTGGGGCTACTGGTTGGTCCATTTTGTTACCGTTTGACAGAGCAAGTTTAGTTTCCCACTATTTCCAGCCTTCTTATTAGGCTGCTAGCTCCAGTGACATATCTAGCTATTATTTTGTCCACCTCATGCACAGTTATCAAAGTGGCAGCATTGTGCAACCAGTTAAGGAGAAACACTTTTGGGTCTGCCATGAAAAGATTCCTTGTTAGTGACGTCAGTTTACTATTACATGGAGGGCCATATGAAGAGACTGGGGGGAGTAGACTTCAGTTAAGGTTACAGTACTTGGTTGTAAATTTAGCAGTACCTGTGTCTACCTGTCCTGCCTGGTAGACTGAAAGATAAACGTCTGTAAAGAGAGAGAAGAATGGAAAGAACTCGACAGGGTCAGGAAAAAGAGGAATGAGGAATGTTAAAGCAGATTAAAATAATTACAGTTTATCTCCACAGAAAAGAAATGATAGGACCTATCATAGACCACATATGTGAACCAAAAAGCAATATTGAGCTTCAACTATAATTTAAGTTTTGTTTTTTTTTTCATCTAAATTATGCCTTAATAAGAATCAGGTTCATTAAAAAATACTAATATCACCTAATTAGTCTAATTGGACGAAGAACAGTTTGCTCTTTGTTTTCCAGACACTGCCTTATAAATGGACAGTGTCCTGTTGAATTAGCATCAGTGTGAAAACACACACACACACACAGTGGTCTAGGGTGGGTCCAAGAGAGAAGAGACAGAGCAGCTCTGGTGATTGTAGAACAGTAAAAACTGCTTACAGGATATCATTTGAAAAGAAGGTTCTGTGAAAGCACAAATTGCATCTTTAAAGACTGTACTTTGTTAATGCTGAAACGCGTATCAAATATTAGACCACACAACTGATGTCAGATAGTTAAAAAATTAGCACTTCATTGTGTAAGCAGCAAAACACAACAGATTTGAACAACCATGGAATTCTCTGTTAGTGTTTCACATTTCAAAATGGAAAAGGGACTCCCTGAAAAACATCGCTTCAGTGTTTAGAAATCACTGCTGTGCATTGTAAAGGAAAAAAACCATTAGCACAATTGAGCTTTAGAACTAAGAAGCTAAAAAGTGAATAGAAATGATTTCATGAAATTGCCTCTGGCTGTCTGTCTGATTGAAGATTTCCAACGAGGAAATGAATGTTTATCTACTAGCAGAAGCTATATGGAAAGCAAAGCAATGTCCTTGCATAGAACAAATATCCAAGCGAGGACATGGGCTTAACGATGCTACAAAACACATTTGGAAAGCAGTTACTTAAACATGGACAGCGCGTAAAATTCACATTCTCCTTTAAAATAAGAAGCATGTAAAACCACAACCTTAAACTGGACTTTTTTTTTTTATTATTATTACTGTATGTCAAATTTAGTGGATATGAGGGATTCAATGACCACAGATTGTGGAGATGCATCGGACAATGGTACAGTAAAGTCTGCATTGTAATGGCAAAGTGATGACTATGATCCTGTATTTTATATGTCGAGTCCTAATCTGCGCTGAGAGCAGTGCAGCGGCAAGAGGGGAGGCCGAAAGGAAGAGCACAAACACTCAAGAGTAGGTCGGGAGCATCCACAAGGTCGCTGGAGGAGTGGCATGCAGGGTGCAGCATACACACATGCCTGCATACTGTATACAATACCTCATGGAGGTACGCTCAAGTCATACAGTCAATGGACGAAGAGGGTCAGGCTTACCTCAGACTTCTCCATCTTATTCTGAGCGTCCACCTGCGTGATGATTTCATTCATGTTGGTCTCCAGGACCATCCCACCCATCACCATCTCAGCCAGAATGTTGTGGACCTGAGGAAAGATGACACTGAGTCGTGCTTATATACACATATCCAAAAATAAAGGGGATTTTGAAATCAAAACTTCAAGCAGGATCAGACTCGCAGGGAGGCAGGGACACTCAAAGGTATTTCCTACCTTGTCCACATGGAAAATTAAGTCAAGCTCACAGACATTCTCGAAGCATTTGTCCAGTGTTTCCACAAATACCTGAGAACACGAGCACACAAATTTATAAAAAAAGGTTGACACACACTGACAATCATGATGCTATGGAGGGCTAAGTATTACCATGGCAATAAACACACTGTGATTTCATAAACTGTTACCTGGATTAAGTCTAAAATTCCTAGTTCACTCTCTGAGGAGTCCACACAAAACACAAAGTACAGTGTGGCGTAGTGTCTGTAGATCAGCTTGTAGTCTGATCCTCCAATCAACCTGACACCGAAAAGAAACAAGGAGAGCAGGGTCACCACATTAAGCACCACATCGCTCAATAACATTTCCATACGACCAAGAGTCTGCTCCACTTTGGAATATGGAAATAAATAAGGTCTTCCTGTTCATTAGCAGTTTACAATCACACAAAGAACAGAGAGAGAAAGGACAGGATGCTTTCAGTCACGTCAGTCAACATGTGTGTTGACAGGATATGTAAAAAAAAAAAAAAAAAAAATACAGTGGTAGAAATCCAATCCTGTGACCAGATGGTCCACCAATTGGGTTCAATAAAAGCACGATGAGTGTGTGAAAACAAACACATGTAGCTTGAACCACAGCAGGCGCTGGAACACTGCTAATCATGTCCGACAAGCCGAAAGGGACTATCATAGCTTTTAAACATTGGTGGTTGCGATGCTGCGTATTCCTTCTCTAATCATTTGACATTGGTGTTGCACAAATGAACGTAACAGAAACATCTGAGTTCAGGAACACGACACCTAGTTCCTGATTCATTAATGATAAATGAACCTCACACAAACATTGTTACTATTGACTGACATTCACGAAGCCCTTGAGTTTTCTTTTACAGTGTCAAATGAATTCCTGAGATGTTGCATCTGTAAATTATTAACTTCCGCTGGCTGAAGAAATGAAATCCGGTTCTTAAGGAGACACTTGTTAATGCACCCAGACATCTTAACTTACATTCCACCCTCCAGGAAATTGCAGACATTCTCATCTCTTTTTGAGACCAAGTGGAAAGTTTCCCTGATGATCTGTTGTTCTGTGTCTTCACTCTGCAGGATGAACGAGGAAACAGAGGCTGTTAAACCAACAGGAGATGCAGGAGATGGTACATAAAAAGCTTTAAGAGGGGCGTCACATTTGAAAATTTCTTGAACTAATATGTGGCCAAACTCTAACCACCCAATCTAAGCTGAAAAAAAAAATCAACATCATGGGAAATATGTCATGGTTTGCTCTGACATTGTGGCTACCTCACCACAGAGTGCTAATGTCCTCTCGGGCCCAGTACAGGTCAGTGAGTATAAGAGAGAAGAAGGCCGCCGGTGTGCAGCTGGCTGGAGGCTAAATCATGCCATGTGACTTGTACCACGAGACTATCTGAATTATGGTACTTCAGTTTTATCATACAGTCGTAAATAAGCACAAAGGACTCTGAAGAACAGCAAAGAACTTTCCTTCAAACTTTCCTAGTTTGAGTTTGAGTGCCTTCTCCACACACCAACCCCTCTGTTGTCGCCCAAAGAAGATGAATATTCTGTAAATGTTATAACATGCAATGATGTAGCTGGAATTAGACGAAAGAACAGCGCTTACTGCTTTAAGTATTTTGGGGCGTCACATTAAGTGTTACCAGACGTTCAAAGCTTACAGTTATGGGATTACATAGTGCAGAGATTTGCAGCTTTAACGCAGTTTAAAATGTAAGATCCTTCATACAATGAACCACTGTGTGTGTAAAGCTGCAGAACAAGTAACACAACAGCGCAGGGCTTGCTGTAATAATATCAGCACACAGCTGTTCCTCCAATGTTTCTCACATATCCTGGCCAATTGATTGTCCACAAATTTAAGAGGGGGGTGTGTGTGTCAATATTTCACTCTCCTCTCCCTGGCATGTCACACCTAGATTAGACATACGATTCGGTTTTATGTCTCAGCTCTGCCACTCTCAACACACCAGACTGTACAGGACTCACAACCACACACAGCGGCAGCACCAAACTGCAGCCCAGACGTTAAATCTTAAATAAACTAAATGCCAGAAACAGTTTTCATAGCAGGGACGGTCTCTGAAATATTACATCGAGCCAGCCAGTGAACCAACACCTCAGGATTTAATATGACAGATGGTGTCTCCGAATAATCCAATCAATTTCAATCTATCCCTCTGAATTATAAATACATCCATACTCACCGCATGTCAAGATTAGACAACATAGAAGGAGGTGCTATACATCTCTTTACCGAAGCGCCAATTAAGGCTTATTTTCACTATTAATCTGCAGACATTTTCACTGATTAATGAATATTGCACTATGAAATATCAGAAAATAGTTTTGTTTTTTTTTAAATCCCTTTTAATGACACGATGTGTTTTTCCAACCACCTAAAAATGATCAATGTACCGTGATACAAAACAGAGAGAACCATATGATCAACAGGTCCAAGAAGCTGCAAGCGTCTTTTTACTTTTACATTTCATAAATTACTAATCTGACCAAAACATTTGTTTCTTGATGTATAACTTCATCAGTTATTAAGCACTTCTGTTTATGCTAGTATATTTAAGGGAGAGATTTCAGCCAACAACTGTTTATTAGCGAGAAACTTAAACTGAGCAGATTAATTGATTATTCAATTAGCTGAGTGTACCAAGAATGTGCCAGCTCCAGCTTCTCACGTACAAATGTGGGATTTATGTTTGTGTTGTGTTTTATCTTGTCCTAAATAAGTAACACAGCTGCCACGAACAACATAACTATAAAGCAAAATTAATCCATCATTAGTCTTTTTTTAATTACATTTTCTTACAGAAAAAAAAACGGTATTTATCCTTAAAAAGACTCATGTATCAACAGATTATCCAAACAGTTGCCAATTAATTTCCTGGCCATCGACTAATCAGTTAATCGGCTAATCTAATTCAGCCCTGGCAGAGAATTCACAGACTGTAGCTGCCGGAGTGGGACACTACTGACGCCACCTTACTATTGTAGTACCTGTGTTAAAGGAGAGGCAGGCAGCCAACCTGCAGGCATTAATCCAACTAAGAGGAGAAGCCAGTGCAGGATATTACATAAGCTGTCATCAGCAACCTGCAACTTCTTGTTGCAGTTGTTCTTTTTGTTTGTTTGTTTTTTTAAATTAAAATCTTAGTTGATGGCAATAAAGTTTTTTTGAACTGAAAACAGTCTTAAGGTCAGAAAGCACGAGTCAATCACAAGGGCGTCCCTGAGGTCATGTGACACAAACACAGTGAGTCTCCATCAGCACAGCTGGACTCAGCATGAAGGGTCTGATCCGGACCGGCCCACTTCGGCTCCCACACCTTCAATTATTCATATTTTCTAAAAGGACACTGACATCCAATACAGCGGGATCAGAAACAACAGCATCACACACCCACCCACACACACACACACACACACCCTCCCATTCAAACTCTCTGCAACTGTAACAGATTGGGCTCTTTTTATACAACACACACACACACACACACACACATACATACACATATATATATATATATATATTATAAACAATCTCCATGCAAAATGACACTAGATTCACTTTTTTCTCCGTTTTTTCAGGCCCATCCATCAGACAAACACCGTTATGTGCCAAATCTGGAATAATAACAATAAAAAAAAATACAAAATAAAATGTCATGTTACTCACATAGTGCTCGTAGAATTTCGAGAGCCTTGGTTTCCCGTGGTTGTTGAATATTAAAATGGCTTTTATCATGATTGTAGCTGAGCTGGTGGGGGGGGGGAGAAGGGATCGGTCTTTGGGGAGACTTGTCTGCCAAGTCCCGTGAACCCGGATCCGGTGGCGGATTCAGGGCTCAGTCCCGGCTCGATTTAAGCTTAATTACGGGATCTGTCCGAGCTGCACGCCGCCGCAGCTGCTGCTACTCCTTCATCGTCTCTTTACGGAAATATTCCACGTCAAAGGACCAGTCATGCTCCGCTCCTCCTGCTGCTACGGCGGCCGCGACGGATCAAACCTTCGCGACGGCATACGACAGCGAAGGGCGCCGAGAGACACGTTATTTATTTATTATTCAGCTCTGTCCCTTCCTGCAATGCCCCAAATATCCACACAGAGGCGTACGTGTCTAATTTTAAAGTGTTACTGAGTGTTACTGAGGTTCTTAATATATGTATATATATATATATATATGTATATATATATGTATGTATGTATGTATGTATGTATGTATGTATGTATGTATGTATGCATATCTTTGATTTGCTTGTTTTGCCAAAAATCTAAATGTATTTTAAATGTTTGGGTTTTTAATTTATCAGCAGAGCCAGTTTATTATATATCAAATTCATCCTTTGGCCTTCTTATACAGCTCAATATTATAGCTGTTGTGGTGAATTGAAGTCGTCACCATCTGATACCAAGACTTTGTATTTATTTTAGGTCCAAGTCACAGCCAGCAGGTGGAGCACAAGTCCAGCTGGTATTGATGATGTGGCAGGTCAGAGGAAAACTTGGCACCACATCAGATGCAAAGAACATTCTCTTCCCTTTATCCTGCCAGCAAACACAAAAGCTTGAATGTCCTCTTTGGATGGAGAGGATTTTCCCCAGACTGACTGACACATGTTGCAGTTTTCCTCCTATAGTATCGCAGCACAGCTGGGCCTGTCTAACAAGCAACAAAGAGACAATCCCCCCCATATCCATGTCCTGGTATCTTAGAAAATAGAAAGTGAGCTGTTCCTGTGCAAACAATTCCCCTTTTGATTCCTAAATCAAAGCTGGCATAGAGCCCATGAGCATGGCACTGTGGCAACTTGGTACCCTGAAATCTACCCTGGTGTTAGGGTTTTGTTTTTTGTTTTCTTCTGAGCTACAAAAAGGTTTTGTGTGTTATCTGCACCGCATTGGAGGTGAAGCACCCTCAAAAAGGTTTGTGTTGAGGTTGTTTTTCTTCATCAGGGGCAATGGGTGGAGCAGTAAGGGTAAATGGCCTGCATATATCCATGAAGGAATGTGTCCGTAAGAATGATTTATGATACGCTGCAGGTTTGTGGAGCTGCCAAACGGGCTAATGGAACGTCCCGTTAACTGAGTGTTGGATGTGATATTGAGAGGACAGAGAAACATATCTCTGCTTGTGGCTGACCCGTCCTTATGTGTACGATTTTTTACATGCACTCTGTATCTGTCTCACAGCTTTTATTTGTTTGTTTTGTTTTTACTTAGATTTCCTCCGACAGATCTGGCATATGAAACCACTACCAGTCTACCACAGTTTTGGAAACTTCACATTGCAGATGTAAAGGTCGCACCTTCAGATGTGAATCTACCCGCATAAGAAGAATATGATATTTTATTCATTGAGGGCTTCCTACTTTGATTTTAATAATTAATAATTCTTTATGCATTTGAAATACAGGACTTCTTAATTTCATTCAATATTTTCTTATCATGAGATAAATTACTTGAGTACTTTTCCACCAATGCTTATTCATGCTTTTATTGCATGTTTTTATTGCACAATCCAACATTATATTGTGGGTAATTAAGTAAACCATTATGTATTTGCCCTCTAAAGTCTCTCCCTTTCGTTCCGCTCTCCTCTTATATGCTTTAGGGATCATTGTTTCTTTGAATATATGGCTTCATAAACTTGTTATAGTTCTCATACAGCAGGCTAACCCTACTATTAGTACATCTTTTCTTTCATGCATATCATTGCAAGCGGTAATCTCTTGATGCAACCAAAATATGGGTGATTATAGGTCTGAAAATGAACCACATCAAATAAGAGAACTATGCAAGATGTTGTGTTTCCCCAAAACACTGTTGAGGCCATCCAAGCCCCCCCACCACCCCAAAGCCACCCATTTTTTCTATTTCTATTTCATTTTCATCCTCTCCTCTTGTTTATGACACACTCCTAGTGCAGTGTGTTGATGACCGTGTTTCTGAGGAGCGGGACAACAAAAAAGAGGTTGGTCATCTATTGTTGGTCAAATGCCACAGCCAGAATGGAAGAGGGGGGGAAAAGGGGAGGTTGTGTTGTGACAACGTGGTGGAATTGGACCCAAAGAGGATTAGTCCAAGTTCTTACTGTGTGATCCGAATAATGAATTCATGTTAAAACATGCAAAAAGTTTCTATGACATACCCTTTATAGAATAAGTGTGGACAAACTGCAGACATTTATTTATCCACGTGGCTTAATTAAGGTATAATTACCAAGCTCATTTGAAATAAGTACTTGCTTCGGGCGTTTACCTTCTGCCATAATGGTACAGTCCATCACCAGCTCCCCCCTGAATTTATACGCTCAAACCTATAAGTACTGAGTGTGCAAGTTGGAGAGAGAAACCGGTTGAATTTTCTGAAACAAACAACCTGAAAAGAAAGCAGACTCCGGCACGACACGAAGAGATGGAGCACACCGAGGTGATGAAGCCAGAAAGCCTGGATGAGCTGATCCAAATCCTGCACAAGCTCTTCGAGAGTGACAGCATCAATGTTGAGGAGGTCCAGGCTGTGATGGAGTCATATGAGAGCAAACCACACGAATGGGCCGCGTATGCCAAGTTTGACAAGTACAGGTAAATTATTATTGTTTTTTTAAGTTTGTTTTATAGTCCCACTGTGAACAAATCAGATATCACTCAGTTAATATTATGCTGCTGCACTTCGCACTTTTGCTCTGTAACCCTCTGTTGTCTCAGCTGTTGCAGTCTTTACGACTGCACAATGTGATTTTTATGCATTGAACTTTTGATTACTTTTCTCTGATTTATTTTTTTTTTACTGTAAAAAAAAACAACATCTGAAGGGTGCTCATGTTATTTATTATATTTATTAATTGTATAAACTACAAAAAAAAAAAAAAAAAAACTCAACTGCATACTAAACAGGCAACAAGTTACTAAAACATTTTGCGTCGGTCTAATGTTTAAACCGTGGAAACTACTTGTTTCCAAACAGGACAAAAAGGAAAACAATAATAATAATAATAATAATAAAAAAATACAAGAAAGTAAGTTAGACAGTATAACACATTTCTTTTTTTAAAGGTTGATCCCAGTTTTAGGCTCCTCGCTATAGAACAGGCTGCAGCCTCCTCTATTCAAGCTCCGGCCCGGGTGTTGTGCTGGCTGAGGGGCTGAGAGGAGGGAGGGAGCCGGATCACCCAATCAGCACCGGGAACCGACCCACACCCGCTAATGTATGCAGGGATGGGTGTGAGTGCCGGGGCAGAGTCTGGGGCAGTCTGCCCGGAATGAGAAAAACGTGCCGAGTGTAGACAAAAACCGGGACGGAGGGGGGAGAGGATGTGGATGTGAAAGTGAAATGAAACAAACCTTCAGGGGTTAAATGTCACCCCCACCACTTTAGATATCTGTCTGGAAGTTCATGCTTATTTTCTTTGGCAAATGCCTAAAAGTATTTTGGTATTAGAAGGAAACGTGTTACTTTTGGTTTGATTCATGTCTCATGTTTACCAAAAGCCTCCGTGGTCGTGCTCCAGTCGTGTGGCAAACAACCTGTGATGCATTATTACGCAGTCTGTCTGCTCATTTAACACACTGAACTCACTTGCAGATACACCAGGAACCTGGTGGACGAGGGGAACGGGAAATTCAATCTCATAATTCTGTGCTGGGGAGAAGGCCACGGCAGGTGAGATGCCTCCACATCCAAGAGAACAATTAACAAGAAAAACACCTGCTGTATTATGTAACTATGAGAACTGATGCACTTTTTGGACTAATAACATTGTTCCCTCGGGTCATTGGTTCATCAGTCAGATTAACAGCCTTTTAGACACTCTAGGTCACATATTCAAGGGATTTTTCTCTAATGATATTAGCTAATGAAGGTGAGAGAGTCCAGCGATCTCCAGACTGACCTAAAGCTCATGTAAATAGATACTATTTGATCATATCTGTCACATGACCCACTTTGTCAACAAACGGCACCCAGACAACTGATAATGGCAGGTGGAAATGTAAGAAATGCATTCAAAGTGGAATGAAAACTCTCTGAAAAATATTTATGACCTCTACTCCTGCAAAAATATCTTTCCTTAACATTCTTCGTCCGTCTGTTGGCCCTCAATTTGGGCCAATAAACTTAGTGACAGAGAAGTGACACGAATGATTATCCCAACTGAGTTTTCAGCTTCACATCCAGAAATCCAGAGGAGGCCGGAATCATAAACCATTCTGACTCTGTAATCTCCTGTTTCTTGAACGCTTTGCAGTAGCATCCACGACCACACAAACTCCCACTGCTTCATGAAGCTGCTGCAGGGTCAGCTGAAGGAGACGCTGTTCGAGTGGCCAGAGGGTAAATCCCACGGAGAAATGGTTCAGAAGTCACAGAGAATCCTCCAGGAAAACAAGGTTGCCTACATAAATGGTAAGAAAACTGCACTTAGGGCTGTTAGAACTCGTAATATTTGTCTATTTGTGCATGGGGCCGATTTTTTTTAAATGGGTTAAACGTTTCAGAGCGGCACAAACATGTTCAGTACAAGAGAGCAAAAATCCAGCGCATGTTCTGTTCCACGCAAGATAAGCTGATGTGACATGTTTGACCTGCAATATGCGTCACTTTGTTACCGTCCGCAGCAATGCCAAAGTTTCCAGCCCTGCAGTTATATAACGTCAAATTGGCCTCACAGGAGTTACCAGGCAGGTTTAGCTTTACAACGCCTGATATTCAGATCTGTCCTCGAATCCCTGCTGGCTCTGTGAGAACATGCAGTCAGCAGAAATTTGAGGTGTGCTGGTGTGATGTTTGGGTTCAACTGGTGATCACACAGCCCTGTACAGAGCCCCCAGTAACCACCTCTGAGCCCAGTTCCATGGCATTCCAGCAGCATACACCGTCTAAATGTATGTTGTCCGCTCCTGTGTGTGTGTCTGTGCAGACTCCATCGGCCTGCATCGTGTGGAAAATGGCAGCCACACAGAAGGTGCAGTCAGTTTGCACCTGTACAGTCCTCCTTTCCAGTTGTGCCAGGCCTTTGACCAGCGGACAGGGCACAAGAACACCGTCCAGATGACATTCTGGAGCAAATTCGGAGAGCGCACTCCATTTGTAAGGGGCTTTTTTCAACCTTAATACATGTTCAGTGAATTTACATCCCACAGAAATGTCCATCTGTTTTATGAGTTAAGAACAAACTGTAACAGATTTTTGTAAAGTCAGGTAAAAAAAAAAAACAAAAACACACAATCTAAAGAAAGGAAAAACAATAATCTTTTAAACTCTCAGTGCATTAGATACTACCATGCACAGGATCAATGTAAACAGTTAACAGAAAACACAGCTCAGCCTCCAAACTGTTGAGCCCCATAAGCAGGAAGTGGGAAGTTTTTACGGTGTCGTGTTTTTCCCATTAAGTGTTGCATATAAGCATTAAAGTAGCACTCCTTCAAGACTCGAATAAAAAGTTTCCATTTGCTGCTGTTTCAACAGAAATGCTGCTTGTTTTTCATTCTTTGATTAACCTTTTAAATATAAGTTTTCCTCTGAAACTGCAACTCGAGGATCCCTGCCTGCCTCGACCACCCTGCCAACAAAAGTGGCCTTATCTGAAAATTACAAGTTGTATAAGCATACCTTGACCATAACACTAACAATTCAGTGCATTTGATTGCAACACAAAAATGAATGAGATAAGATAGCAGAGAGGTGGGAGTGTGAGTACACAATGATCTTAACCCAACACACACCTGAGGTCTTCTCAGTTGTGGTCTGAGGTTGTTTGTTTTGACAAATGATCAACTGGCAGCTATATCTTGTTGGAGAATTCATTTGGTTTCTGATTTAACCTTGGAAGAATTTATTTCCTTGAGAGACTAGATATATGTTATGCACTGACCTGACCATCTAACCTAATTTCTGATTTTACTTTTTTTTTTTTTTTTTTTTTAGGAAACCACAGTCTCACAAGAGAACAACTAAGGGTCACCAAAAGAAGCTCCTAATGACGAAGATGATTGCATTTACAAATGACAATGTTTTGAAATTGATTCCAGTGCTGGAGAAGCAAAATATGGACTTGCTATGACTAAACAAAGCATTTATAAAATCAGGACCTGGCCAGTTCAAAAGGACAACCCAGTAATTAGAATGGCTTTATCGCTGCCCAGTGTGAGCTTTGCAAATACTGATGAGCACAAGATGAATGCATGAATAGGCTTGGACATGGATTGAATATGCCTTTTGTTTGCTGGAGACCCTTTTCCAAAAACAACGTTCCTGTCTATGAGCTGTGCAACCACATTTTTTTATAGCCACCAGCCAAAAAAGCTGAGCTAATCCTTTTTTTTTTTTTTTTAATTGGAATATATCACTGTTAAAGTGCTTTTCTTAAATATTATATATATCTGCAATCAACGGTTTTGTTCTCAGCGGAGCATTTTCATAGATGTCTTAACTGCAGTTTTTACCACTCAAAATATTCTTAACACCTGTTGGAAGTTGTGATGAAATGTTGTTTGTACAGTCTATTAAAAAAAGAAAAAAGAAAAAAGAAGAGTTGTTCATTTGGAGGAAGAAATGTAAAGCTTTAGAGTTGTGTTGTTTCTAAAAGTGCGATGCTTGTAATTTATTTACAGTATTTACAGTATTCTGTTCATAGCACGATGCCATGTTAGTCCTAAATGTATTCAGATTTGAAGGGATTTTAAAGGACGGACTATTTCCTATTATCAGCAGACAATGTGTTTAGATAGAACTCAAACTTTTTTCTCAGGATTCTGGCATATTTTCATTGTAGCTGTAAATATATAGTTTGTAGGTTCACAGCATATCGCCTCTTATAGCACTGTCAAGCCATGCATGCTTTTTTTGTGACACATCTGGCCATTCATGTAGACCATTAAACATGATTACCCTGCCACAGAAGCTTGTCTTTGTTTTTAGTATTTACTGAGCCACATTCACAACTCATTTCGTGTCCCACACTCGATGCAACAAGCACAGAAAATGCATTGCTCTTTCCAACAGACCCGCAAGCTTCAATATTGAAGCAAGTGCGCAGGGATTGCCATCTGTACTTTGATTAATTGGTGGCTAGCTCCGTCATTTATATTCATGGTTAATGGTGCATGGATAAAACTGTAAATGTAACCAGATTTTATTGGTGTAGCGCAGCCATCTCATTGTGTTAATGTATGTATAACTAAAGTTTAGAAAAAACACAAGAAACTTGTGCGACGAAAAATGGACCAGACTCAGTGATGGCAACAAACTTTCACCCTGCTCTATGTCCCCTACAGATAACATCCAACTAGGCCAGTGAGCGGTGATAGCTAACATGTCTTTGGGGTCATCAGGGGGGAACCTCCTTTCGCTGGTGTTTCGTCCAGTTAGGCCCACAACACCTCCAGAAAGCCAGACGGTGATCACTGGCGTCCCAGAGTCACCCCCTAATGCCAGCCATCACCGCTCCTCACACAAAGACAACTGTCTCAAACAGCAGTGAACATTTTTTAAAATCGGCTTCCATAAGGGAAACGTATTGTCTGAGAGTCATCAGAGCTCAGTACGGTCAACATAAAATAAGGTCTGCGGCGACAGCGAGCCGAGCAATCAGACAGCAGTAAAATCCATCTTCCAAAATGAATTGAATTGAATGCGTGATTGCAGTAAAGTAAACCATCTTTTTGCAGTGCTACGTGACAAATTGCTAAATTCAAAGGTTTTCCTAAATAAAATTGGCAGCACAAAAAGACATCAAATAAAAAACACACGTCACTTGCAACCATTTATCACTATTTGCCTTCGCTCAGGGCACAGCACCTCGGCCTGGTCGATAAATACCCTCTGGTTTTCTCTGTGTAATGCCAGCGGCCAGTGTTGAGCAATAACGACAGATCATGTGAAGCAGGCCACGGTCACTGTGTGAAGGGCAGGAGGATTTCTGATTTTCATTGAGCTTTAATCATTCAAAGCAGTCACAGGATTAGAACTAACACATTACTGAAGAGTCATACACGTGAGGTCAAGCCTAGATTAGGTGATGATGTGCGTTACTACGTTTAATGACTCTGTCTGTGGGTTTGCTTCACACAGCTGTCAAACAAAACGTCATGTCACATAATCAGACTCAGCTTGAAACTTTTTCTTAAACTGCGTTGGAACAACACTGCTGTGGTTAGTAGTCAGTTACCAATCTGTGATCTGCGGCTTTCACTGCAGCTCAGGTCTTAAACATCCCATAAGAGGATCCTGCTACGGAGAAAGAGCAAGAATATAAACCAACAGAAGCAACAACAGGACCGCTGAACACCACATCCATGCAATTAAATCCAGTCAGTGTGCCAAACAAATGTAATCAGACTTCTTATTAGACTTCTTTGTGAGATTTTTCTTGTGGTGGTTCTCTTTATTTAGCACTTGCTGTGAGTCACTTTGAATTCAAACAATGTGAGATGGAGGTAAATGACGGTGGATGTTGACTTTGGGCGACACGTCTTGCTGGCCAGGAGAGGAGGAGGTTATAGGAATTTAGCCTCACCAACAGCCCAGTAATTTCTGCTTTCCTGGAAACGTGTCAGTTTTCACGTGGTTTGTTGTTAGCGGAAGTATCAGCGTTGGACTCTAACTTTGATGCCTGAATCACTGTTCTCACAGCTGCAGCAGCGGTCTCCATTATCTCTGGACCAGTTATAGTGACAATCATTAAACACTGCAGATGTTTTCACACTGTTCTGTTATTTTGTTCTGCCGGAGCTGACTGAAGGTGCAAAGTAGAGTCTGGTGCTGTGTCCCGCGATGATAACAATTAGCCTGTGTTGTAGAAAGTTATGGCACTGAAAGACGGGCAAGAGCCTTGATAATTTACTTATCAAAGTGGACTCATTGATAGTACTGTACATTGGTTGTGAAACACTCATTCTAACAGCAAATTGCACATTTGTTGCACTATCAACACCAAATGACTTATCAGCCCTTTATTTCATGCCATGAGGGTGATAAAGTCCTGCTTCTTCATCTCCAAGGCCTATTAAGTATTTCAGTTGTGTGATAGAGGAAATGATAGTTTGCATTCCATAACATAAACTGAGCCTATACTGCCAGTGTGTGATTAGTCACAGAGGTTGAGAAAGTGTTGTTTCATATACCAGAAGTGCCACTTTAAGAACACAAAAGCACACCACACCCCGGGTTTTCAAACCAGCAATCAGTGTGCTCAGCTTCGTTTCCTTTACTGGCACAGGCCTGCTGTTTTTCCAGCAGCTCAACTTCTACATATGGTGGATGAGGACATCTCCTAGAGTTAATTTCACTTTCACACTGACTATGCAATGCCCTTACCTCATGTTTTTTATTTTTTAAATCATTGGAACTAGATTAGAAAAATCCAAACATTAATTACTTTTAGAAACAACTTCTGCTGAACAGTGAGAACACAAAGAACTGTAGCGATCTGAGCAATGAATGCAAAATTTCTTTTTTTGCTTTAAATTCAATAAATGTGGAGATGTTATCAAGCTATTTTTAACTTTACCTATTTTATGTGTTTGGTTTTGAAACACAGTTGTATACCACAAGTGGCCCAAAAGTCAATACTATAATTTGGGCCAAGTCCCTAAATTAGGAAAGTTTCCAAAAGAAGAAGTTCCCTCAAAATGTGAAGGTAGGGCCAGATCATAACTTCGTACACTTTGCCATGACAGTTTTTTTTCCACTTTGCCACATCTCAACAAATAACAGTTCAATGCTACGTGTGGCCAAAATGTCAGACAGGATTGTGATGCACACTGCATTTCTTAGTTTTCATACTGTTTCTAGTACATGCATACATACAAACACACATTTTACACTTAAAGTGGAAGCAAACACAAATTGGTCCACCAAAACAGTAGGTGCACAATTTAGAACTGCTTACATGTATATTATAAAATACAACTTTGAAAGATCAGCAGAATATTCTCCTAAGAACAATTAATGATTCAGTTCCATTTCATAAATGATTTTTTTTAAATGGACAAATTAAAAGTAAACTGAATATATATAAACTTAATAAAGAGACTTTATTTAAAAAAAAAAAAAAAAGGGGGGTAAAATATTAATACAAACATAGATTACATTTCTGTGCACCATTCCCCTTTAAGTCTGATATAAATTTTGCAGGGACATTTACTCCTGCTTTGGCTTGAATTTTAATTGAACCGTGGTCATGGGCTTTCTAAAGATTTTAAAATAAATCTATACTTAAAGATTTATAAAATCTAACTTATACACATTCTTAAAATGGACATAAAGCTGAAAAAGCTTTTCATATTCCTCCAGTTATCTGGTCAGAAGGATTCGTCATCTGACTGCCCCCTCAGAGATATGGTCTGCTGCAGAGTGGCCCTCCCATGATAGACTTCCCCCACAAGCCTTTCTGACCCTGAGTGATCTGCTGGAACCAGAGGTCCCTTTCCCCTGGTCCTGGACTGTTCAGATCCCACAGAGAGCACATCATGAGACCCATTGCTATGGAAAACATGTCTTTGAGCATGACGGTTTTCATATCCATGGGAACCATTACTGTAATGAATACTGCTCTGCTGAGAGTTGCTGGTGCTCTTCTGTTTCCTTGGTGAATTCTCAAAGGTTTTTCCAAAGGAACCTTTATCAGAGGATGTTTGACTATGGAAACTGTGTTCAGAACCTGAGTCATGCTGGATATTAGACTTAAAATATCGATCTGGTTCCCTGTCTCCTCCCAAATCAGGGTCTACTGCAAGTCCAGAGGCTTTACAGAAGGTCGCATCCAGAGGCTTGTGTTTATGTGAACACTCCCTTTTAAAGAATGAAGATTGGGGGGAAGCGGTGTGAACTGGATCCCCAAAGAGAGCAGGTTGGCCATCGCCTTCCTAAAGATAAAAATTCAGTGTTCATTCACTGTTTGAAGTTATCTTGGGCATACCTGGGAATTTCATACTACTACCAAAGACGAGGACAGAACAAATTAACAAAAAACATGATCAAATTGGAAATACTCAGAAAGTGGCATTATTTTGCAAGTTCCTCTTCCTAGTTCTCTTGATAACATGTCGAAACACTCCCATTTCAAAGATAAAGTTGAGATCAAATATTTTATCCCCAAACAACACAATTGATTCGAGATTAGCCCTGGTGCCTGCACAATTTCTGGGTTCAATATTCAGGCCAGGAGCCCTTCACTGTGGAGTTTGTCTGTTCTCCCCATGTCTATGCAGTTTCCCTCCAAGTGCTCTTTCAGGTTAATTTATGACCTTAAATTGCCAATAGGGATGAATGTGAGTATGTAAGCATGGATGTTCAAAGTACATGCAAACATGAAAATATAACATTGTGTGACAGTCACCTGCCATTGGCAAACATATATTGCAATTCAAGTCCTTACCAATGTGAAAGCATCATGCTTAGACCGGACATCTTGATACTTTCCTCCAAGCAGTGATGCTGCACCATTATGTATTTCTATGGTAGAGGAGAGCTGGGGTCTTCCGAAAGGTTGGAAGTCTGACTTGTCAATCCCAGCCATTGCAGACAGCTGACCTAGACTACCCCCCGCCACAAAAAAAAAAGAAAAAAGAGAAAAAACATTTCAGATTTCAACTAAAGCTCACCAGTTGGATCATGCATTTCAGAGCCTGTCAAATAGTCTTATAGAAATTGGTAAACATTAATAATTGCTTTCTTCCAAGCAGGTTGCCTTTTTCCCCACCGGAAAGTAAATAGAATTGGACCGCCAAGCAATATACATCTAGATTCAGGTGGTGTGGACACACGAGGGCACATATCAATTACTCATCCTGTGAAATATATTATAATATTCCAGAATTAAAAAGCAATATTTATATAATTTAACTTGTAACTTGTTTATATAAAGTCTAGAGCACAGTTCACATAAATTAATTCTCCATTGTTGCAGAAAGCTGAACAGGATATGCAGGATACGGAGCACGCATTGTTCATACAAAGTTACTTGGCTGGCTGCAAAGTAGCTTTAAGCACATTGGGTAAAACAGAAATAAACTCTTGTTTAGAGTGAAACTGAAGGCTCTGTGATAACATAGTAGAAATAACACAGCTTACTGGAAACACCTGCAATAGAATATATGAAGAGGGTTCTCAAAATGAAACAGAAAACCAACCTGGTGATGTTAGCTATTTAGAAAGAATAGCCCAGCATTTTAGGAAGAACACTTGTTTGTGCTCTTCCCATGAGAGGTCATTCTTTCGTTCAAATCACACATTAAGATTACATAAGTGTTCCACTATAACTTCTGAGTGATGATGCACTGATATGTGTTCTCTATATTTCTCTATATTCTTTACATTTATAAAACTTTTCTTTATCACGCAACGTTACTTGGGAATGAGTCTTATAAAATATATCTATTGTTCCATCTTGAAAAAAACTTTTGGTTTGTCTCTTTTTGTGTGGGACAGGAGGCAAATGCATCTGCTGTGAACAAGAACAACAGTTTATGTGAAGCTGTACAGCAATATAAAATAAGTCAGAATGAAACCATTGCTTGACCTGAGGTCTGTTCTGGGGCAGCTGATGAAAGGCACCGGATGACCAGGTACAAATAATGAAACTGAAACTTCAATCAAAAATAAAGCACTGTACTGGGAAGTTCTCAGAATACACACCCAGCATCCTTGAGGAGATCCATGAAAGCATGAAACTTAGTAAATGAGCTTTCAATGCTCTCAAGTACAGCCTCATCTTCAAGAGCAGCGACAGCTGCTGGGGCTGATCCAGAGCCAGCGGCTGCAAGTGCTTCTGACAAGGAATGGTTGGCATCACGAAGACGGGCATTCTCCAACTCATACTGCATAAAAATTAAGATAGGACACAATGGCATCAATATTCATTGTTTTTCTTACAAATGACCCAATGGTAACACTAAAGATGTAGACATTAAATAAGTTGGTTACGGTTGACTTGGTTTCCTAAACTATGACGTACGGGAATAGGGATAACCTGGCATGAGCTGGAGCCAATCCCAGCTCACATTGGGCAAGGGTGGGGTACACCCTGGACAAGTTTCCAGTCCATTGCAGCCTGGCATGAACTGTCCATGTAAATCATCTCTCAAATCATGTCTCAACAATCATCTCAACATCAAAAGATCAATTATAACTAAATGAACTTACCACAGGTACCATAGAAAAAAAACAAAGTTTTCTTGATTTGGCAGACATAAGAGACACAATACAAACATGGCCTACAGATGGTGCTGCATATGAATATCAACTTGTCTTCTCAAATAATTTCTGAGGGTGTAAGAGCAGGCACAAACCTTTTCTATTTCTATGGATTAAAGCTGCCATGACTGATTAGAGCAAAGTGTTGATGTTTTTTTTCTAAACTATAACTTCCTAAACGTTGCCCCACTCTCCTAGACTCTGAATATAAACATTGATACTAATAAGAACTCTAAAACTAAGTCTATGCCTAAGCTTTATACTTGAATTTTTTAAAGACTACCATCACCTCCATGAGCCTTGACTCTGCTTTGAGTCTGGCTCTGCGTTCCTCTGCCAGCCTCAGGCGACATTCTTTCAGCTCCATCTACAGGACATAAATAAGAATGCACTATTTAAACATACAGGATGCCTCAAATGTGTCATGGTCGAACAGTTAAGATCCAAAGCTTTTTCTTTGTGCTTACAAAACAGTTTGCGATGTAGCCTGTGGTAACTGACCTGCATACGTTCAAGCTGACGCCCAGTGATCCTGTCCTGGAGATGGAAAGAAGATGGCGGCGGCTTTACTTCCACTACCACTTCTGCCTCTTCGTCATCATCCTCCCCCTCTGAATGTGAATCTACAGTAACCTTCACAGTAGCTGCACCCTAGTTAAAACCAGGTATTTAGACAGATGTCAGAACAATTTGAAAACGGTTTCATTGATCACTTGTGTTTTTTTTTTTTTTTTTGGTAAGGGTTATGCTGTCTACAAATACAAGAAAACTTACCTGAAAACTCCGGTCTGCAACAGTTACTCCAGGCGGCAGACCTCTACAATAAAAACACCACAGAATATTTGTCTTTGATGGACATAAATAACAGTGACAATGTTATTTAATGATTTCTAAATATGTTACAGAAAACTTTATTAAGGTTGGTCGATATGTTTTGCAACTATAGCCTTAATTTGTGACTACATTCTTTTATGTGATATGTGTTTTACTCCATCTAACTTTTTAAAAATTAAATGTTTGTATTTTTATTTTTTGTTTGTTTTTTGGAATTGAAAGTGAATTGGTGGGTCAACATTTCACCTCTGGCGGCCAGCTCGTGCAGCGGCACGCCATGGAATGTTACGAGAACGGGAGTAGGGCTTCTGTGTCTGAATAACAGCTGAACTCCGTCCTCCATTAGATTTTCCTTTAGGAAGGGCTGCACAGAAACAGATGTGTTTGCATAGCAGAACATTAAAACAACGCAATTGTTAACGATGCCGGGATTTCTTAATGGCAAGAAGCCATTACAAGTTAACAATGACTATCGCCCCTCAAATTTTCTTATTTCTAATGTAATGTCCATAGTGAGTGAATGAGTCTGGTGCTTTCATGTTTAGTCATTCTACATAATGATCACCAGGACAGCAGACCAAAGCTTAATGAATGCATGAATTACAGGTACAGTGCTTTATAGTTAGGAAAAGTTCTATACATCACAGATGTAAAACAAATACAATCAATTTTGTTTCTTCATCAGTTATTGTTTACCACAGGGAATTTCAATCAAAAGTACTGAAAGATATATCATCAATTAAATATTAAACGCAAAGCCAAATGTCAGAAAGCACAAAAATTAGCCTACAGGTAATACATTCCATCTTAAGGAGATTTTAAGAGATCCAACAGTGTGTGTTGTACTCCCTCTTGTGCAGAGTGAAGACTTGCTGTGCATTTCAACTATGCCCTAATGCCTAATCTGCAGTCCAGGAGACGGCTGAAGAAGACTGGGGAGATTTGAGGCGCCAGACATTTAGGGAAAATTTAACACTTATAACTTCACCAATTACACAGTTCTGAAACACAAAATGTATATTTTTAGTCAGCTATTACCATAATATTATCTGCTAGCTTTTTGTAAGCCTTGTTAACTACTGATCTCTTGTCATAAAAATGTGTGGTTTATTTTTATTTTAACTAAAACAACACAAACCCAAATGATCTGAAATTATATACACAACACTGTGCTTTGGCAAAAAGAAAGATGAACATACCCATCCTAAGTGTAGCTTTTCCTTTGAATGAACTGGATGATAATCGCTTATTTGGACCAGGAACTCTCTGTGGCTCAGCTGCTGCAGGCTTGATCCAGTGGAGCTACAGAACAACATTATAGAGATAGATGTCATTAAATCTCACGCAAACCTTTGTGGCAAATAGCAAACAAATATGGATACACTTCAGCAATTTTTGAAAATGTGCTGCAGCCCTGACCTCTAGTGACTGTCCATTAGCGTTCATTAGCACCTTTTCAATTATGGTTTTAATTAAGACCTTCTCTGTGAAAAAAGAAAACAACATAAAAAAACAATTCTCCAGCAGGAAATGTTTTTTATTACGCTGGTACATTATTGATGAAGTAAAGGTATTACAGAAAAATATTCTGATATGAGCCAAAAATTGTAAAATCTTAAAATTAGTTACAACTAGGACATATTTAAACAAAAATCTAAAAATGCTCACCCACAAAAAAAGTACTGTGTAAAAGATACAACCCACTAATCATGTATCATTTTGTAAAGCTTTACCTTGTGTGAAAAAAAATCTTGACTTGGTTAAGGTAGCTTCTTACCAACTAAAGGGTTACTACGAATATCCAGTACACAAAGAGCAGAATTCGTTTTCAAGGCTTCCAGTAAACAGCGAGCTCCTTCCTTGGACAGACCACATCTCTGTAAGTCCACAGCTGTTAGAAAATAAATGAATAAATAAAAGTCACCAAAAAGAATTCCAAAGAGAAGTTCCTATGAAAATGAAAACAACACAAAAAATTACCTTATTTTTGTGCTAACTCCAAGTCAGATATGTCCACTAACCTTTAACCCAGAGGTCTTCAGCCAGTTCATTTGCAAGAGCAGCAACACCCCGGTCCCCAATCAAAGTATTAGAGTTAAGGGTGATACGTCGCAGACCTCCCATTCTCTCAAACTGTGGCAGCCGATACCTCAGAGACTCTGCCCATGCAGTACCATGCCTCTGCATGGCCTGATGCTGTGGAAAACACTTAGCATTATTATACATGTTGATATTTTTACGTGTTTGATATTGGATCAATTCATTGCCGTTAATAATTTATGACATGTCAAAAAAGTAGACATAGACGAAAAGTTCATGCCAGATAAAAACTTTGACATCACAGTACACCTTTATGATGGTGGCCATATGCTCTGCCCCTCTCCAGGTGAGATTGCATCCAGTAAAGTCTACTGTTCTGATGTTTGAAGAATATTTCACACTTTGGCAAATCACTGTAAGATATGAAAATAGCAACATGTTCACAGACAGTATGGTCTTGGCTTTCAGAAGGAAAAAATACTCTGAACAAGCATACCTTCCAAGCCCTCATCACTGATTGGGCAGTTAGCCAGAGATAGGTTTTCCAAAGAAACATTTTTTCCTAAACCCTGGAAAAGAACCCATTATTTTTTAGTTTTTAATGACTTTCAGAACATCTCCAAGATGACAATATTTTCTGTGGTCCAGAGAAAACATGGTTATCTTCAAATGAGCCAATATTTCTGGGCCAACCTTTCGAAATGAGAGCAAAAAAGGTTACAACTTATTTGTTTACCCTAAAAAAATATTTTAATATTTTACCTTTGTTAAGGCAATGAGGTCCCTCTCTCTCAGTGGAAGTCCATTGAGTTGCAGAGTCTTAATATTAGAGGAGACAGCCAGACACTCTCTTAAGGCCTGACACAACTTAAATGTCATGTCCTTAGAGCGAATAGCCGGTATCTTCCTCCTGAAGCCAGACTTACAGTATCTTCTATCTGAAATTGGTTAAGGTGCGTAAATAGCGTGATTACAGATGTGGTCCATTGACATGTTTAATAAACACATAATAAACACAAATAGTAAACACAGGTAAATGTGCCTTACCTGTGTTTCCTGAACCCAGAGTTGTTTGGTATGTACTGCTTATTGCAATATGTTGCAGGTTTTTGTTGATGGAGATGGAATTAATAATGGGTGGCCAGTCTGCCAGTTTAACCCGGTCTCCATTGAAGTCCAGCATCCCTTTGTCAAGGTTCATCTTGACAGCAGGGAGAGGTACTGATTCCTGTCTGGCACAGGCAAAGTCATAATACACCATGAAGTCCTGGGCGCCCTGTCGCCGAATCTGAGCACTGTCATGAACCATCTTCGATCTAGGAACAAAGAAAACAAAGAAAAAAAAAAAAAGACAGGACAATGTTCAATGTCATGTTATACTATGAACGAATGTGGTGTTGTTGTTGAAACGTGGTCTGCATGCACCGAAGAATTGTTTTCCTCTGTTGTGACACTGTATGTTATGAGTTTATAGATTAAAAAAATAAAATAAAATCCTATAATAACATAACTTACTCAGAGGCTGGTTACGGCTGCATTAAACGGCGCTTACATTAAATGCCAATATTAAAAATAGCTACTTAACCTTTCAATAAGAGAACAACTGTTAAAAATGCCCAGTATCGGCTTTTAGCGCTTTGGAAGTCAAAACTAAATACAAACTGCAAGTCACAATCCGGACGTATGTTTTCCTGGTTTCTAACTGAGCACTAACCTGAAACATGCTGTAACATTTCTAGTCGCTCTAATAATAATATTAATTATACTAGTAGTAAGGTGTTAGCATCCATTAGCTAAGCTAAGCTAAGCTAAGCTAAACGCATAGCAACCGTTGGCAAGGAAGGAAGACAGCAGGCTCTCGCGCTGCAGGCAGAACATTTTAATCGCTTTTTGTTTTTTCGCATCAAAAAGCGACATTAATCAAACATAAAGAGTCTATTATACCTCTCTCATTTAATCGAAGGCTCTACCGTGGCGGCACTGTGATCTCCAGCTTCAGACCGCTGTTCTTGTTGTTTTGGACGGCATGAAGCAGCGAGCAGTTTGAAGTGGCGCTGTTGTGACTGAAGAGCTTCCGGTCCTTCCGCTGCTCTCCATCCGGAGTCCTGCTGTCCTGCTGCCACCTACCGCCGCGGAGAGGTAATGCACCCCCACCCTAAAAAAAATAAAAATAAAATAACAAAACAAATATTTTGTCAATCGTAATCATATGTGCTACTATCAGTAAATGTAGGGTAGAAGGGGGCGGCCTCCTTATCATCAGCTCATTGTTGTCCTCTATAGTATGGAGGACTTGAGCTTTTTCATTCCTCTAACACTTTCGAAGAAGTACATGCAAGGCTGTGTCCAAATCCCCAGACAGCTCCATCATTAAGACTAAACTGATCAATTGCCAAATTATTAGAAATCAGCATCCCTATCAATTTATCAAGCATTGCACTTATAAGCAAAATGACAGTGAATCAAGGAGTTTTGAGGGGGCTTTGGC
Source organism: Echeneis naucrates (assembly GCF_900963305.1). Taxonomy (NCBI): domain Eukaryota; kingdom Metazoa; phylum Chordata; class Actinopteri; order Carangiformes; family Echeneidae; genus Echeneis; species Echeneis naucrates. Next base: position 18,874,938 of record NC_042519.1, on the reverse strand, counting down.
TGGATTGAGGACCCAGGTAATTTATTACATTATTACTGCGTCGTTTTGAAGAAGTATTTTTAAGACCATTACCATTTTAGGTAGTACATGTATTTCGGGCATATAAATATATAACTAAATACAGCTTTGCTTGATCATTTGACCACACTACATAAGTTACAGCTTACCTCAGTGTCTTTATTAAGATGATCTAATTAATGGGTAGTTGGAAACAACCTTTGCAGCAGCATTTCAAAACAACGCAGGCAGCGTGTTTCTTAAAGCCTGCTATAAGAGCTGCCTCTTTGTCCCACCCAAAGTCTTACAAATTGCGTAATATGATATGGTGGCTGACGGAGGGAGGGGGGCGTTAACCAACATCACACAGTAAATGGTTACAGGGGTTTGCTTTAACGTTATATCAGAAATAAAAATCCGACACGCTGAAAGAAGCGGACGAAAAACCAAACACTTTGGCGATCGAATCGAGAAAGAGTGTGAGAAGGACGGGCGCCGTGGGCCTTTGCTTCCAAGGTGTGCAGCTCAGGAGCGGCCCGGCCATTGGCGGGTCCGGCCGTCAGTCACAGGCCTGCTCGGAGTTTTCCAGTAATCCACATCTCCGCAGGCTTCAGTGGAAAACAGCCTGGATCCGCTCCTCGGAGGTGTCGACGCCGAAGAAATAGATATTACCGTCACGTTTGTTTTTTTTTTGTTTTGTTTTGTTTTGTTTTTTGTTTTATTTGTAAAGAACCGAAACAGCAGCGAGGAGGACTCGTTTTCCCACCACAGGTAAATGTTCTGGCTCTGTTTGTGAGCTCATAATAACCTTTTCTGTGACAGTGCGTGGATAGCTTCTGAAGCTAGCTGCCTCTCCCCCCCCCCCCCCCCTCAAAACACCAGCAGCCGGAGCGGAGCGCTGTGTGTTTGGTAGGTTGTTGACCTTTAAGTGAATTTATCCTAATTTGTCTGTAATATCCACACTCAGTAAGACATTTTTTTTTTTTACATTTGGGTGTTTAAGGGGACATTTGTGTGGGTGTCCATCATGGTGTCCAGCTGCTAATGCTAATGATGGACACCGTCCTGTGATGATGGAGGACGGTTTGGGGCGTCTGCTGTGTTAGCCTCGTTTTTTATTATGAAAGAGGAGAATAATTTCAAAAAGGTGTACTTGGTTGTAAGTCTTGAATTTTACACCTCGGTGTTGCTGATAAGTTGTGGGATCGTGCATAGTGTGTCCGGTTTGTTTCATCATCGTTGGTACGTCCACAGACCGAACAGGGTCACACTAAAGCTGAGCTAAATGCAGAAAGAAGAGTCTAAAATAGTGCAAATTGTCATTCTTTAAAGTGTGACCACTGACAAAAACACTGGAAATTTTTACAATCATTAATTTAATCATTGAACGCCTGTTACTGTCAATCGTTGTTTATTATTGTTTTGATTTTCCTGCCTCACAATGGCTACCCAGGCTGGCTGTTTGCTCTCTTTCGAAAATGAAAGGTTTTTTTTATGACACAGATATTCAGATTTGATTTGATTTTTGTTCCCAAAGCCCAGGATATTTGAATTTTGATTTTCAATCTGAAAAACTGGGTAGATATTAGTGTTGGCACAAGTGTTTCTCAGACTATAGCTTGCAAAGTCAAATTTCAAGTGAGAGAGACACTAATGATGAAACAATTCGGATCTTGTCCTCTTTCTGGTTTGTGTTTTATTTAGATATTACATATTAACACGGGTATGCATTTTTTTTTTTGTACTTTAGGTATCAGTGTATTATGGGTATGTATGTAATATGTATAGTACGTTGTCAAAAGAAAACGGCAAACCAAAAGAAAGTATATTTCAAGTAATGCAACATATACATTACTTAAAATGTACAGATGTGCCAAAGACATGGCAACAGAAAACAAGCGAATAGACAAACAATACAACAATATGATGTTGTATTGTGTGCTTTTTGCCACTACCAGTTAATTAGATTTTAGCTGGTAATGTATTTCAGAGTTCACAGCCTTTCATGAAGCATCATAGTTTTTTTTCTCTCAGAAAACAGGATGGGGATATTATGTGAGACTTCTTCCATGATCATGCTCTGACATACCTGCTTTTTCTTTTTTTTTTTTTTTCTCCCCTGCATTTGTACCTGGTACCACAATCTCAATTGTTTTTGACTTCCTTGTTATCAGTTATGTGTGCCCACCTCCCCCCCCCCCAACAAAAAAGATGACCATTAGTTTGTATTTTATATGCTCTTTTTGTCTTTAATTTTTTTAAGCCATTAATTTAAAAGAAAATTGTATATTTTTCAAGAGTTTTTCGATTTGCTTGCTGTTGCGTCTAAGCTTTATATTTACATCCATAAAGGCTGACAAGGGAAGGAAGGAAATGCAGCCTGGTTAAGGTCCAAAAGCTACACACAGAGGACTGAATGTCCCTTCTCCACTGAGGTCAGCGTACCGACATTTCACACAGACACACTCATCTGTAAGCTGCTCTCTCTTTAGAGAGAAAAAAATCTTTCTCTAGCATCCGGTGTTCCTTTAGTCCCTTTCAAAGGTCAAAAATAAATTAGCAGCAACTTAAGCTCATGTTTCAAAATGTCACCTCACTTTTATAGTACACTAGAGCCACTGTGTGCTTAGTTTTTGGCCATAGTGGTCATCCCTGACAGCTTAATGACAGTGTTGCAGAGGACAGCCAAACAAGTTTTCCCTGGACTTGTCCACAGCTGCCACCCCACTCACTTTTTGTTCAGGAAATAATAAAAAAAATAAAAATAGGTTTCATTCATATTCATTCAAATTGTCGTTGGAATAGTAAGGTACTTCTGGAGTGGTGGTGGTTTATGTTGATGGGTAATGATAGAAAGCGATTAGATTGCAGCGACACCATGGCTAACTTCATCTAAATGATCTCTTCATGTGCATTTAGACAGCGATTTAAGTATTTCAAGGCCATTTTTGGAACTCTCCATGAGCAAGTTTTACTCTCCAAGCATTGGTGGTTTGATGTTATTTTGACTCCAGTTCCTTTCTATATTTCTCCTCATAGTTCTAGCACTTCACATTTCAATTGAAATTTGTGTTGAAAGCTTGATAGGCCAATTGGAAATTACTAAATATGAATCTATTGTTTGTATTACCATTGAAAAAATATGATCAACTCTAGATATCCAGCATTCAATGGAGGATGTCAGCCAAAGTAAATTCAATTAAAAAACTCTTTCTTATGGGCACTTTTCAAATATTATTTTAGACATGTATTTGTTTTAACAATCATTAATTTGTAGGTAACATCAGCGGAGACACAAAATACAAACTCATTCAAAGAAAATGCACATAGTTTTGCATATGCCAATAACTTTATTTTTCTGCCAATTACCATACTGAAAATAGGGACATGGTATTTATTGACTGAGTTTTAGGTTTTTAGCCTAAATTAATATTTGCTTATCTTTAGTAAACCAGGGACAAAGGAGGTCTTTAAGAGTGAGTGTATTTTCTGAAAATTGACTCCCTCACATGGTGCTCATTCCTGCACGTTATGTGTTTAAATACATCTGAATATTTTCCATGGCTTGCACCAAAAAGGCTGTGTTAAAGAACCAAAAAGTCAAACTAAACGGTGGCAAAGTCCAGTGTGGCAAAAGGAGGCAAACTCATGAGCGGTTGTTGTTGTTGTTCCCCCCCCCCCCCCCCTCTTTGAGAGAGTCAGTTTTTTTTGTCCCTTTTAAATAAAATGCCTGTCAGCATACAGATGGGATTTAGACCTTGTTTTTAAGTAACATGTAGATTCTTGTGTTTTTCGTAGTTTGTGGTCATATTTATAACTGCTGCTAGGACAAGGACCAGAGTCCATCTAAGAGGTATTGATTTGTGTGTTTGTGTGCATTTGAAGCTATCAGTTTCTTAGTGAGATTTCCCAGAATCAGCTGCTGTTCTTCAGCTTCCCATCAGTGCATTTGTTTATTTTTCTTTTTTTTTTTTTTTTTTCTGGGCTCGAAGGTCATAGGGTATATTTGAGTTCTGTATTTGAGGTACAGAACTACTAAAACACATAAAAACCTTTTTCATGTTTGGGACCCACAATACCTGCTGCGGACTCAGAAAGCATTTTAGGTCCAGGCAATGTCTGAAACATTGACACTGCGCAGCTGTATTTATGTTAAGCCATGCCTCTAAATTTCACCTGCAGGTGAGGGTTTTTGCCATGATCACACTAGCGAACCTAAAAACTGACTCAGAAGCAAACATTTAGGTAAACGTGCACAAGTAGTCATATTATCTTGTTAGTCGCATGAAAACTAAGAAACCTCAGCAATCAAGTTTCGAGTAGGGAGTGTTTTTGGGCTGCAGAAAAAGCTATTGTACATTAATTTAATACCCAAGAACTCCACCACAAACAATTCACAGAAGAACAAGTGGGTGGGTGTGAGCTCTAAGTTCACCCATGCCGGCTAAGTGTCTCTTTTTAAAACCATATGTGAAACCACTTCGGGAGCCAAAAATAAAATCACATCCAAGATTTGAAATTCCTCCGTCACCCCTGCTGCTGCAGAAATACCCAGAGCAAAGAAAAAGTGAACATTGAGTATCAGTACAGATTCCTTTAGACTTTGTAACACCAAACAAGCTGTGTTTTCCTGTCTTTTAAATACTTTGGCCCCAATTTTTGTTTATCCCACAGATCACGGTATCATTAGTTTTTATTAAGATACTACCTTGCTTTCTTTGAATTATTTACATTGTATTTTTTCAAACATAAATAAATTTAACTAAGAATTTAAAAGCAGACTTTACTGAAACACTCCAGTAAACAGTCAAACAATGTTCTGCTTCCCTCATTTCCAGCAGCGAAAGGTTTCTGCCTGTATTTGTGTTGAATCGTCTTTGGTATCTGTAGCAGCTGGTTGGTGAAATGAAAATAACAGTATGTCACCTACCATTTTCTTGGACTAGATCTTTGTCAGAATTTTAGGAACAGGCTGGTGTTTAATCGCAGCATTGTTATTACCTTACTTTATGTTTTCACCCATGTCTGTTTATTTTAGCTAGATTTAGCAAAAAGTAGTAAGCTGATTTCCACCAAACTTGGTATAGGGATGGGTTCTGCTTTTATGTGTATCTACTGAGTGCATTTTCCAGTTTGTTCCTACTTTCAGTTGGATGAGACAGCTGCAAAGATGGGTATCTGTTCAAGTTGTTCGTGTTATTCCTATTTAATAATTCTGACCGTTTTCTTCTACTAGCGTATACTGGGGGTTCACAGTGGTCACATTATAAACCAAATGCAATAACCTGCTGAGTTTAAATTAGGATACATTTAACTGTCAGCAATGCATGCTTCATTGTTGTCTTTTGTATTGACTTGGGGTTGAAGTCCTTTATTCAGTCATCTAAAACAGGCTTGACCTGTGTGTTTGGTTATGCCTTTGTATTTGGTGTTTTGCTTCTGTGGTTGGAATATTGAGGTGGGCAGTACCTGTGAGCGTTGTTACATCAAGGTAGCAAGCCGTTTGAGGCCTGTCCCAACATGACTCGCATCAAACCTGACAAACTGCACTTGCAGTGCCATAGCGGCAGCTCGATAGACTCAAAAGCCCACGAAGGTCATCAATGCTTAAGCTCCTAACTGAATTATTGCAACGTCTCTGTTTAAATCAATGTGCTCAGTTTGTCTCTGTGTGTCTACAAAGAACTACAATAACAAAATTCAACGGCTGAGCTGACTCACTCACCCCACCTAGATGTTTACAGTTAATGCTTGGAAAAAGTAAAAGATGCCAAATCCTCCTGAAACCCAAAGTGATGTCTGTAAATTCTATACAAACAACAGAAAACTTATTCAGATTATGATCCCTTAAACAAAGACAAAAAAATGAAGAAGACAAGATGAGGCAAAATTGAGATAATGGAGCCAATTAATGTTATTTATCACAATTGTTTACTTTTCTTTCATTGTGTGTGGTTGTCTTTTGTTAACTTAGACTTTTAAGCTGCTGTAAAAACTCCAGGGAGTAGTAATGTTACGTTCAATGCCTTTGCATGGTAGAAGGAGCAGCAAATGTGATGGAACATGTAAATGGTTGTGATGCAGGCAGCCACAGGCAGGGCAACTCTATCTATTCCTGGGAAGGTGGTGTTTTAACAGTGAAAGTAAATAGACTGTGACTTTTCTTTTTCTACTAACAAGTTAGATAAATAAACCCCTCTGGAAAAAATATTTTCATATCTTGTGCATATTTTGTCAAGTGTATTCTCGTTCTCCCAGCTGCCTTTTCTTGGTGTTTTTGTCTAAGTGTCTGTCAAGCATACAGACCAAATACACATTCTGGTGTATCCAGTGAAATGAATCTATTCATTGTTTTCTCAGAACAGCTTTTAGAAACATGTCTCTTGCTTTGAAGTTTTACATTTGAAATGGTATTTAATTTGTAATAATACTGAAAGTAAAAGAAAATAGATGCAAGGCACCTACTGAACAGAGAACAGCCATTTCATAGTGCCGTATATTCGGCATGATGTGTGGATTTTTCCTTCAGCTCTCAGCTGTCTTTATCTTTAGATTTACTGTTGCTTTCTCCATCTGGTTACTCACAACTGTTGTAGAGAGCAGCATTCAATGCATAACAGTTTAGCAGTAAAACTAATCACTTGGCTTTCAAAAACTACACTAGCTAAGAAGAGGACAGATGCTGTGGATAAACAGGGGTGAGCTCCACCACATACAAACAAAATTCTCTGACTTGTGTTTTTCCAGCTAGTGAGTTAAAATTGAGCTTTTTCCTGGTAGTATCACCTCTGGCTTTCATTGTAGAAACTTAAAAAGGCACATCAGATTGGAACATATCCCCAGAGTGTAGAAACACGGCTGGACTATGTGGCCAAAATTTTTATAATGATATATTTCTTAATTTCAGTCAATCTGATATTTTTTTTTTTGGGGGTGTGCCAAAAATTTGATTCATATATAATCACAATTCTCATTTACTACGATTCCGAATAAATTTAAAATGTCCCAAAATCGATTAAATAAAATGAAACAAATCGGCAGGCTGTCTGCCTCCATTTTGTGTGCGGTACATTCTGACATCACCACAAAGTCGGTTCTGGATCATATGCATGTGCAGTCAGCACCAAAACAAGGAGGAAACTACAATAATGAAGGAAAGAGAGATTCAACTGGCCCCGTCTGCATTGAAGGCAAAGATTTGGACTTATTTTGGTTTTTACCTAGAGCCCTATAAAATCTGTTTAAATCTTTCCCAAATGCTGTTAAAATTTTCCCTATTTTTCTGGTCAGGTCTGGTTTAGTCTCTGGGGAGGTCCTGTTTCTGGTCAGGTATGGTCTAGTCTCTTGTCTCTGGATGGGTCTGGTCTGGTCTGGTCTGGTCTAGACTTTGGTCTCTGCAGGGGTCCGGTCTCTGGTCTGGTCTGGTCTAGACTCTGGTCTCTGGAGGGGTCCAGTCTCTGGTCTGGTCTGGTCTGTTCTGGTCTAGACTCTGGTCTCTGGAGGAGTCCGGTCTCTGGTCTGGTCTGCTCTGGTCTAGACTCTGGTCTCTGCAGGGGTCCAGTCTCTGGTCTGGTCTGGTCTAGACTCTGGTCTCTGGAGGGGTCCGGTCTCTGGTCTGGTCTGGGGTACCGCCGTACCTTGCCGTAGCCCAGTCCATTACTTGTCACCAATTAACCTAGACATGTTCAGGTGCCCCCACTAGGTATGGAACCGTGCCCAAACACTCAAGTCACTACATTCATTCATTCATCCATTCATTCATGGGCAGGGGTGTGTGCATTATTAGTGACCCCCCCTCGGAGCATTTTCCCAACAGATACGTTCCTTTTTTTCCGGGAAAAAAAAACATGTAAAATGTTGGCCAGTTCTGTGTTATTCCATGTTTATATATGAATTCTGTTTTTTCGTGATCACAGATTTTATAGGACCCTATTTACCAAATGCCCAGGAAGACTGAGCTTGACATGAGCTTAGAAGTGTGCAAAATTTGCAAAATGAGGATTAAGCACTTTGGCAACCCATGTTTAACTGCACTATTTATTTATTTTTTTACGTTTTTATTTTTGTAACTTAAGCAATAAAAACCACCAAGAATGCTTCAATGGATGTCTGTACCCACAAACCTTTAAAAGATAAGTTTGCTAAGTCTATGAAACCTCCTCCAATGAAACTGTATTATGTGTTAGAGATTAAAGAAGTACAAACTCTGTCATCAACAGATGCTGTAAATAATCTGTATTGAAACGAGTAAAAACAAGAGCAAAACATTAGTGTCTATGGACATCTTACGAAATTACTTTGCATACCAGAACATTCATTGAATAAGGGCGTTATGGTTGCATGACTCAAACCTCACAGTTTCATAACACCTTCCCTCAGCCCAACACCCACTTCAGCGTGTTGATATTCAGAGTTCTGTTTTTAAAAAAAAAAATTCCAGATTATCTGATCAATCTGTCTTTGTATTTGCAGGTTCTTGTTGTATTCATTGCACAATTTTTATAACTCCCACCCTCCTCCTCTGCTGTCCTCACCCACAGGACGCCCTCTGTATCTTCCCTCTCAGCATGTCTTGCATCGTTGTACTGTAGTGAAGAGGACCACCACCCTTGTAACTGCAGATAGTGGCTTGGCGTGTCGATCACCATGCCTCGCCTAGATGTCAATCCCAACTCCAAGCCTAACTCTAGCCCTCTCTGGCTCATCCCTGTGCTCCTGGGCTTCTTAACCGGACAAACTCATGCCAAAGACGGTAAGAAAACAACTGCTTCAAAGGGAAAGATCCAGCCTAGACTTCAATTATCAATATATCGATAATCTTCAATACGCAATGTGCATGATGTCCAAAGTGGGGACTATTGATTCAATCTTGTAGGTACATGTGGAAAGGTTTTGACTTTGTTTTTTTTGAGGAAGATGCTAAATCCATCTTTGCTGAATTAATATTGAATTGACTAAGTGTGCTTTGTTATTTAAATCGCTTAACCTTGCTCTGCCCCCCCCCCCCTTTTTTTTTTTTAATACAGTCCTCAGTGTCCCAGAGCAGGTGAGCCTGTCAGCCAACAAGTACACACAGCAACTGACCATCTCTTGGCGAGGAGGAGCAGCTACAACGTTTGACATCGTAATTCTCAGAACTGAATTCAGTGAAACTGCCTTCAGTGTAAGAATTTTTTATTTTTTTTTTTTTGTGGAATGGGTTCTTTAGCTTTTCTCTTTGTTCGGCTATGCTACAAGCTGGTCATATTAATTCAAACATTATAATTAATAATTTATTTGTCTCTGTAGCAACTTTTGTGCCTACATTTTGCATCATATAGGTTTTACAGATATAAACTGATGCAGAAGCATTTGTTAATAGTCCTGGTTGAGATTTTGCAGATTCATGCTGTTATGGTTCATACCCTCACTATTTACACTGTGTGTAGTTAATATTATCAATATTATTATTAGGAAACAGTGTCTGTGGCAGTAGATCAGGCGAGTGGTTTGCACCAGTGGAATTGGACCTCAGTCGAACCTCTGGAATGTACGTCGCTATCAATCAAAATCCGCTCAAGAGACAAACATATGACAAGTGAATGGAGCAACACTCAGATACTTCAAGGTCAGAGGGACCATCATTAAATCCTTATATATGATATGGTATCATTAGAGAATTGTAATTACTGCTTTGCCTGGCCTGTATAAAGGATTAACAAAGTGCATTTATCCATTTAGGAAGAGTTGAGACCTTTTTATACATCAAATTCTTGTTCACTCAAACCCAAACAAACAGCTTGTTTTTAAACTTTTGCTGTTATTTTTCTCTATCATTTCTTAATTTCAGGGAATGATCTCCCCAGCAATGGTAAAATGCAGATGTATCCTAGGGATGGTATAGTTCTACCTGTCGGGGCCAACACGACCTTCTGTTGCATTGCGGAAGAGGGAAGGGTCTTTGATATCATCCGCTACAGTGACATGGTCATGAACGCAACACAACTGAGTAGGCGAACTTTCGCCACTACAGTCATAAATCAGAGTCCATCTGGCACCTCAGGAACCAATGTCATCTGTACCGACAGCCTGAATGAACTCATCGGATCAGTGGTTTTTGTTGGATGTAAGCTGAATTGCTGGATGAATAAGAATGATGGATAAATGTGTTTGAAGAGTTATCATAAAGCTAACATCATATGGCAGTTCAATGAAAGAAGTAACTTGTCATATTTATTTGTTTTTTTTCAATCAAAGATAGGAGTTTGTCTTGTCAGTTATTTTACATTTACACAAGTCATCATGTATATTAGTGTATGAGTAAGTTTCTTTGTCCATCTTCAGATCCACCACTGCCTGTTGATCTTGCATGTGAGACTCATGACTTAACTTCAGCTGTATGCCAGTGGAATGAAGGACGAAACACTTACCTCTATGGCAAACGGCGAACACACTACACGCTGAACAAGAGGTAGGACAGGCACAGTTGAACACAATGCACACAACATATAAAATTAAAAGGTCGCACTTGTATACAACATAACTGAAACCTATACAGTGGTGAAACCCATATGACTTGGGCTTGAGTACTGTAATTTGGAGACTTTTTTTTTTTTTTTTTCTCCAAGGTCTTAATTTTAGTGTTTCTAATCTTACTGATAGACTCACATTTCTTTATCATAGAACCCGTAGGTTAGGCTGTTTTACAGTTATGCAGTCCACACCAGTTATCTCAGTATTAACTAACTGTGGATAGACTGAATAAAAAGTCCACTTAATCATACAGCGGTATCTATAGCTGACTCATGTTCCATATCCTGCTATAAAGCAGGAAAAAGCACAGACACGGTATTTTGAAAGCTCTCCGTGGAGAATCATAATGGTCTGTGATGGAGGTGGCAACAAAAAAGTGATGTATATTGTTTTTGTCTGTTTTGGCCAGAGTTATTTGTGGACATTCCAGGATATGATACAGTGTCACTTCATTCTGAGATATTATCTTTGACTTATTAATGATGGTTCCCCTTGCTTTGATTAAAAATATCCTGAAGGGAAAAAAGTAGCAAGAGAGAGTGGGGGACAAAAAACACTTAGTCTGAGTAACTGCTTGCTGATTCTGTGTGTGGATTGATAGTGGACTGGCTAGTAGCCAAACCTTTTACAGGAATTGCCAGAAAGCTGACCATAGAAGCTGTTACATTATGAATGTGTTGAGGCCTGTGTCTTTATCTGTAGGTTAGAAGATTGTTGTGTGAGATTATATTGTAAATTTGGTTTGGTTGTTTTGGCTTTCACTTTGTCTGTGAATTGGCGGTTCATTCTTTTTTTCTTTTAGGGATTGTGCACTGGGGAGCTCTAATCAGAAGCAGAGACAGTGCAGTTTGCCCCAGTGGGAGGGTAACTGGACACTGGTAGCTGTAAATCCTCTTGGCCAGTACAGTCTGACTGACTCTGCTGAACTCAGTCACAGAGGTAAGTGTATTACTCTACCTTTGCATCACCAAATTCATTGGGAAAAGAAAATCTTTTAAGAATTTTTTCATGTTAATTATTATTATTTTTATTAATTCATAGTTAGGGTTAGGGTTATTATTATTATTATTATTATTATTATTATTATTATTATTATAGGGGTATTTTCCTCTCAAGTTCTCTGAATATTGTCTCACCATTTCTCCCTAGTGCGTCCTGTAGCACCTGCCAACCTGACATCTGTCGCCCATGCCTGGAATGCAACTGTGCAATGGCAGTGGAAGTACGAAAGCTACTCCTCCTTGGCGCTTCTCTGCCATATAGAGCTTACCAGCCATGGATCAAAAAGAAATGTGAGTTCTCTCTGTTTGTGTGAGGCAATATTACTTGCCTTCTTTTAAACATCTCCATTACAACATACTATTGACCCACCACATTACTAACTAAATGCAAGCTTGCATCACTGTGTCTCCTCCACTTGACTGACAATCAATGTACCAAACAGTAATGAAGTCTGATGTGTGTGTCCAGTATACAGTCTCTGGTGTGGGTCTTCAGTCAGTGAAGGTGTTGGATCTTCATCCTGATGAAGATTACAGTGTTCGGATCCGCTGTGGTGCTCAGAAGAATTTCTGGAAGTGGGGAAACTGGAGTGACCCATTTGCCTTCAAAACTAAAAGATACAGTAAGGAGAATTATTTTTGGTGTGATTTCTCTAAATGGATTTTGCAAGATCAGCAAACATTTTGGTAGTGATTTTTTTTTTTTTTTTTTTTTTTTTGTTGCTGTGCATTTTGATGAATGATGCACCAAAATAGTAATTCAATTTTCTCCAGCTTTAATTGAAATTTTTTTTCCCCAGTGCCAGATGCTCCTGATGTATGGATGTGGCTAAACAGAGACAACACTGCGAACATCCTTTGGAAGGTTTTTTTTTATTATTTTTATTTGTTTTAGAATGTTTTACCATCCCAAAATTCTAATAAATGACAAAATAAGTTTGTTATGAAAATAAGTACGGATTTACATTCAAATAAGCCAGAATGATATTATAAAAGTACAACCCCAATTCCAAATAAGTTAGGACACTGTGTAAAATGTAAATAAAAATAATGCATTGATTTGCAAATCAATTTTTCATTTCATAATGGATGGATGCGGTATGTACATACATTATCTAGGAGAGCATATGTTACTCTAAAACTGTGCTTTTTACCATCGATGGTACTTTTCCACATGTGTAAGCTGCCCATGCCACAGGCACTAATGCAGGCCCATTCTATATGATATAATATGAAGGTATATGATGGTCTTGCTCCTCTTTAGGAGATTTGCAAATCACTGCATCCTGTTTTTATTTATATTTTACACAGCATCCCAACTTTTTTGGAATTGGGCAGTATGTCAGGGATCTTCTATTTCAGTCTTTATCCTTTGTATCTGGCTATCTACCTGCTTTCTCATTTTACTCTTGCTTTCTGTTTTGACATGGCCTGTCATAAATATCTGGTATTAATATCTGAAATTGTAAGTAAAAGTTCATTAAAAATTGTCTTTTGTCTTTCCCCTTTTTTCCCTTCCCTTTTAATTTGGTTTACTGAAGCCTCTAACACGATGGCAGAGCCACGGTCAGCTCACTGGTTATGAAGTCACTTTCTGGAGTAATGAAGACGTTATACAGCGCAAAAAAATCTTTTCACCAGATACTACATCTGCACCAGTCAACCTCACACAGATGGCTGCCTACAGCAGAGACAGCAAGGTTATAGCAACTGTCAATGCTAAGAACGCTGATGGGTTGTCACAACCTGCAAAGGTAGTTTTACCTCGACTTTGGACAGGTATGTGGAAATGGTGTGAGAATGTCTTTTGGGTATTTCCCTACCTTAAAAATAAGATGGCAAAAAGTTAATTCTTTTTAGTTTTTATGTATGGGGCACCAGTGGTACCCCATACCTTTTTTGTTGGTTTTATAAAAAATTCTTGGTTGAAAGACTAAATCAAGTGATTATAAAAGGAGAATAGGAATAGAGCTTCCACATGCTAAATACACGTTTCCTTTTTTGTTTTTTCTCTCTTCAGATGTGGAACCTCTTGCCGTGTCCAGAGCAGTCTACATGGACAGTGGTTTCTTTCTCTTGTGGCAGAACAATGTCGATGTCACCTGTGGTTATATTGTGGAATGGAATAATGCTTCCTGCGATCTGAACTGCCATGTGGAATGGTTAAAGGTGGCCAAAGGATATGTTAATGTCTCTGTTGAGTCAGGTAAGATAAGTCCATTACATTACAGCTTTGTTTTAATCATATTTAAAATTTGAATTATGTATTTCTATAGTCAGCACAGGCTTAAAACTTGACTAATAACTCTTAACTTGGGTTAGGGTTAGGGTTAAAATTTGCTTATATCATACATCATGACCTGTTTCTTTGCCATTAGCTGAATTCCAGCCAGGGGTGCGGTACAACCTCTCTTTGTACAGCTGCTCTTCAGAACCCCCAGTACTGCTGCAGCGCTGGCAGGGATACACACAGGAGCTGGGTAAGAACAACCCTGCGTGTGGAAAACCTACCTTCTTAGAATAAGCAATCGAATCCATGCATTTTATTTTCTCACTCCTTGCCTTACACGTTTCTATCTTCTTTTTACCTGGCGGCCTCCACAGTCCCCTCCACTTCTGTGGGCCTGTCAATCAGTCAGCAGGGCTCTGACATTCTTCTCACCTGGGAAGAGATCCCACTGCTCGATAGAAGAGGCTTCATAAAAGGCTACAACATTTACAACAGTACCGGGTCCGAGCTGACACTTATAGGTAACTGTTGTAATGCTAAGTGCCACCTCTGTCAACATTACACCTATTCTAGTATAATAAAAATCTAAATATATTTTAGAAAGTGCATTTGTATCCTGTTAAACTCATCCACTTTCCCGCTCATTATCTCTTCTGCTGTTTTCTCTATTTCTCTTCCTTTCTTTTCCTCCCGTTGCTTGTATTGCTCTGTTTTTCTACTCTGTCCTCTGAACAGCCAATCTTCCAGAGCAAGGGAGCCAGAGCTACACAGTAAAGGGCCTCGTTGAGGGCTCCCATAAGTTCACAGTGAAAGCTTACAACTCAGTTGGCGAGGACACGGGTGCAACTGTCTCGATAACGCTACACAAATACAGTACGTCAATGTATAGTAATGTATATAACTACAGAATTGCCACACCTGTGCACTTCATTCCACACTTATTTCTGCTATTATTTTTGAATCTCCAAAAGAGGGTTCCTTAAACATACAAGTTAAAGGTAACCACACTTGGGTTCAGTTTCCATAATAGGAAAAATAATTATGTTGCTTCAACTGTGATATCTCAAATATTTTTAATGTTCTGTCTTGACAGCTGATTGGCTGATCATGGAAATCTTGATTTCTCTGGGAGTCATGGCCTTGTTCCTTGTCATTGTCACTTTCGTTTGCTACAAGAAAAGAGAATGGTGAGACTTTGCTTCTTTCCTGTGTCTCTGTATGTGCTCTGTGTGTGCATATGTAACAACATTTGGCTTCACTTTTATACCATACAGGAAATATAAAAACAAACAAAACAATTTAGCTTATTTTCTGGATTGTGTTATAGATGAGCTACTAGAAGAAGTTTTTTTTTAATTGGTCTTAGCTTTGATGATAATGTATATTACATTTTGATTTGTTTCCAGGGTGAAAAAGGCGTTCTATCCAGACATACCTGAGCCTAAGTTGCCTGGTGATTGGTCAAGGACACGGGTACAATATCAGCCTAATTCAATCTGATACCATAACTATGCTCAGAGAATTGACTATTTCTTTTTTTTTTTTTTTTGATCATCATGGTAATAAGACTGAAGTGATTCTTCTCCACTTAAAGGAATTAATAAAGTCTGTGTGTGTTACAGGGGCCATTGGATGTGAAGCCGTCTTCCCATAGTGTCATTCATATCGTAGAAAAGCCTGAGTGGGATTCTAGTAAAGAGGCACTCGTTGTCATTCCTGAAGAAGATGAGGAAGAGGAAGGAATGGGAGAAGAACCAGTTGACACAGATGAGCCAACATCATTGCGCTACTACAACCAAGTAGTCGATGATAGGCCCATAAGACCACGCTTCCCAGACTCCTCTGCTTCTTCTGCATCTTCTTTGGATTCAGGGCGCACTGAGGTAACATACACAGGGATACAGACCTCAGGGTCTTCTTTGGTCTTCCAGCTGGATCCACAGAACTCTTCTGAAGGCCACCCACCCCACACTGATCTTGCTTTCAGCTGTGGTGGAGGGGGTTATAAGCCACAGATGCAACCTAAGGTCCCAAGGGAAGCTTTACCTGAGCCTTTCTTAGAGCCCCCGGCTGCCACTACTGGGGGTTACAAACCCCAGAACTCTTGGCATTTGGACTCCCCTGTGGAGACCAGGGAAAGTGGCGGCCTAGCACCTTCTCTTGGATCCCCAACTTCAGTAGCTTCCACTCAGTTCCTCCTACCAGATGACGAGGAACACACAGAGGATAAACGGCAGTCGTCATCATCAGCAGCAACATGGTTTACCAATCTGCTGTCATCCACAAAACCATGATCTCTCTCTCTCTCTCTCACTACTAGTAGCCAGGCCAGTGTGGTTGACTAAAACTTTCAGATTCGTTACTGTTACCTGTTTCATGCATCAAACCAGCTTAGCCAATATGGTCTAGGTAAATATCTCATCTCATGTAGCAGTACCTCCATACATTCACACTTTTACAGCAGGTTAATAATGCTATTTATTGTGTGAATTCTAAAACTACAGAAATGCACATATAGTTACTTTCATGCAAATATCATAAATGTAAATGCATATATTTTTACTTCAAAACATTTTTGTCCATCAACAAATTATCAAAAATATTTTTTCAGAATGCTTGTCCGCAGTATTTATTGGGTCCCCAGGCAAACTGGTGCCCATTACCATTAATTGTCTCACTGCCTTTTTTTGTTACTGGGCATTTAGCATTGACACATCTTGTGTTTCAGTTGAGTATATCCAGTTTTTAGTTTGAATTTTAGATGTTTCTACTTTTGTGTGTGTGTAATGGGAACTTCACCAGAGAAGTTAACTGAAAACAAGGTTTTGAACTAACACGCGGTGTACAAAGAAGGACAAGAATATTACAGAAGAAGAGACCTCACTGTCCTTACTGCTGGTCTGCCGTTTGGGATAAAATTGCATGCTTTGTGACAGCTGATGAGCTACTGAAAGAAAAGAAGGTATGGCTGTAAACAGCCAGTCTGTTAATTGACAGACGCACTTATGATTGAGAACATTATGTGACACAGATACCGAGGTGGTGCTTACTATTAAGGTCTGAAATTATGTGGGCAATGAGCCTAGAGAATATACACTGATATAAGCTAGATCATTAAACTGATGTAATTTAATGAACAAACTCACTATTATATTACTTTTGAGTTTCATTGATGATGTTTTGTCATTATTTTTCCTTTTTTTTTTTTTTACTGAGATGCATTTTAGTGTTTGGCCAGTGTCCTTTTCTATGTTATGTGTTTAGAACTATCCTCAAGTTAGTAATCTTAAGTCATTATCTTGAACAAATTACAAGAATTGAATGGGTTATTAATGTCCAAATAATTTTCATACACTGCCTTACTCCAAAACTTAATGCATAATGAAAAATCATTTCTACTGTAGGTCTGCAGTTCAGGACTCTTCACTTTACTGGGAATACAGATTCTACTGGCACTGAGTGCTAAGATGGCTGTCTTTAATCAGTTCTCATCAGTGCTGAAAACCCTGAACTTTGGTTGAATTATCATTATCATGGTGTTAGTGTCGGCCCTTTTATTGTATTTGTGTGTATGTGGTGAACTTCTTTTGTCTTGGTTTAGTTTTGAAACCCAACAGGTAGCTCATTTGCAGTGCTTGGTAAATTCTTAGGGACTTTTAAGTATACACTAAATTTAAAGTTGTATTTGTTTTACCTGAAACACCAATGTAAATTTTGTGATGGGAAACTGGGACCAAGGGAAAGCATATATTGAGAAATGCTATCATTTGGCTCTGTAGACAAAAGTTAGGAGAAATTACCTTGTGAATATCAGTTCATTTGACTGCACTTTGCCATCTCTATAATGGTGTCAAACACAGGGCACTAATTTCCCAAGCACACTCCACATACTCCATTAGCTCTCCACTCATGTATGCAGTTTGACCGTTAAGGATTCACCATTGGCCACGCTTCCCAAAAGCATCATTATACAAATATTATCCTTTGACCATCTAATTAAGTGGTAACCAGAAAGTTTATTTATGGTATATTTCAGTTGGGCCCTTGCTTGCCTGTTTGGCAGCTTGTGGTCTGTTGTTCCTCAGTGCCTCCAGCCAACAAGCTGTAAGTGAAACTACTGTGATGTGAATGATGACTTGGAATAATTATAATGGGTGGCTTCACTGATGAACTCATAATAGGCAGTCCTCTTTGACTACTGAGAAAAATGTATCCCCTCTTTATCTTACAACACTGATCTGAATTTTAACTTGATGAATGGGAAAATACAGTGAAAAGAACTTTTCAAAAGCTAAACCTTTTCCCAGTAAAAGGAAGTGAAGAGTTTTGTTGTGTGAGTAAAGTAAAGGGTGGATATAGTTTTGAGTATTTAAAATTGGCTGCAGATTGCTTTCCTTTGAAGCCTGCCTTCTCAAACCAGCAGAGCTTTGGAGACTAACCTATGAACGCTATGTGTTACATGCTTTTATGTTGATTTAGATCAACAAAATGGCACCTTTTTATTTTTTCTAAGTATTGTTTTTATAACTAAATGTACATAATTGTATTTTTCTTTCATTTGCTTCCTTCTCACAGTACAAATTCTGTAGTAGCTTTGCAATGGAAATGATATTCCTTATATCACAACATGCGGAGTAAATGTAGACTAACTAGCTCTCCCAAGAGGATGGACACAAAAGTCTGTGTTCATGACAGATAACTATCTATCTATCTACTAACCAACCAATCTATCTATCGCTATAGTCCTATTAAATTCAAAGCATCTTGTGTGCTTCAACACATTTAAACTTAAACACATCATGCCTTTTTAAAGAGTGTGGAAATTTCCATAGACTAGAATTGTGATCCTGCCTTCTTGTGATAGCTGAGCCTGTTTTGCATTCCTATCTTATCAGAAGAATGTTCACCCAACACATCTTGAGTTGGGCCAGTGTCCTCATCATGCAGCCTTATTAATAGCGACTGCTAACATGCAATTTTCCATTTTCTATTGTTGATCCAGAAGACTGCTTAGACTATAGAGCATTATGATCTCATGGACTTTAGTACAGCCAGGTACACATGCTGCTTTGTACATTTCATTGCCCTAGATGTTTTGCAACATCAATGCATGCTGTATAAACTATTACTACAAAACTCATAAAATCTTTCACCTCCATCTACCCCATGGCTTTAAAATACTAACATTGACTAATGTTGTGCATGGCAACATGACTTAAATATTATGCATGGGATGGGGTGGGGCTTTCGTTTCTGAAAATGCTTTAAAGTCCTTTATATTTTGCAAGATATTTTACTAGTGATTGAATTAGAAGTGGAAAAAAATGCTCTTGGATGAATACATAAATGTTGACACTAATAAACTGAAATGATACTCGTTTAAAGGCAATAAAGTTATATGTCTGATCACTTCAACGCCTGTCTTTCATCTCTACAGAAATGTAAAGATCAGTCTTTTTGCCACAATTCATCTGCTCAATGTTTTTGACAAAGTTTCCCAGCCCAATGAACACAAGTTATTTTCTCTAATTCCCCCTATTAGTGAAAGATGGCTGCAATCAAGTGCTGCTAAAAATACCACTTGCCCCTGCAGACCTTCTTCGGGTGTGAAATCGCACAGGTCCTTGATCAGTCTGTCGCTGGTGCATCGATGATTTTTCATCTGGAGAAAAAACCGATCCGAGATCAGCCGAGTCCGCCCGATCCCGCGAGGGGGCCCTGGCAACGAGTCGTCGTTGCCACGGCAACCGCGCACAACAGAAACCTCCAGGGCTGTTTGTGTTGTCTCTCAGTTTATTAGCGAGCCAAAGCGCCACACGGTCAGCCGACTTGTTATTGTTTGGTGGAAAGCTGCCTGAGCTGAACTTCAATGAGAGGAGATGTCGGACATTTTGTGCCGGTGGCTGAACCAGGAGCTCCGGCTGTCCAGAGCCGTCGGTAAGTCTGACAGAAGTTAGCAACACTGGCTGCGGCTAACGGTGGCGGTAATGTCGGGAGGGGGGGGCTTTAAAAGGCAAGAGCATGTGAACTCAGCGGCACTTTTCCTGTACAAAAACAAAGCACATCGATTGAGTGAGCTAGATGTTATCACCAACGTTACTTTTAAGTAAAGAGAGTTCGGTGTTTTGGGGCAAAAAGAAGTAGCTCCGTTGTTTTGCGTGTAGTTAGCAATAGAAAATTGTCGAGACATGTACTCCCGTCTAATTTATATAGTATTGATGAATGTTATGAAATGTAACATGTTGTAGTATTTGCCTAAATGATCGCATGTTTTGTCTTCACAGAGCCAAAAACCTTTGCCAAGGACTTCTCCACTGGTTACCTACTCGGGGAAGTTTTGTATAAATATCAGTTACAAAGTGATTTCAACATGTTTATGAGGAAAGAGTAAGTTGGGGGGAAAAAAAGTGCTGCTTAACTCTAAACTGAAACAAATTTATTTGCATAGTTGTTAAACCCAATCACACTTTTTTTCTTGCAGCACTTCCATCTCCAAACTGAACAATTTTACCCGCCTTGAGCCCACGCTGCAGTTATTGGGTATCTCCTTTGACATAAACACAGTCCAGGACCTGATGAAGGAGAAGCAGGGTGTTGCCACACACATCCTTTATCAGCTCTACATCTCACTTCAAAAGAAGAAAAGAGCAGAGATTAGTGGGACAATGATGGAAATCATGCAACCAGCGGCCAGCGCAGGCCTGCACAAAAAGGAGCAGGAGATCTACACTGACGTAAGACGAGCAGCATAGATGTACTATATGTCTTATGAGACAATGTCTGTGGACGTAATGTGATAAACAGTTCTAAATGCATGGTGAATTATAAAAAAACCTTATGGTCTTGAGTCTTTTGTGTGACCAAAAATGTTTTTGTTTTGTATGTTTGTATGTTTTTGTATTTGTTTTTGTATAGCGACTGCACCAGGTGGTGAAACGGGATGCAGAACTGAAGCTGCAGAAAATTTCTCAGCACTATGAGGAGAAATGCCGCCAACTGAATGACAGGTTTGTCATGACCTATCCTATCCAGCAAAAGACACAACTAAAATTCCAAGAAGAGAAGAGAACGAAGAACATTGAGAAGGTAATGTAAATCATTTAAAGTGTGGCATTGTATAAATACAGTATTCTGTAGTCAGTAAAGATACATTTATGATAAAAGGATATTAGTAGACTATAAAGCAGACTGAATTTTAATTTATAAGCCATATTTTCCTTCATTGTCTTGTAACATGTTTACAAATGTTTGCAGTGTTCTACCATAATATAAATAATAATGATTATATAACTATTGTACCATCAGCATTTCATGATGAAAAACATAAAAACTCATGTTGTCAGTGGTGAACATGGCGAAGTGTGTATTTTGCAGCAGCAGATGTCCTATCAGAAGTACAATGGCATCATGCCGTTGCAAGCTAGTGTCCAGATACCCAAGCCACCACCCTCCACTGCACACCTCAAACTAAGGAGGAGACAACAGCAACAGCAACGCAAAAAAAGACAAGTACAGGTGTGATCCAGATGAAATAAAATGATAACTTACTAACCCACTGAATTAATTTAACTTTTAGCTTGTTGGCAAAGCGTCATGTGTAGAATGATGGAGTTTGTAGAGGGTAATTCTTGCTGACGAGATTTTAAAGGCTGCACAAGCAAATTTCATTGTGCCGTTTACAGCACAATGACATCAAATGTCATTCTGAAGTCTAGGAAAAAGTTGCGCAAAAAACCCACATTGGCTTTCTAAATCCGTTGAACAAACAATAAAAAAAATCCTTCAAACAGTTTTAGAAATCCAGGCACATTGTGTTTGTAGGAAATTTCACCAAAGCTTGTTAATGTTTAACAGCTTTCATTGTTTAAAGAGGGGAGAGTGTTTCCAATTTTCTTATCTGATTAGGTTTGCCTTGGTATTTTTCAGATTAAAAACGTCACATGTGAAACAAATAAAATACATAGAGAGGAATTTTTTCAGTTGTCTTTCCAGTATGACTGCATTTGTGTCTCCTTTGTCCACGCAGGCGGTCCAGACTGAAATAGCCCATTTCGAGGCAAACAGGAGGAAATTGGTTACCTCTGGTTTTGCTTCTTTTCCATGGTAGACTAACAGTTCATTTAAGCTTTATTTGTTATTTTAAATGTTTGCAGTAATAATCTTAATATGATAAAGATAGTGTCCCTCATACAGCTTGACAATGATTTCTTAAATGATTTGGTCTGTCTGTAATTTCAGTGGTCAGCCCAATCCTGACGAGTTTTCCCTTGGTCGCAGCACCCAAGGCCATGAGGTCTCTAGAAGTCCAACAAAGGTGACATTACAATCAAGTAGCAAGTATATACAGAAGATCCGACAGAGACTGGAGGAGAATGCTGTTGCCCGTGAGCAGAGAGAAAAAAGACGAGACAGATTTCTGGTTGAGCAGCTCAAGGCCCATGAAGCTCAAGAGGTGATACTGAGAAATGTTTATGAGGCTAATGTTGCTAGTTACTGAGATCTACCGTGAAGATGTGAGAAATGATTAAGCACTGTTTGTTTTCCTGGTCTAGTTATTCATGTACTTATTTATTTATAATGGAAAATAGATTTCAAATAAACCTTACATACCTTTGTCAGTCAACTGATCTGTCATCGCTCCCTCCATTTGCAGGAGGCAAGGCGAGAGGAGCAGCTGGTGAAGCGCCTGACACGTCAGACTCAGCAGGAGCAGCGTTTGGCATCTCAGCTCGTCCAGATACGCATGCAGAAGGATGTGATCCGGGAGAACCGCCTGTTCAGAGAGAAGCAGTACCAGCAGCGCAGGGAGAGGGACTTCAGGGAGGCTCTGGAGAGGGAGGCGGTGAGATAGGATAAATAAAGAAGAAGGATAACCCTCTCTATTGGCACTTTTTCTGTGGTAGTATGAGTATCCAAGGGAGAGAGAGGAAAGAGTATCTTCTCCTGTGTAGAACAGAGGGGTGTTGGTATTATGAAGAAAGAAAGAGAGTTTAAGTAATCAGATAAAGGCTGTTTGTCTGTTAAAGCACCCACTGATCACACTACCAATGGATGACAGCCATGGTCCAGCATGGTTTCAGTGTTAAATGTATAATATGTTGTAGTATTTTGTGGTCAGGATGCAGTGGCATTGTTATTGACAGAATTTAAGTCTCAGCTCCTGAAACCATTTTTTTTCGTAGGATAAAACAAAAATAATCTTTATAGGAGATGATTTAGGGAGAAATTCCTGTGTTTAAATGTACCCATGTATTAAAGCTTTAATTGGGTTATTTATTATTGGTGTGTGTTTTTGCAAACTAGAAACCTGGATGAACTGTTACCTACTGTTTAACATCAGCTATACAGTAGGTAGTGATGATTAAAATATTTATTTTTTTCTCTGACCCACAACATCAGTAATCTGCCTATTACAAAAAATAAATGGGACTAATATCTGATGTAACATGTTTCATATTTCTTAATTATTTACATTCAAGGTGATTTGCAGGAACTTTTGTGTTTTGCCTTCTCCACTCATTCCATCTTTCTGACTGGGGCCTGGTTTAGGCTTTGGCTCGGCAGACTAAGTTGGATCGTGCTGAAGAGATCAAACAGGAGCTTGAGTTCATTAACAAGATTGCTGCTGAGCGAGCTCAGAGCAGATACAAGAAGCACTTTAACAGCTGCAAGGACATTATGGAGCAAATTGTGGACTTGGCCACCAAGATTGGAGAATATCGACTGGTCACTGCAAAGTATGTAACACAAATTTATAATTATCCATTAGAAATATACTCTTTATAATTGGGCTTAAAGCCCACGATCTGAACCCTTGGTCAGCGAATTAAATATGTGTGAATTCAAAATTATCTTACAGAAATTTTCTTCATTGACAGTTTACCAGGTGTTACATTTGTGAGGAGATGATCAAGAAATATATATATATTTTTTGATAGTTCAATGTACTGTGGCAGATACAGGAGCAGAAGAAAAAGGAAACAGAGGTGTCTTTTAAGTATTAGTCTATTTCTTTCTCTGAAATATCAAAAAACGCAAAAAAATTTCAAAGAAGATTTTGTGCAACCGCTGATGAAAATAAAATCAAAAGAAGTTAACATCCTGTCTGCTTCTTCTCATGATCATACATTTGATTTCCACAGATATGCACTTTCCGAACCACCATATACAATATTTATTTTGTCTATAAGTGTTCTCCCACCCTCAGTTTTAGATATATACTCCATCTTCTTCCCCATCAGACTAACCATCTCCTGAACCATGGCTAATGTTAATCATCTCCACTCTTGTCCAAAAAAAATGTATTTTCACATTAAAAAGGACTTAATAGTGTGGTGATTTGCCTTGTATGCAGTTATGTTGGTAATTTGAGTGAAAACCTTTTTCTAATTTGTAGTTGGAGGTTTATTTTAATCACAGTTCTACTAGCTTTGCCTCATGTCATTTTTGTCTGCTGTCATGTCCAGTCTGATTCCAGAGAAACTGATGAGAGAGTGGAAGGAACTGCTGTTTAGGGGTCTGCCTCTCTATGGGCCAGTAAAGGGTCAGCAGCCTGGGTTTGAGATCTATGCCCCAGTAAATCCTGTAGAGCTTAAGAAGCAGGAGATACTCAACAACCAGGACTTTGATGAATATACTGTGAGTTGAAAACTTCAGTACAATGTGTCTTTCATGTAATTTAATGAATTTGTAATGTGTGAGTTTGCCCACACACTTCCATGTAGCTCAAATGTTCAGTCCAATTCTAAGTTCACTACTAGTATTAGTAGTAATTAGAGTTTGAATTGTACCTCAATGGATCACCTTTGTCTTGGCTCAATATGTTATGTTTGTTAGAATATGGAGGGTGAGTGGACGAGGCTGGAAGAAGCAGGGGAGACCAAATTACCCCCTGCCAACAACATTCTTGGACACGTTATCCTGCGACTGAGGAACATTGTTAATCCACCCATCATGGAACCCTTTGCGTCTTCATTGCCTTGTTTTGTCCTCAAAGCCTGTGTCCTTGGCAAATTTTGTTCTGGCAAGACCAACTGCCTGACCAAGATTGCTGAAGGTGTGTAGTCCAAACAAAGATGCAAGCATACTCACAAATACAATATCCCACCACTTACTACAGTGTTTACAGAAACAATATATCAAAAATGATTGTGGTATGAGATTGTATTACTTATTTTTTTTGCTGAGTATGTATGTTTTTTGTTGCTTTAGCCCTTGGAACCTGTATTCTATCAGCTGACATGCTGATTGAAGAGGCACTGAATGCTTACCACAATAGAGAGAAGGTAAGGCTGATACGGTAGAAAGCTAGTATCCTTTTTACATTGAATCTGTCCAGATCATTTCATACTCAAATGTTTTTCAGGCACATAAAGTCTTGTAAAGCATTGCCTGTATGTGCCAAGGGCTGTGAATCTGTAACATTTTTCTCATAAAATTTACAGGCCAAAGAGCAGCAGGGAGATAAAGAAAATGAACAGCTGCTCACAACTGCCACATCACTGAAATCTGGTGGGTGTCTGAAGCCCACTTGCTTTTATTCTATGCTGTTTCAAAATATTTTTTTTTTCACTAGCTTCCAATAAAAATTCACAAAAATTGAATACAAAGTATTCAATACAGTTTTTTGTTTGATTTGACACAGATAACTAATTATTTCATGTTTTTTTTTTTTTAGACCTGAACACTCAAGATGACATTGGAGAGAGTGGTGTAAGCATAAGCTTTATATAATGCATGTTGCATCCTGGATTTTTATTATTATTATTGTTTTTATTTCTCTGACTAACCAACTTGATAAACAACCCATCATTTTCTTTCCTTTCTGATAAAACTTTTTTCCTGGTGTATCTGTTCCTTATCCAGTTGTTTACTTTGGCAATCCTGGGAGAAGCTGCAGAAACAGAGCTGAGAAGAGGCAACATCATCCCTAATGAGCTCTTAGTAGAGATTATAGTAGAGGCAATCAGGTATTAGTCTGTTTTACTGTAATATATTATTATTAAATAATAATAATGAAATAATTGTTCTGTTCTAACTAGGAAGGTTCCAGCTCAGTCAGGTTGGATCCTTGATGGCTTTCCAGTGGACATCACTCAAGCCTACCTGCTAGAAAAAGCCCTCGGGGGGTCTGGAGATGTAGGAAATGAAGTTGCTGCTGATCCTGATCCACTCAAACCTCGGCCACATCCAGTGTTGGACATGGCTCTGCTGCTGGATGTCCCTGATGAGACTGCGATGAGACGTGCATTCAGTCAAACTGGTGAGCGTTTGATGCTATTGTTCTGCGTGATCCCAAACCTTATCTGTTGCATATAGTGTAAATGTATGCATACAAAAGTAACTAGTTTAATTAAAATAGCATGTTTGTGTTTTTATGTGGTTCTCCTGTCCATCCTGGTGAAGATGCAGATGCTGCAGCAGATATAGCATTCCATCCCACAGACAAAAATTTATATCTGGCACAGATTCCACACAGGTAAAAGAGAAGAAACTAATTGGCAGCTAACTGAAAAGAAAAGCTTACTGCTGCAATACGCTGCGCATTTCTAACCCCAACCGTGACCACCCTAGGATCACAGATTTTCAGGACACCTGGCCAGAACTTGAGAAATGGTACGGTGAAAAGCAAAACATTTTGTGCCGTGTTGATGCCAATGTAGCGGAGGAGGAGCTTTACAAGAGGGTGAAGTCTGTCTTGCAAGGAGTTTTGATGCAAAAAAATGAAGGTAATTTGTATTTGATTTAATATTATGACATAATATATAGTTTCAATGGAATCACTTTTTTCATTGTTCCATGAGATAAGGAAACAATGTAACAGGTACTGATAAGCAGATTCACTCTCTTTTGACAGTATATGAATTATAGTTGATAGAAGCCCAGTATTTAATTAAAATGTTTGATATATCTCCTCATCAGCTCTTGCTACTCCTCCTTTTGAAGATGTGTCAGACAGTGGGAAAGTGCCAGATTCCTCCTTGGCAGTCACTCCTCCATCGGTGGACCAACCTCCAGCACTCACAGATGAAGGCCCAGGCCCCACAGAGTCTGATTCAAGACTTAATGAAGAAAATGCCCAAAGTGTGACCTCACTTTCCAAATCCAACACAAACTCCCCCAGAGGTGACTTCTTCAGTCTGCCGATTACTCATCATGACTCAGTTCAGATCACAGAGGAGACTTTGTTACCATGTGGTCACATGGTCACAAAGGGGGACTTATAACATTTGATTTCCTGACAATTAATATTGTGTGTTTGAAATATGTTCTGGTTGGATGCGATGAAATAATTATTATTAATAGGAATTAATGCTGAATTGTTACTTGGCTTTGTAATGTTTATGTTCTTTGGGAAAACCAACAGGGCAGTCTAGGAAAACATCAGTTGACTCTCAGGGAGTCTGCAAGAAGCCACCTGAATCTGCCTCTCCCTGCAGAGGCTCTTCCAGCTGGGTCTATGTGGACGAACCTCTTCCTCCAGTAGGATATATGATTCTCAGCTTTACTTCCTGATGAATCTGTTTTTATCAGTGACATACAGTATAATGTGGTATTCAGATATAACTGCCTTTCTGATAATATTTTGTGACAAAAGGTCGTGTGACATCTCTGCTGCATTACAGACATACTATCGTCCCATCTGTATCTCTAGGAGATACCAGAGTACCTGTGCACATACTGGGACACTGTGTGGGATTCTTATGTGACCAACATAAAGGCTGTGATGCAGCAGCTGCGCTCACAGAAGACTGTCATCAACCATCATCTATTCAACATTAGGTAACATTAGGTTTTTTACATCTAACTTTTAGTTGACCTTCGTTTTTGGGTAAAAACAATGTGACCCGAATGTTCATACAACTAATTGGTTTTTTTTTTGTTGTTGTTAGAAATATTTTAAAAATGATAAAGCCAATAAGAAAGGTAATAGAAAATATGGTAAACCTCTATAGGGAATATGGACAATCAAAACATATCCCAGGTTATTTTTCCAGTAATTATTCTATTCGTGTATTAATCAAAGTGTTACTCATTTTTCTGTATTTGTAGAGAGGAGTTCAAACATTACCTAGGCCGTCCAGACTTGAAGCAGGAGCTACTTTCACAGTGGCAAAAGGACTTCAACAGCATACCCGATGATATGAAAGAGGATGAGGATACCAAAGCAGAGCTACATCTGAGACTTGACGTAAGAAGAATATGTAATAAAGCCGAATACAAATGTTATTGAAATTAAAACCTGTTCAATGGAAGTATAGAGTATGTGGAGATGTTCTGACATGTGCACAGGAGTTACGTGAACGGTTGTGGGACATTAGTGACAAGCGCAAGGAGCAGGATGAGCAGGAAAAGACTTCTCTCATGTGTGATGGTTGGCTGGAGGATCACACTGCAGTTCTCATCAATCACCACTCCACACTCATGCAGGTAAATTTTCAGTTGAACAAAACATACAGGACTAAAAAGAAATTACATTTTCTGAGTCATTAAAATTTTCTAGATCGGACAAATGTGAATGAATGTCAGGGTAATCAGGGAAAGACTTAGGCTGCCTGGACAAAAAAATAAAAATGAATTAGCACATGTGTTTGCTCGTTGGAGTTTATAAGCTTGTGATTTATGTGTTCCATTGCTTCCTTGTATAGTTACAAGTATTGCCTATTTATGTTTCTGGTGTGATTTAGTTTTTTTCAAAACTCTAATTTTGGATTGTTTGTGTGGTATAGGTGGAGTTGGACCGTTTCCAGGAGACCTTGTGTATTCTTAGGGTCTACTATTTGAGTATGTATACACAGGTGCTGCCTGAGCTACCCTCCAACCCTGTCTCCATCCCCCTGCTGGATACATCAGAAATTTTGGATCAGGACGAGAGGCAAGAAACACACTGAATAACCACTGAATAATGTTGGAAAGAAAAATTACAAATTGAAATTACAAAATGTGAATAGTTGAAGGATAAAAATTACAGAAGGTAAAAAATATATTTTGTGTCCCCAGCACTGAGCCAACAGAGACAAGTGTGCGTAATCAGATGGATAATGGAGAGGAAAAGAGGAAAATGAAATTGTAAGGAAAAAGCGCTTTTGATTCAGTGTATCCTCATGTTTTCTGCTGACTGTCTGATAGATGAAGTGGGTGTTGTCATTTCTTTACAATCTCAATATTGCCCAGCTAAAACACAGAGATAAACAATATTCTCCTCCTCTCCAGTGTCCCCCTGCTTCCCAGATGTCCTCACTCCTCACGGGGGATGTACAAGACAAAAGACCAGGCTCAGACTGAGCCTGTGAAGGTCATTCCTATGTCTCTTTATGTACTTTTTATTCATTTGGATTTTAAAAACTTTATTGTCTTTAACTGAAAATGTTATTTTAAATATTTGAATTTAAAAGTGGTTAAATAAGTTCTACTAAAAAGACTGATGCAAACAAACAAAGGAATTTATATAGTGAGAAATAATTACACTTTTCATTGTTTATTCTAGCTGCCCCATGAAAAACTCATCTCTGACTATGAGGAGGCACTTAAAGCCATCAGTAAATTGGTAATGTTCTGTCATTGAGAATTTACATGAACATTTCCTATATATGCTACATCATGTTTTTGTATATGGGTCATATGTTTCTGTAGGTGTCAGCAGAAGCCCAACAGGGGGAGACAAAAGAACAGAAGGAAAGACCTCAAGAGAAGGAGAGAGAGAAGACCACTGCCAGTTCAAACAAAAGTAAAAAAGGAAAGCAATCAGCCAAAAAGCAGAAAAGTATGTCTCAGAAATAAAGACAAAAGAAAACAATAAAGCGGTGTCTTTCAACATGTGATCTGTGTTCATTGTTCTATAACCCACGTTGTTCCTCCAGCTCAGCCATCCCCACTTCTGCCACCAAGCCCTGCACCTGCCAATGACAACAACTCAGAGAAGGCTCATGAACAAGAAATCAGAAAGAAAATACATAAAGAATATGCAGCAGCACTCGAACTTGAAGGTATGCACACACATACATGCTCAGATATTCAGTAATTGCTTAATATCAAAATGTTTTCATACCTTCATCGTCAAGTGGTTTCCAAAAACTGTGTAACATAACTATAAACATGCAGTTGTGCCTGTGTGTCTTTGTATGTGTTTGCATGTCTTGTATGTGTTGTCCATGATAAATATGGTTATATGTCTGTGTTTCATATATGTGTCTGTTTCACAGCTAATGCAGCAAAGGTGCGCATTACGCTGGTGAAAAGTAATGGTTTGAGGATAGTACAAAGCCTGCAAAGCCGAGCAGAACAGGCGTTTAGCAACATGGAGAAATGTTTAGAAGCTCACTATCTTGCAGGAATGAAGAGGTATGCTACAGCATGAGTGTGAGTGTTGTGCATTACGGTGTGGGCAATGTGCGAGTATACTGTAGTGTGACATGCATGCAAATAAAGTAACAATAGTGCAGCACAGCAGTGCTGGCCCCGTTTTGCTAGTTTCTGTATGTAAACATATTCAACTTAATGAAAACCTCTTGAAGTTACTCTGACCAGAGGTTCTTTCTATACAAATCCCCACTAGCTGTAATATGTTTCAATTTTTAATTTAAACATGGTCATTAATTAAACATGGAAAACGTGTGTCTCCTTTTCTCTAGTATTGACCGTTTATCAGAAGTGGTTCGCCACCACATAGAGGCTGGTGATAAGCTGCAGAATCAACTGGTGTTGGTAAGTAGTGAGAAAAAAAATCTGAATATTTTCACAGCTCAGTATAGTATGATGCTTTCAGGGTTGAACTTAAGGCTGAAATCTGAATTGCTCTTCTGGTATGTGACATTGACAATGGACTGTAGTCTCTTACGTCACTCTTACATACTCCCCTTTCCAGGAATGTACCAACTTCTATCTGAATGGAGACTGTCAGATGGTAGCTACTAAGATTCCCTCTGTCCCTGCACCCCCTCTGGAGAAACCCACACAGACCACCCCAACTATCATTCAGCTGGAGTCACTACACAAACAACTACGCAATATTGCTCCATCAGGTGGGAAAGAGGAGAAATGAGCTGTGATGCAAGAGATCTAACCTTGTATCCAGCTATTTAATTATCCATCAATAATTTTTCCTGCCTTTCTGACCACCAGGCCTCATGCCCAGTTCTGATTTCTTCAGTTTGCTCAGGGATATCACCTCTGTTAACATGGGCAGAAACACCCTGCCTGAGCCCTGGTTCAACAACAATGAAGCGCAGGTACTCTTCAAAGAGGTCCAGACACCAACAACACAAAGTGGAGTAATAATGTCTATTCTTGGCGCCAAATAATACTCACTGAAATAGAGAGTTTCTAATGTTTCTAAACTAAACCGAACCAAAAAAAACAACCAAATTATATTTACATGCACTCCTCTGAATACTACCCAGTGCAGAGAAAGACATAATACATGCCCGCACCATATTTGCAGTTAGACTAGACTCGACTTCTAAATGGAAATATAAAAAGACATGTATGATAGCTTCCAGATGTATTACTGTGTACTCTTCTGTCCTTTCTCCCAGTTGATGGAGATTGTGTCTCTACTAATGGACAACTATGAGCTCATAGACTGGCGTCATTTTCTGCTCAGTGCTGCCCTCCCTTGGCCAATTCCCTCGATAACACAGCTACTGGTTGTGCTCCGACAGTTCAAGGCAGCAGATACTGGCAACACTGGCTATATAAACAGGGAACAATATCTCCAGGTAAGTCTCTACACACACTTATTCAATTTGTTGTAAATACATAGTCTGAATCTCTGGTCAAACACTGGAACTCTAAATCACATTTAATCCTCTTACTCTGGATAAATAAGTATCAACAAATTGTCCATCTACTCATAACCATCCATGGCCCCTCTCTGCTCACTGGGCAATACTGTACACAAGTATACTCTACAAATGCTCCAGTATAAACATAAAAGTACTGAGCATAAAAAGGATGTTTAAGTTACTGCTCTTGTGTTCTTTCCGATCAGACAGAGTTGTGGTTTTCCAGTGACGGTGTCCAGACTGTCCCTGAGGACACGTCTGAGCCTCCTCATTATGACCGCCTGGGTAACCTACGCAAGGTAACTACATGCAACAGAAAATCCATTCCAACAAAATGGGAAATTCAAAACAAAACTATGATGAAACATTGACACAAAAAATATCATTACCAGACTTCTCCAGCTGTTACAAAAACACATGAAGCTATTTTCAAATTTATATAAGCCATATAACATTGCCATTCATTTTTTTCTAGACCTCAAATGAATCAAATGCTAAAGTGTTTGGTTTGCTGTAATTTCAGTTGAATTATGCTAATTATAAAATAAGTGAAATACAGTACCAATGATCTCTGTTCTTCCTTCTCAGTTCTTTTTCGAGTTGTTTGCGGACCACTCCTTCTCTTCCCCTCAGCTAGACTATGTGTTCATGCTGCAGTACTTTGCGGTAGACCCTAACCCCAGACAGGGCTTCATCAGAGCACTTAGTGTAGTTCTGGGACAACATCTTAAACACTCCTCAATGGGCCACCTTGTCAGGGTGAGTATGTTTATGTAAAAAGAAAGATAAATGTAAATTTTTACTTGAAATTCATAGACAGAGCACTTTATCTCCTTCTATCATCAGAATTATTTTCTGTCCCCATGCTGAGAATTATTATGAAAAGCAATGATACTGTCAATGTTGATACTACTGCTAGTTGTGATTTTATCTCTAATGGAAACATATCTTAATGCTTCTCTATGCTACAAACTTCTGCCCACCAACAGAATAATCTTACTGTGTATTGTGTATCCAGTCAATGCCCAGTATAGAGGAGGCCACAGAGCTCAGCTCCTCAGAACCAGATGGAGAATGCAAAGAAGATGAGACTCTGTTTGCATCAAGCAATTCATTATTGGCAGCGCAGGATGTGTCCATTTCTGCTCTTCTCACAGTCATCTGCCACAAAATCACCAAGATGAAAGACAGCACTCCCCTTCCTCCAGGCTGCCTGAGTCCAGAGGAGCACACTCAGGTAGAGCTCTATGGAACTAAAACCATGAAAGATCAAACATCGCTTTTAAGGATGTACATAAATTAGTTTTTGAAAGCCACAATAGGCTTGAAGGAAATAAAATAACCCAGGCCAAGCCCAAGCCACGCAGTTCAGTGGGTTTGCACGATAGCTTTAATTTAAAGCTTAGTGGCTTTAGTTAAAAAAATACATTTCCCAAATTATTAACCACTAATTTTTGAATTAAACTTTCGCCCCATCACAATTTGCTGATTTATCTCTTCTGTCCCCCAGCACCTGGTGCATGTGTTTGCTGAACTGGGCTACAAGCCTGAGGACTGTGTGCCCTTCTCCATTCTGTCTCAGCATCCCTTCATTCAGGGCCTGATGGAGACCTCAACAAACTACCAGCTTGTAGTAAGTCTCTAACTCTGTACAGTGTCTGTTAGATGAGAATCCAAATCATCAATGACTACTTAGCATGCAGGCCTTCCAAACTCTTGTGGATTCATATTCTCTTTGCGTATTTTTATAAGATGACAAACTTACATTCTCCTTCATCTTTTATCCCTCTCTCCACCATTTGTGTCCTTAACCTTTAATTGTCACTCAAATTTCTCCCTCTCTCTTTTTCTCTATCTCACTTTGTGCCTCAGAACATTCATAGAGTGCTACTGGCCCATCAGGCCGAAGGAGAGGCTAACAGCTCAACCGTCTCCTAAAGGATGGGACATAGAATCTCTGCTCTCTGCATCATAAAGAACTCTTTCACTTTGGAAATTGTACAAATGTTGGAGTATTACCAATACCTTTACCTTTGAAACATTTGCTGTCTGCTTTATTGCTTATTTTGGTATTTAATAAATGCATTTGCATGCATAACTTGCTTAAGTATATTAAATGTCTAACTGATGGAAGTTGGAAGGACCACATAATTTATAACATTAATGGTGGCAGGTTTGACCCCTCTGACTCTTTTTTTTTTTTTCCTGATACACTCCAGCAGTTTTTCTGACTCACTTGTTTTTCTAATGACCTCTCCTACACACAAAAGCATCGGTTGCAGCCACAATGAGTGCATTGTCCAGGATAACCTACATGTCAAGCCTGACTTGCTGCAACTGCCTGCCAGGCCACCCATAGCCCGATCTCGGCCCATTCAGCGGGGATTTGTTGTGGTAGCCTCTCAATTTAGCAGTCGCTGGTGTCTCTCTACCAATTAAATGAATGGTGCATGCTGGTTGGAAAACAATAACGATTTTAAATCAAGGATATTTGACAGTGTTGCTAGCTAGCTTTTCTGTTACTACAGATAAAGCAACACATCATTGCATCATCACAGGCTGCCTCACCAAATGTGATTATTTTCCTCAATTTAAGTTTTCCTTTTTTCCTTTTTTGAGTCAGCAGCAGCACCCTGAAGAGAATGTAACTCCTGTTAAGATTTCCGTTTTGGTTTTTTTTTTACATGATGCAACAGAAGCCAGGGTACCTCCCACCCTCTTGTCCCTCTGCAATGTCTCTTTCCCCCCCTTTTAGTATCCAGAGCTCTTCGACTTCCCAGTGTCTGACTTTTAGAGAAAAGAGTCACTCACATATTGCATCAACATAGTCATACTTGTATATTTACATCTGAAACCATCTGAAAAGCATGGAATGAATCAGCGTCTTGACACTGGACTTCATCCATCTGTAGCAGGAAAAGCACACTGGCTACACCCAGATATACAGCACTAGGATTTGGGAACAATTGAGAACAACCTTTCGTCTCAGGACATGACGGCAAAAAGAAGACTTTCAGGACCTAACTTAGTGCACTGAAAAGATTACTTTGCCAAGATTGTGCTTTTCTCGCTTTTCTGTTGGTTTCATTTCTTGGGGAAAGTTTTCTGTTTGTTTTGAGCTCCGTCTTTTGTGACCTTTGTCCTGTTTGAAAGGGAAAACTCTACAAGGAAGTGCTGTTTGCACAGGAAGGTCTTCATTTCAGTTTATTTTGGAACTGGAAGACTATTTGTGACTTTGGCTGAGAGTCACAGTGCGCTGCAAAAATATGGGGATGGTATTTTGGACACATTTCCTTCTGGCTCTACCAGTAATTCAGCCTGCCAAGATCCTGACAGTCTCTCTAATTGGTGAGTAGTGGTGGAGCAGTGATCGTCAAACTGCCCTTTTTAATCAAGATTTTCATTGTAAATATTTGTTCAGCTGTAGGAGAAGCATAAGCATCTCATTGCGAGGCTCAAGAGTAAACACAGATTGATATTTTGCCTCTCTCTTCTCACCCTTCCTCCCTTTTCATCTCAAGGAGGAAGCCACTTCATGTTATTAGACAAAATTTCTCATAATTTACATCAGCATGGCCACGAGGTCCGCATGCTTTTGCAATATGGCACGCCTATAATTACAGGTACACTGCACATACAGTTCACATTCAAACATACATGTATGAAAATAGCTTTTACTCAGCTGTCTTAATTTTTTTCTGGTTTAGTTTGTGAAATTCTCATATCCATGACTTCCTCCCAGGTTTCTCCTATGAAGGCCGCGTGAACAGTTACCAGACAAGCACCTGGTCCTCAGGAGAGAAATATATTAACGAGTTCAATGGCTGGTTCCTGGAGCAACAAAAGCAGTTTTTTCTGGGAAGGTATCACACTTATTTGTGGATATGTAGATGATTGTGTTGTGAAAAAGAAACAAGCTCCTGGACGCTGCAATGCGATCATGTTTTAATGTGGATCCTGGTTTTTCATCATCATTTTGAGGCTCATGGATTTATCTTGCACCAATGTTCAATTTGTCTGTTCTCATTTCAATCACTTTGGTATTTCTTGTTCTTTCTACTTCCCTCAGGGATGAGTTCAGCAGCTTTTTAAATTTCATGGGGCATCTGGCCTATCAGTGTGACAAGCTGTTAGGTGACAAAGAACTCATACATTTCCTGCAGAGGCAACGTTTTGACATCGCCATCCTTGATGCTTTTAATCCCTGTTCCTTCATCCTGGCACGCAGACTCGGTATATACACTGCTCATATCCCCACTTTCATTCTTTGCACATTGCAATATGAACATTTAAACCCAAATCTGTACTCCAAATAAGTCAACAGTTCCATTCAGCCTACTCTTGATTTATTCCAGGTGTCCACTATATAGCTTTCTATGCTGCTGCTCTGAACGGCCCTTTGTCCATCGCCCTCCCAAGCCCAGTCTCTTACGTCCCAGTCTTCAATTCCCGCATGACCGATCACATGAATCTCTGGGGTCGTGCAAAGAACCTCTTTTATTCTCTCCTGGCTCCCCTTGGTAAGAATGTTGTATCATCACATAGTGCTGAGGGTATTATCTGACTTCGTTGTTCACTGCACTGCATCCTCCTAACATAGTAATATTCTCAATGATCCTTATGATTATAAATAATAATAAACTGAATTTTTACATTTTAATCCTTCACGTTTCATTGTCGTTGGCTCATTCTCGTTTTGTTATTCTCATTGCTTACAATATAAATACATAATACATATGTGCAATTACTAATCTTTCATTTTGCACATTTCTTTTTCAGCTAAATTAAATATTTATATGAGTGATATTGCTTTCAATTGTTCACTTTGATTTTGTCTTGTATCAAAGGCCAGCAACTTGTATGGTCAGAATTTAGGGACGTAGCAGAGCGGTACCTTGAGCCAGGATCAGTCCCTGGTGGTCTGGAGGAGTTACACATAGGAGCTGAACTTTGGGCCTTCAACACTGACTTTTCCTTAGAGTTCCCCCAGCCTCTCATGCCCTACACTGTGCTGGCAGGAGGTGTACTGAATGAACCTGCAAAACCTCTGGAACAGGTCTTTTTATTTGATGCACATTATTAGGGGTTTTACTGTAACAAGGCTTCTTTTCCTGTCTTGACTGTTCTCGTTCCCACTGCCCTCTGTACTTGAACCCTGATCCTTTTGGTTCCTCAGAATCTTGAGTTGTGGATCTCCAGTTTTGGAGACGCTGGTTTCATCATTGTGGCCCTCGGATCAATGGTCTCTTCAGTCTCTGTGCAGCCTCTACTTGTTGAGCTGGTGGCTGGTTTCTCCAGGATCCCTCAGGGGGTGATTTGGAGGTAAAAACAACAGACGACTCGTACAGTCAGAAAAATATGTCATATTCTCTGTTCCATACAAATCACTCAAAGTTACAAATAGATAATAAACCTGAAGTGCAACAAAATGTGGTCTTGTCAGGATATGTGTCTTGGTCCCACAGTCTTTTGCTTGCAGGTATGATCACAAGCAATGGCCGTCTCACCTGGACAAACCTCCTAATCTCAGGCTGGTGGACTGGCTGCCTCTCAATGACCTGCTGGGTAGGAACACTCTGCCTTTCTGCCACACTTACCTTTTGTTATAAACAAGAAGAACCTATACAGTATAGAGAAGAATTGTATTTTGGGCATTGTGGACCATCTGAAAGACCAAAATTTCTGGACAGACTCCTGTCAGAAAATATTTTTCTGTTTGCCTTAGGTCACAAACAAGCTCGTCTCTTTGTGACCCACGGTGGACAAAACAGCCTGCTCCAGGCAGTGTATCATGCTGTTCCAGTGCTGGGAATCCCTTTGTTTGGAGACCAGTTTGATAATATAGTGAGGGCTGAAGCGAAGGGGCTTGGCCTCACCATCAACCCCACACACATCAACAGGGAACTGCTGAGCTCCACTATTCAAACTCTCATCCAGGACATCAGGTGTGTAAAGGGCTGGTTGAGTATTATTTGTAATGCCAGCTGACCACAGCATATCGCCAAATCGTTCATATCACTTCATTTTTCCCTGTCATCTCTCCTTTTCTAGGTTCAAGTCTTCAGCTTTGTCCCTCAGCAAGATCCATAAGTCCCATCCTGTCCCTCCAGTCCTTCGACTTATCCAGTGGGTGGAGCACATCTTGCTCAGTGGAGGGGGTGCTCACTTGCGGCCAGCTTCAATCACACAGCCGTGGTACCAGAGGTACCTCCTGGACCTGGTGCTTCTTCTCTCCCTGGGGCTTCTCGGACCTCTAGTCCTCTGCTGGTCTGTCTGTGGGAACAAGAAGAGCAGGAATAAACACAAAAAAACCCAATAGCACTAAATCTTCCTCAGAGATACTTCAGAGTTATATCTCAGCTTTGTCACTTGTTCTTATTGGTCTGATTATAACATATTGTACATAAGAACTTCTACAAGATGGCACTTACAGCTCCAAAATAGGCCATTTTACATGTTGTAACAGATTCATACAATTCATTTTTAAAACTGAATTACCAAATGAAAAAAACCACAAAGTAAAAGCAAGCCAAACAAATACAGATGCTTGGTTAAATTTATCTTTGGTTTACAAGAAATGTGTTTAAAAACTGCATTGAAAATGTTTTCTGAGTACAGTATGAATACAGAGGACTCTCTGGTTTCTTCTCAGTGAAATAACCCAAATGCCAAGTTTCCTGCCCTTTTCCCTCAGTGCCATCATGTCTACCAGACATCTAATTAGTACTGGAGCGCCAAATTGTCCAACACCTCTGTGCTGTTTTGACCTGGTTCCACTACAGGAGGGTGGTTGACAGTAAGCACACAGACACGCTGACATCCTAAACCTAAAGTAATGCCTTTGTTTTTTTTTGTTTTAAAAATCGCAGCAAAGTATGCTCGGCAGATTGTTTTTTTGTCTGCTTGAAATGTCCAGCTTAGGCACGCATGTATGTCAAGTGTTACACAATACACCTGAATTCTCTTATTGTGTGCTTGTGTGTGTGTGTGTGTATTTGGGGCAGTATAATTCAACATGACACACTCACCACCTGCAAGTCTCAACTCTGACCCCCACACCCTCCTCCTCAGGTTTCCACTGAGTCTCCTTTCACGGTCAGCGCTCAAGCCCACCCCTTCTACCACTCCTCACATCTGTGTTGAGGGTTAGCAGGGAGGAAAATATAGATTATCAAGGAAATAATGACCAATTAGCGTTTCATTTGTCTATTTGTCTGGCAGGTGCAGGTGTCTGTGAGTCTTCCTTTGTCTCACACACAGTCCAAAACACCCAGAGCCAAGCTGCCAAAGCATGACAGGGAAAAAAGCCTGTTTAATGAAGCAGATGGATTTAGTAGAATAAAACAAATTGATTGATTGACACCACAGGATCAAACTGACCACAAAATAATGTTTTCGTAATATATATCCATCTACTCTAGTTATTATTGTAATTATCAATGATATTATTATTAGTATTAGCATTAGTATTGGGGGGTTGTAACCCACCCAATAATCCAAACCACCCACAACAACCCACCCAATATCATATCTTTATGATCAAAAATGAATGTTAAGTATTGTGTGGTAGATTCGCTCAATTTAGCAGGGAAGAAGGAATATGGATAAGCATGCAACACTTCATTGCATATCAGGCTGAACATATTCAAGTACACTACTGTATATCACCACTAGTTTTAATTGGACACGAGAAACTGCAATAGCTCTGAATTATTCCAGATTTAAAAAGTCTGGCAGTGTTGACGTGACACATTTTCAGCTGACCAGAAAGTGCATTAAAGATATTTCAAAGTTTTTATTTTTTTAATGTTTGTGAAATAAATACCACTTATTTTAAACACAATATTGTTTAAGTTCAATTTCATATTACTTTTTGGACTTTTTAAAGCACTGGAGTTGAACAGACCTGCTTCCCCACATGGGTTTTTGTAGGCACTGGTCACATATCACATCAACATCAAAACACACAATTTTAGTTTGGTTTTTGAAATTAATTATGCACATTTTAAGATGAAAAAACTGTGATATATGTCACAGACATGTTTTGTCCCAGCTCTCAAGAATCACTGAATGAATAACAGAAGGAAGGTGGGAGCTGCTTCTTTTGCAGCTGACAACAGAGCTTTGTGGCAGAATAAGAAGTAAATCTGATAGACTCCTGTCTGTCAGATAAGGAGACGGTAGGGCTGTGAAGAGGTGGTATCACTACATGAATGTGATATCTCTAACAGATTTGAACCAAATCTGAGTTTTGAGGCTGAAAAATGCTCTGTTCGTAGGTTACAGCTCCATCTGGTGATCTGAGAAAAAGGCAGTTCAGTCTCAAGCAATACCAATGTATGAAGTTTATGAATTTAAATACTGCCTTGAATACAAATATATGGATATATATATAGAAAGAGAGGGGTGGACAATCTCTCTCTCTCTATATATATATATATATATATATATATACACATACACACACACTCAAGATTGCAAGTGTAACTATCATTTTTGTATTTTCATACATTTCCGATAATACTATTATTTTGTTGTCATTTTGTTTTGAGAACTTGTAATGGAATGGACTGTGCTACTGTTATTGCTATTAAAGGATTCGTTTATTTGTTTCATTACATCATGCTGTTATTTAGAAGTTTTTTAGAAGTTCAAACAGGCAGAGAAGAAATCTGTGTGTGTTTGAACCAACAACACAACCTCAGTATTAGAGGAATCAAACAAAACAACAATGAAATATTATTTAATCGTCCTCGACCACGAGGCCGCTTTTTACGCTTTTTACGCTTTTTAATTTTTAGGGGATGTTTTTCTGACACGCAATAACCTGATTGGTCAGTGCTGGCGGTGTGGGCGTGGCCGGACGTCATTGTTTATGTGGCGGTGTGTGTGTCACTGCTCCAAGGACTCCGCAATGTGATTCCTCCGGCCTCCATCATGGTGGGGGGGCACTAGCAGGTGAAACACGCAGGACACGGAGGGAAACGCCGGGATGGCGGGCGCCTTTGGCTTCAAAGGCTGCCAGAAGATTCGAGGCCCGCAGATCCGGAGTCTGCTGGACGCGAAGGATTTCTTCCTCTTCGACTGCGACGGCGTCATCTGGAACGGGGAGAAGGCGATCTGCGGCGCCGCCAAGGTGGTGAGCGCCCTGATCCGGAGGGGCAAGAACGTGGTGTTCGTCACCAACAACTGCACCAGGCCGAGGGACAACTACCTGCACAAGTTCTACCGGCTGGGCTTCACCGACGTGACGCTGGAGCAGATCTTCAGCTCGTCCTACTGCTCGGCTCTGTACCTGCGCGACGTGGTGAAGGTCCGCGGCCAGGTGTTCGTCGTCGGCTGCGACGGGCTGCGGCGGGAGCTGCAGCAGGCCGGCGTCGCCTTCGTGGAGGAGGCGGACGACCCGGAGGCCACCATCTACGACTGCGTCCTGGCCCCGGGCGTCAAGGCCGTCCTGGTGGGGCACGACAACAAACTGACTTTTCTCAAGCTGGCCAAGGCGTCGTGCTACCTGAAGGACCCGGAGTGTCTGTTCCTGACCACCGACAACGACCCCTGGCACCCGCTGTCCGGGGGGAGGATACTACCAGGTAGGGCTCAGGACCGTCCCGGTCCACGGAGACCAGGGAGCTGCAGGGACAGGCCCGATGGACCCTGAGCATCACTGCGCTGAATATACATATTGTTTGTTATTTAGTAGGTTATCTTCATCACAGGTTTCCTTTGTTCTGTTGTTGTTGTTGTTGTTGTTGTGTGTGTTGTCAATGCTGGTGTGTATCTGCTGGGTTCAGGCATTCAATGTTCAACACAAACCAACAACACAACCTCAGAACAAAGCTTCACCTGCAAATTCGAGCTGCGTCGCTGCTGCATTGAACATTTCTTTTGCAACCAGTAGAAACAGACGTGGTGATTTGGGGGGTCATCATTCTTCTCATTCATTCTTTGTGCATAGTTTGTTGTTCCCCATTATCAAATATACAAAACACATGACAGCGTTGTGATGAGGTCTGAGGTAATCAGCAGTACTCCTGTGCCACAGGTTTCTGTTGACATGTGTTTGTGTTCAGAAATGAATATGCATTACGGAAAAGCGGTACAGGAATTAAAACGATTTTGCCGGGGCAGTAAGATGAGAAAAGAAGTGTCCTGCCAACCATTTTACTTTAACAACCCTGATTCAAGTCTAGTTGGGGACCCTTACATGTCGGCCTCGGCGTGTCTTCCCCCTCAAAGATAAAATCTGCACAGAATTACTGAAAGGATGAAGTAGTAATGCTGGACCTCCCTGAATAACTTTGGCAGTGTGTATTTCTCAACAGGTGACTAAAATCACTATGGTCTAGTGTGCAAATTTAATGTTTTGTCTGTTCTTAGTTAATGTTGTAATGAATTTAATGAAAATAAAAAAGCAACACTGCCCTCAGCCGCAGCAGATAGCGATGCATAACAGGCAGGATCTCAACCTGCTCCAAACATGCAGGTCTCTACTGTGATAAACCTTTATCTCATCTCAACCCCCCCCGGTAGGTTCTGGGTCCCTCACTGCAGCCCTGGAGGTGGCATCAGGTCGCAAGGCCACTGTAATCGGCAAGCCCAGCCGCTTCATGTTCGAGTGCATCTCCACTCAGTTCAGCGGGGTTGACCCTGCCCAGTGCCTGATGGTCGGGGACCGCCTGGAGACAGACATGCTGTTTGGGTCCAACTGCGGCCTTGACACCATGCTCACCCTCACTGGTGTGTCTCAGATCGAGGAGGCCCAGGAGTACAGGAATAGTGAGCTGACCGCCAACCACAGCCTGGTGCCCGACTACGTGGTGGACACCATTGCTGATTTCTTACCTGCATTTGAGGAACTGAATGAACAGAGCAACTGATGATTCTCTTCACCTCTCGTATGGAGCACAGATCGCTTCTACTACGTTTCAAGTGCAATGTTTAGTCTGGCGTTTGCAAAAAAATATTCCAATCCACAAGTATCAAAAACCATAAATGTTCCTCAGTACCAAGGTGCAAGACATGCTTAGGCCAGAATATTCTCCTCAAAATAATCCCAGTAATCCAGTGCATACCCCAGTGTTTCTTATAGTGATGTACCCATTTGTGATTTGACAGTTCCTTGTTACTGTAAGTGCTTATGTATGGATGTACTGCACTTTCTTGTTCAAAAAGTTCATAGGTTGTGTTTGATATTGGCGTTTTGAACATCAAAAGGTATTTTTGTAAAGCCATGAATTGTTCTGTATGAGATTCATGTGTTTAGGAGTCGATATTTATAATTTTTTTTTCCCCCTGCTAAATAGGCAGATGTGCACTTGTTCACAAAGAACTATTCCCTCATGCATATTTGCCTCGGTGTGACTTCTCTCTGACTAATTTATGACAAGAGGAGAAAATATAAACTTTTCTCAGCACTGTTAGAGGCTGAGGTGACAATCTGCCAATCAGACCAGTGGAGTGTATTTTCACTTTTGGCCTTTCTTTCATCATGTCTGAACTACTTGTGCCAACATTCATCTGAGTAATAAATAGCTTACTGGAACCTCATAATTAGAAAAGCAGAAGCACACAAACGATGGCCGATTATACTGCACTGTTGTGAAATTTCAATGTTGTTCATGTTTACCATATAGAGCATGCCAGCAACGGTAACGACTATTAATAAACCCTTAAAATCAATTCTGTTCCAGACAATGATGTCCTGTCGTTACAAACATCCTTCTGCTTTAGTCTCTACTTATCTACATGAAGCATGATCAGCACACCACACTCAAAATACAATATTGTTTTAATTTAAATCCAGTTGTTCACACCATTTCATTCAGTACTATTCCCCTGTGATATCCAGCATCTCTTAAAAATTGTTTACTTCCACAAAAAATCTGGGGTGTTATTACAGTGGAAAGCAAAAGGAACCTTCCAGTATTTTTTTAATATACCAAAGCCTCATTGTTGGTGGATGGGTTGTGGAAAAGAAGGAATCGTAAGTAAAGCTGGGACAAATTATGAGACAAAAAAAAAGAAAGTTTTGACTTGAGTTGGTATATTGTTAAAACACAGTCTAACAAAAACAAGTCTGTGAAGTGTATTTGGGGTGCGAGTACAGTGAATAAGGAAAATCTAGAAGCTATTAATCTGGCTTTACTGTGTGGAATACAATTAATGTCTGTTCTTTTGAACCTACTAGAACAATCAAGATTAAACATCTAGAAAATAAACATATGTACATTTTAACAGGATTTATGAATTACTTTATTCTAGATCATGTCTCATGTGGCATTAAATTCTCTTGTGCTGAGGAACAGACTTTAAGACACGCTGATCTCCAGCAGATAAGGACTTTGGCTGCATTGATTGAGTCTCTTCATGTCACTCTGGTCCACCGCGCTGTGGCAAAGAGAGAATATTGGTATTATGGAAAAAACAAACCCAAACCAACCAACGACTATTTCTACATAATCCCCTATGCTTATTGCTAGACTACTTTTTTTTAGGGGGCGAGACTGTAGGTGATCAGTTCCACCCCTTACCTGGATGTAGTCCATTTCATCCACTGTCATCGGTCTCCTGCGGTACCTTGCAGGGAGGAGCTGAATAGAGGCCAGCGTGTCTGGCGTGCCAGGGATTGGGGTAATAGGCTTTGATGATAGAGGTGGTGCAGCAGCTAAAGGTGATGTTTTGTCTTGTGGAAAATTAACTGCTAATATTTTTGATGCTTCTTGGGCTAGAAGAAAAAAAAGAAATAACTCAGAAAAAAACCATTCAGGAAAATAAATATTTCACTTAAAAATTTATTTTTATTTTTTTTTTTTTGATCTTTTGACAAACCAAAGATTTAATTCATAAATAAATAAATAAATAAATAAATATTACTACAACTAGTTAGCACAAAAAATATAGTGGCTGAGGACACACAAACAGCATATAGAGCAGGT
The DNA here is from genome assembly GCF_900963305.1 of Echeneis naucrates. Lineage (NCBI taxonomy): Eukaryota > Metazoa > Chordata > Actinopteri > Carangiformes > Echeneidae > Echeneis > Echeneis naucrates. Next base: position 18,830,480 of record NC_042519.1, on the reverse strand, counting down.
TTGTTGTATGACCCTTGTCCCTTGTTTCCAGACTCACCGTTGGGCTTGGGGATCCCTTGTCTGTTGGGAAACTTGATCAGAGGAGCGTGAGGCCGTACAGCCTGAGAAAACACAAAATCAGGCAGCTGTGTCATCAATCACTTTCAAGTAAATCAGAAGGCCAGTTCTTAAAAACACACCCAGTTTCCTCACACGTCCCTCCAGCGTCTGATGGAGAATGAACATGTAGCAAAATCACAGCCATTGTCACCTATAAAGGAACTCAGAGGAAAGCTAGAAAATTGAGGATATTAGTTAATGAATTGATCAGTTACCATTCAATAATGACAAATGGTGAACGAGTCCATTTCCTCTAATGCAATCAAGTGCTGCATTCAACTCATTTGCATCACTGTCAGTTAGACGTGTGTAAATGATAAGCCAACTGATGGAAACAGACAAAAGGTGAATCAGTAATGAAGACAGTGTTTTCTGTCCCTTTCTGTCCTGCAGATGTGTCCGGAGCGACCAGGACAGGACCGGACCGCACCGCAGCCAAAACCGTGAACATGTGGCTTCACTTTAACTTAGATTTAGCCATTACAAGTTATTTCTGCAGCTGTCTAAAGGTGGCTGGGCGTCTTGACAGTGACTGAGTGTTTTGCGGATAAACAAGGACATCAACAAGGGTACGAGGACCCGAGAGGCCCGGACAGCAGTCCGTCAGCCCAAACGGGCGGAAGACGAGAAAGACAAAAACGGCCTTTTCCTGTCTGATCCGAGCTATCTTCAGAAATGTCGCGGGTATTTAAAAAGAAAATCAGAGACAACGTTACCTGAATAACTCGGGCTGCGGGAGCTGCCATTTTGGAGCTGACTTTGCTCCCCATGGCGACCTCAATCTTTCACTTCCGGTGCGCACAAAGCTCCGCGAGGCGCACAAACGCACCACAAGATGGCGCCGCCGCCAAGCAAACCCTTTAGGCGTCCACCTAAAACAGCAGTCTACGACCGAGGTATGTGTCTGCTACAGCCTGAAGATGAGAGGTAACAACACAACACTGCGGTTATTCACATGTTTTTATCACATCACATACTTCAGACCAGAAGCTTACCTCTCCGGGGGGATAGCGGCCGGTGTTGTCCCTGTAGGTCAAACCTCAGGCCATAATGAAAGCTAAACCCAAACTCAGTGCAGGTTAGCCTCCTGTCCCAGTCAGGGTTAGCCTCCTGTCTCCTGTCCCAGTGCAGGTCAACCTCCTGTCCCAGTCAGGGTTAGCCTCCTGTCTCCTGTCCCAGTGCAGGTTAGCCTCCTGTCCCAGTGCAGGGTTAGCCTCCTGTCTCCTGTCCCAGTCAGGGTCAACCTCCTGTCCCAGTGCAGGTTAGCCTCCTGTCCCAGTCAGGGTTAGCCTCCTGTCTCCTGTCCCAGTCAGGGTTAGCCTCCTGTCCCAGTGCAGGTTAGCCTCCTGTCTCCTGTCCCAGTGCAGGGTCAACCTCCTGTCCCAGTCAGGGTTAGCCTCCTGTCTCCTGTCCCAGTGCAGGGTTAGCCTCCTGTCTCCTGTCCCAGTGCAGGTCAACCTCCTGTCCCAGTCAGGGTTAGCCTCCTGTCTCCTGTCCCAGTGCAGGTTAGCCTCCTGTCCCAGTGCAGGGTTAGCCTCCTGTCTCCTGTCCCAGTCAGGGTCAACCTCCTGTCCTAGTGCAGGTTAGCCTCCTGTCCCAGTCAGGGTTAGCCTCCTGTCTCCTGTCCCAGTCAGGGTTAGCCTCCTGTCCCAGTGCAGGTTAGCCTCCTGTCCCAGTCAGGGTTAGCCTCCTGTCTCCTGTCCCAGTGCAGGGTTAGCCTCCTGTCCCAGTGCAGGGTTAGTCTCCTGTCTCCTGTCCCAGTCAGGGTTAGCCTCCTGTCTCCTGTCCCAGTCAGGGTTAGCCTCCTGTCTTCTGTCCCAGTGCAGTGTTAGCCTCCTGTCCCAGTCAGGGTTAGCCTCCTGTCTCCTGTCCCAGTGCAGGGTTAGCCTCCTGTCCCAGTCAGGGTTAGTCTCCTGTCTCCTGTCCCAGTCAGGGTTAGCCTCCTGTCTCCTGTCCCAGTGCAGGGTTAGCCTCCTGTCCCAGTGCAGGTTAGCCTCCTGTCTCCTGTCCCAGTGCAGGTTAGCCTCCTGTCCCAGTGCAGGTTAGCCTCCTGTCCCAGTCAGGGTTAGCTTCCTGTCTCCTGTCCCAGACGGGGACACCTTCCAAAAGGACAAATAAAACACCCTAATCCGTTACAAAGAACGTGTAGTGGAGATCCGGGAGGGATTCAGATGTGTTTTATTCCCCTCCAAGCCAATAAATGAAAAAACAAATCAGCCCGAGTGAAAATGAAAGTATCAATTACGATATTTCTGCGCTGCGCAAAGACAAATATTATTCTCTATTTTTATTTTCACTCCGCCTTAAAAAAAAACAAAAAAACACTTGGTCAGGTGGTCCCAGATTGTCCAATCACAGACGAGAACAGCAGCAGAGATCTTCTATTTAAGAAGATGTGTCACTGCCACTAAAACGCTCACTTAGACGACTCTGACATTAAGTTATTCTGAGCATTAGCGTTATTACTGAATATGTAGAGACATTTTTTTTATGGACCAGGATCTCACAAAATACTGGATAGAAACCGGGTAGAGTAAACCAGGGAATTATAGGTTTACTATTGTTTTTCTTTTGGTTATCCAGCCATAGCTCAAATGAACAGTAAATACTGCAGATATATAATTGTTCACACAATATAATTGTTCACACAAACAAAGCAAAAGTTGAGTAATACTGATCAATGAAGAGTGAACTGATCTTGTAAAACCATTATAGTACTCCTTTAACACAAACTATGAGTCTTTATCTTTAAATCGACACTATATATATATTTATTCAGACTGTAACAACACTGCGTAAAAACACACGTTTAGAGAATTCACTGTCCCAAAGTGTTGTGCCCTTAGCATTTAGAGCATTTTATCTACAAGGCTCTCTGTAAATGCAAACAAATAACTGGACCATTATTCTGTAATATCTCCATCTCCTGGAGCTCTAATTCATTGCATGGTTCTCTACAGCCTTGAAAGGTCAGTTTAGGTCCTCAGCATATTTGTCGGCATTAATTGAACATGTTTGTTTATGTGCATGCTGTGTCTCCTGCAGCAGGTGATAGAGCTGATAATAGATAATATTCCTGCTCACACTTTCACACAGCAAGAAAGTACATTTCAACAGGCAATAAACCAATTCACATTTTATTAGATCTTTTTTTATTACACAAACTGGTCCAGAGTCATGGTAAATATATAGGTCCCGATCTTAACATGCGCCGACTCCTTACTTGAAATACCACTGTGGCTTCTCATAAAGTACAGTTTTAAAACCAGATGCACAGAACAGTGCCAGTCTCAAGTCAGGATTTTGCTCCTTACATTGTGTTTGTTAGGTGGAGCATTGTTTACAGATGTTCACAGTGCAAACCACTGTGCAGCGTCAGCAGCCCCATGGCACAGCTCAGCTACCATGTCAGGAGGAGACTGGCTGACTCAGTGGGTCTTTGACCTGTCAAACAGCTTTTTCAGTTGGTCCTGAGAGGTGGCCTCTGTCTGCTGCATGAGATCAGCATGGCCCTTAGTAACACCCCAGCCATCAGGGGCAGACATGGAGGGACACTGGGGACGACCGGAGGCTGGCTTCAGGTTCTCCCAGTAGTCACGACGGGCTCTAAAAGAAACAAAAAGACATGAAACCTCATACCTATAGGCGCTCTCTGATACTGAGGGCCCAGTTTTAACCATTTGACTGAGCATCTGTGCACATTTTTGTTACTTGATGACAGTTAAACTGACCTGGCTCTGACCCAGGGTTTGGTGTGCATCTCCAGACCAGCACCCCAGCTGCCGTGTTTCTCTGATGCAGCTGGGAGGACGCCTCTCTCAGTTGCCAGCTCCTCTGCCACAGCCCTGATGTGATAGGGCTCAAACCCACAGCAGCCACCAATGAAGCGAATGCCAGCGTTGTAGGCCTCTCTGGCGTAGTGGTGCATATCCCAGCGGGTGAGAATCCTTGGCTCCAGACCTGACAGAAGATATATACAGTTATATTCATATGATTGCAGGTTGGTTGTTTGGCGGGTGAGATGCCACAGTGTAATGCAGGACAATGAAATACACACAGAGAAAGTTTTATTTTAATGGTGTGTTTTCTACAGAGTTACATTTGCTGAAAATTAAAATGGAAAACGGTGTAATCTTACCGAAGGGGAATTCTGGCAGATCGATGAATCCCTGGCAGCTGCAGTCGGGGGTGTGGTAGGCAAGTGGCTGCACCATGTAGTGAGCCTTCAGCCCAGCCTTCTCCACTCCCTCTTTCATCATCTTAACAGCCTTCACACAGGTCATGGGGTCAAAGTGGCAGTTGATTCCAACAATCTGGGCACCTACAGAGGAACATACATTGGTGTGAACTGACCCTGGCAGATAAGACAACACTACCACATTAACTGTGGCTGGCAGCTGTGGTTGCAGGATTTGTGTTGAATATAGGACTTTTTGAATTTAATGAACTCCTTTAGACAGTCAGTGTTTCCGGAGTTTTGACTAGACATTAAACTTACTCCAGCCAGTCGGCATTATGGGTTCTTAATCCAGATAGCAATACATTGAGAACCTGAGTCATAGCTCATGTTTACTAATCAGAAAATGTCTCCCCTGTCATCTTAATGAAGACTGCAGAGCCACACCCAGAGAGGCTGTTAGAGGACAACATGACTTTTGTTGATCTTTGCTTAGATTGACTTCCAGCAATCAAAAACAGCAATTCTTACAACTATCTGGATAGTCTGTTCAGAAAAATGTGGTGCCATCATTTGAAATAAACCAATAACAAGTTCTGGTCATGAGTATACAGAAGAGAACTATACGCACCAGCTTTGACCAGCCTGACAGCACACTCTCCAGGTGAGACACCGTGCATGTCGCCCTCTGGTCCGATACACAGAGAGGCAGCCACAGGCTTCCCGGTCTCCTTCAGCACCTCCACGGCCCACACAGCCTCTTCAACATGCTCAAAGTACTGCAGGTCAGAGATACCAGTCAAACCACATTTCTCTGGGCAAAATATGAGAAAGGAATAAATTGAGTCTCTTCTATGGCCTGACTTTACCTCAGCAATCAGGAAGTCTACGTTTTTCTTGATGAACACATCAAGCTGTTTCTTGAAGATGGCCTTCACATCTGTCTCACTCTTGCAGCTCAGGTAAGATGGAGTCTGAGACACTCCTCCGGCAACCAGAGCGTCACCCTCATTGGCAACCTCACGGGCCAGATCGCAGGCGGCCTCATTAATCTGAGCTCCCTGCAGAGAAAGAGAGACCAATTTATGGTCAGATAAAGATCAGAACGAAACAGATGACCATGATACATTCAAATAATTTCACAAGTGAGTTTATCATATCTAGATGCTGCTAATTGATATTGGCTCTGAATTGTTTACTTTGTAAGTATATTTATAGCAGAAATCCTATTTTGATAAATTTTTATTTTAGATATTTTCTCTGCTTATTCCAAAGAAAGTTGTCTGATGTCCCATTTAACTTACAGTGAAGGTGAGCTTGTTGCCTCTGTTCTCCAGTTTGTCGTCACTGGCGTAGAAGGTGAAGGTCTGCATAACGTTGGCTCCAGCCCTCAGGAACTCCCTGTGCAGCTGTCGCACTGAGAATAACGAAGCACAACATGTTAAGAAATAGGAATTATTAAATCTAATGCATATAGAAGAGTAATTTACAGGAAAGGTCACAGAGGCCACAGAGTACTAAAGGTGTTAAATTAGCTTGTCACCTGCTTCAGGGTGCTCTGCAGCAGCCTCGGGGGTCCAGGGTCCGGCCTTTACGTAGCCTCTCTTCTCCAGGGCAAACACAAACCCTCCATCGCCGATCACGATCTCCCCAGCGTCAAGACGCTCCAAGATTCCCTGGGATGATGGGTCAGTGTAAGCTCAGAGTGATGTGGACTAAATAAGACTGATTAAATAACTCGGGTTGGATATGAGCTAATGAAGCCAAAGGTTTTCATTCCAAGAACACTCATATAGATTTCTATCTATGCATTACCCCCCCACCCCCCCGCCCATGAATCTGAGTCATCAAGAAGACAACACATGTCTCAGAACAGCTGCACTGCTCCTACTGACTGATAGACCTGCACCGTTTCCTTTGAGTATGCTTTACTGTCAAAGGAAAAATTCTGCCTTTAGTTCCCATTCAGGTCTCTTTACCCAGGAGAGCTTTTTTTAAATGATATTTTAGGCCCTGTGCTTTAAAATCAGCTTTCTGTCAAATTCAGCCATGTAGTGTTAGTGTAAATTTCTGATTAAGTAGAAAAGAATGTAATGAGTTGGAATTTTCTTTGTGGGAACATATTTGCATTAATTCTTATATTTGAATTGAAGAGGAAAGCTCCTGGTGTGCACTCATGTCATGAACCCTCTCCAGATTCTCCTGGGCTAAACCACATTAAGAGTCAGATTTGAAAGTGAAAAAATTCTCCTACAGTAATAGCAGTTAAATAGATTTTTTTTTTCAAACTATTTCCTGATGTAGTGAGAAGGCTATATCAGCAGGAAAACTGGGCAGTTTAGCTCATTCCAGAATTAAAAGTAAATGCATCATGGCATGCTTCATTGGCCAGAGAAATGTGATCTGATGTGCAGAAGATACATAAGAAAGGACTGTGGCCCTCTGCCCAGAATACATACTGCACAAATGCACATCCATAAATATGCACCTCAGCTGCCCTCCCCCTCCCCAACACTTACTTTGGAGTTTAAGAGTCAAGTACCCATCACACATATTACTGCTGGGATTAAGACATTTTTCAATGGACATTCTGTAGGATAGACCTGAGAGCACACTTTCGACAAAACTCCATACATACCTTCTTTGCGGGTGCCATAATCCTAGAGGTGTGTGGACCCCTGACTGCTCAGACTTTGAGAGGCTGAAGTGCGCCAGTTGAGCAGAGGGTCTCTATAAATCTCTCTGAAGCAAGGGAGTGGTCTAAGTAAGGGCTGCTCTGATTGGCAAAGACAAGTTACACAACAGCAATGTTTGCTCGTTCCCCTCCCCTCTTTGGCTGAATGAGAGTATTGTAAATGTGTGCTACTAGTTTAGTCCAGATGAATTATGGATGTTTGTGTGTTTGACTTCATGTTGGTTAGTGGGGCGTCTGTTTTTTTGGCCCTGAATAGATGATTTGATAAGACTCACATCTAAATTTGTGCATATGAGTAATGTGTGACGTGTTTATAGCCAGTTTCAACTAACGTTCTTTGTAAGCATTGTGACAAAACACAGGCATTAAATTAAGTAACAAAGTCAGGTTTATTGTTTTGGGGGTCTCAAGGTAATGCTCCACAGCTGGAACATTGCCTGTTACAAGTGCTTTTTATCTCCAAACTGAACTAGGGAAGACGTCACTCCTTCTCCTTTGTCCCTCTGATGTTGACAGATGCCTCGCTTATGCTGATGTCTTGACCTTCTTCTGAACCTCCAGCACGTGCTTCATCTCCTGGGTGCTGGTAGCCTCTTTGTGCTGCAGCAGGTCAGCGTGGCCCTTGGTCACCCCCCAACCCTCCGGCGTGGAGAGGGACGGGCATTTAGGACGACCGGATGCAGGGAGGAGTTGCTCCCAGTAGTCACGACGCGCCCTACAGGAGATAAAGACAATTTACAAACCAAAGATCCATTGAACCAAATAATAATCAGGAAGCTGTGTAGTAAATGCTGCTTTGGGTGGTCTACCTGGCTCTAACCCAGGGTTTGGTGTGCATCTCCAGACCAGCACCCCACATTCCATGCTTTTCTGAGGCAGAAGGCATTACGCCTCTCTCAGTTGCCAGCTCCTCTGCCACAGCCCTGATGTGATAAGGCTCAAAGCCACAGCAGCCACCGATGAATCTGATGCCAGCCTTGTAGGCCTCTCTGGCGTAGTGGTGCATGTCCCAGCGGGTCAGGATCCTGGGCTCCAGGCCTGAGTGCAGAGGGAAGATGTGATGAATAAGAGGAAATGTGAAACCTGTTAGATGATTATGTTCAAATATCCGAATATATTACCGAAGGGGAATTCTGGCAGATCGATGAATCCCTGGCAGTTGCAGTCGGGGGTGTGGAAGGCAAGTGGCTGCACCATGTAGTGAGCCTTCAGCCCAGCCTTCTCCACTCCCTCCTTCATCATCTTCACAGCCTTCACACAGGTCATGGGGTCAAAGTGGCAGTTGACGCCAACAATCTTGGCACCTGGAGAATAGAAACAGGTAAACAGGTATTTCTGTTTATGTCAAACAAGTAAATGAACAAAAGTATGTAATCACACAGGGGAGATTAAACACACACCTGCCTTCACCAGCCTCACAGCACATTCTTGGGGTGAGACGCCATGCATGTCTCCCTCTGGTCCAATGCACAGGGAAGCAGCTACAGGTTTTCCGCTGGTCTTCAGCACTTGCACTGCCCACTCTGCCTCCTCGACATGCTCAAAGTACTGCAACGACAGAAACAACAAAGTCACCTCTGAGGTTTTACTCTCTCCACCGTGCTGTTTCCATTGCTGGCCCCAAACTCTGGAACTCCCTGCCCCTTCATGTGAAGCAAGCCTCCAGCCTAGCTCTTTTTAAAACATTCTGTGACTTTAAACAGTTTGAGACCCAAAATTTCAGCTTTTGGGTTCTAATTGTTTACTTCTCTATTTGCTTTTATTCAGCGTGTTCTCATATTTTTCTTAATGCTCATCTTTTTTGTTTTTAAATGTGCTCTATAAATAGAATAGATTGGCTTGGCTTGGATTCACTAAATATATTTCAGATTGGACTCATTCTGAAACTACTTTTGCAATTGACAAAATGAATCTACCTCAGCAATCAGGAAGTCCACGTTCTTCTTCATGAACACTTCCAGCTGCTTCTTGAAGATGGCCTTCACCTCTGTCTCACTCTTGCAGCTCAGGTAAGATGGAGTCTGAGACACTCCGCCGGCTACCAGAGCATCTCCCTCACTGGCCACTTCCCTCGCCAAGTCACAGGCTGCCTCGTTGATTTTTGCTCCCTGAAACAATGAGGTGGATGATGAGTTGATGGGTGATCATGCACTTTACTGTGTCGCTCATGAAGGCCGTGATGTGCTATCATTGCATACTCACGGTGATATTCAGTTCCTGGCCCCTGTTCTCCAGTTTGTCATCGCTAGCGTAGAATGTAAAAGCCTGCATGACATTAGATCCTGCCCTCAGAAACTCCCTATGCAGCTGTCGCACTAACAAAAAAAAATACAGATATGCCACTTTAAAAACCATTTCTTGTCAGATCACATATCTTCTCTCTGAACTGGGTATTTAGGTACAATATGTGTGTGTGCTGCCTGTCGTACCAGCCTCAGGATGTGTGACGGCAGCCTCAGGAGTCCATGGCCCAGCCTTTACGTACCCCCTCTTCTCCAGGGCAAACACAAAACCCCCATCACCAATCACCACCTCACCAGCATTCAGCCTTTCAAGGATACCCTGCAGGAGCAGGACCACAATCAGACCTAACCGGCATTCGAATGGACTCCAACAATATTTATATTTTGTAGTATGCAATATTGTTTCAAATAGTAAGACACCAGACAAAATTAATGAGAGGTGAAGACAACATGAGAGCACAGAAGCTGATGATGTTATACAAACACATGCAAGAATGCATGCACACACAGAAATAGACAAATGTGTAATGTGAAAATGTTATGATTCTGATGGTGTTTGTGCGATAGAAGCTGCAGTTCAGGTACAAAAGTGAACTCCTGGGCTAAACCACGCTGAGTCAGATTTGAAAGTGAAAAAGAGGTTAGTTTACCTTCTTGACAGGTGCCATCTCCTCTTCCCAGTTTCAGCTGCAGCACAAAGCACTTGGCAACAGTGACCCCCTTCCACAACTGATGAGTAGCCAGAGTTGCTCCTCTCCAGTTTTATACTGCTGTATCAAAATGGGAGGATTTCATTTCGGTGCCAAATCCATGTCTAATTTCCACACATTTGTTTGTACATTGTGCAACATGGGCTGGCTCACAGATCAATGAAGAAGGTATGGGTTGTGGCAGTCGGTTTGGGCAAGAGAGAGTTGGCATCCGCTTTGTTACGTAAGGAAAGATCTGGATGTTTAATGATTATGTTACACACTAGGCCAGTAATATCTTGAGTTTGGTATTAACTTGAAACTCAAACTATTTTTGCTTTTTAGTAAACTACTGTTTGAAAAGAAGGTCCCAAAATTCATTTGTTTTTTTGTAGGTTTTTTTTTTTTTTATTTATCTTTTTCATATGACCCAGAAATCCTAAAATGTCTGATGCAATTAGTTGCAGTGTGTTCACAGTTGGGGCCTTATGCGAAGGCCTGAAAAGATAAGCTTGTATTTTTCACCTCTCTCCAACTGTAAACATTGCTGCTGGTCTTGAGACACAAAACTGATAAAACTGATAACACCCATCTCCAGACCCAGAGCGATGTCTGGCCATCGACTTCAGCTTGTTGTAACCCTGATTCTAGTTCTGAAGCTTGCATAATTGAACACAAAGACTCTGCATTCATCTAGCTGTTGTGTAAAATGGCCGTGCATGTGTATAAAATGCTAAAACCGATATAGGGCTGCAAGAATTAGTAATTAAATCAGCCGATTAGAAGACTGGTTGATGGACAGTAGTTCGCACTGCAAACAAGAAGGTTCTGGATCAAGGACACTTTCTGTGAGGAGCTTTCATGCCCTCTTTATGCTTGCGTGGGTTCCTCACACAGTCCAGACATGCATGTTTAGATTAAATGGTGACTGTCGGCAGGAGTGTGAGTGATTGTTTGTCCTGGCCGTGCGATGGACTGCTCCCACATCCTAATGGCGCTTTAGGTCCTGCACAAATTAGCTGCATAGATGATGACTGGTTGGTGGACATGAGATTAATCAGCAACAATTTTGATAAATGGTCCATTTTTAAGTATTTCTTTGTAAAATTCCCAATATTGGATGATTTTAGCTTCTTGTTGTTCGAACATTTAAAAGTAACCTCCAACACATGTAAATGTAAATTTTGAGGTAAAGGACACTGCAATTACTTAAGAAACCAAGTAGCAGAATGAATCAATAATTTGCTAAACCAAATACTGCTGAACTATTTTACATCACATGACATAGAACTGGGTTTAAAAAGCACTGCATGCAGGTCATTGCTTTTATCAAGGTTAACCAGTAACACCGTCTTTGGTGCCCAAAGTCTCCAAAGCACACACACACACACACACACACACACACAGAGCGAGCAGGGGATATTGAACTGGTGTGGTGTAGTTTCGTCAGCTCTGGGTCTATCCAGTTTCAGGGGGAATGCTGCACATACACTTCCCTAAAGTGTTTATCAACAGAGTCAAAGTTCGGCGAAACGCCTCCAATCTATAGTTCACTATAGGATTTCACCAGCTTGCATTAAGGAGACCTCTTTGTTCCGCAGAGCAAAATGTTTGCTATATTACATAAGAGCCTTGCATGTCACCTAAATTGATTCTGGCTTGCAAATACCATGTCCAGTTTAACCTGTACTTAGTATTAAAAGTGAAGCTTTGTGCGAAAGTTTTATTCAAAACCTACAGACAAAAAAAATTCAACCTATAGATAAATGTTTGCACAATTATTAGCAAGACTTCTATATATTGCAACTTTACACATACATGTTAAATATGAGGCCAGAGGCCGAGACAGTTAGCGTTGCTTTGCACAAACCAAGAGGAGACAGCTAGCATGGTTGTGTCTAAAGAAAACTAATGTTGCCTTCCAGCCTCGGTAAAGCTTATTAATAAAGACATTTTTCACGTGCTGAAATGTTCAATTCCTCAATGTAACTACAGTCCAAGAAGTCAGTGCACAAAGAGAAAAAATACTGTAACATTCATCATAAATTATTAATGTAAACTGTAATGTAATCAATTATAAAATCAAAACGGTAGCTTTTTTTTGTGTGCGTGTATTTTTCAGCAAACAAAGCTGTTACCTCTCCTTCCAGGCTTTGTGCTAAACTAAGCTGACCAAGTCAACAAGCATTCAATGTTTCCTCAACTGTCCAGCTACGAATTAACTTCTGCCAATTTAGATATTAGATATATAATGACGAAAAAATTTTTAAATTATCTAAAAAATGATCTGATGAAAAAGAGCAGTCCAAAAAAGTTTGACCCTAAACTATTGGGAAACCTACAGTTAATGAGTGTTCTTTTTCCCTGCTTGTATGCACCGGCTCAGACATGAGTGGTTTAACACAGAGGGTTTTTAGTGAGCTTTTCTTCATGTTTGTGAGTGTGTCTCTGTGTGTTCATGCGTAAAATCAAAATAGCTCCAATGTGTCGAGTGTCACTGTAGTGCTGTGTCAGACGGCAGGCCTCTGCAGTGGAGACCCTGAATTCCAAGAGCACATTGATCCCCGACCCAGTTCTGAAAAGAGCTACAAGTGCGCCAACAAAGGCCCTGCTCATTGTGGTCACTGCCCAGATTCACCATGCCGACTGGCCTCATGCCTTATGTAACACACAAAGGGACTGAAGGAGCATGAAATTATTCATCTTTTTTTAATGAAGGGCAGTTCTTCTTCCAGTGACCATGATCTTTGCTTTGCTTCTTTGTTTTGGAGATCCTTTTCTCTTCTTCTGAGAAGCCGAGTCCGGAGTTGTAACATGTGAGGCCTTGTGAGGTTATGCCGCAGTTACAGTTCTATGAAATCTATTTACATGGTCTTTACGTATCCACCATCTCCCGTTTCTTCAGAGTTATTCCAGCTATTCCAGTTGGTGTATCGGGCGTTGACCAGTAGCTGTACTGAGTGACATCTTTGCAGCCATAACTAGTTCTTGCAGGCTGAGGCTGGAACTGAGAAGGTAATGGTGGGTGTTTGGGTGGCGGTGGTGTGTGTGTGTGTGTGTGTGTGTGCGCGCGCTGGAGCAGTAGTTGTTGACGCGTTGAGGGAGTGACTGGCTGGGAAAAAGGCCAGATTTGAGGCATGAGGCTGGAAGAAGAAGCAGTCCAGTTCTTGCTGTGGGAAAACACATTTGTAATGTGAATAACCTGAGCTGAACTGATAAAGTTGTGGTTAACTATTGACACCTAAAAAACTGATAAAGGGCCACAATTGTCACATGTTCTTTAGGCCGGGTGGCAGCAGAAAGACACGGCTGCCTTTCATATGTGTTTGTGTTCCAAGTATATGCTGCTGTTAAATGACAATTATCAACAATCTTAGAAAAGTAGCAGTGACCAACACAAGCCAGAAAATGAACGATATGCATTTGAGCCCACCTCTCCATGTCTTTTCGCACATGTTCTGCAGTCTGTGCTGCTTCACTCTTTTCCTTCCCCGCTTGTAGAGGAACTCCCTGTTTGCCACTGCAGACCCCCTATTTACCTCCACCCCTTCCTCTGGTCCAATCACAGTTCAAGCTGAAGAAGACATTCAGCTGAACTGTCCATGTTTTGTGGATTTGTAGGCCAAAGAAATATAGATGGAGAGAGCAGAGGTCAGTAGGTGAGAGAGAGAGACATGAACTAATAAACTCAACAGAGTCTTTAAAGAGCTTCTGTCTGATCTCTCTTATGTTACATTAAAGCTGTGGTTGTAAGAAATACCACCGAGCTACAACATACTGATCATGATGCAATTTAATTAATAAATCTGTGAAATGTTATTTTTAAATTTTACTTAACAAATAGGTGTGCAAATGAATGAAATCATGTACTACTACTTGTACGACACAAGAGGGCACAAGAGTACGTTTTCTTAAAGGTGATGTCTGTCCCCTGAACAGCGAGAAGGAAGAAAGACAAACATTCCCAAAACAGGACAACAGGACAGTGAAATGTTACACTAGCGTGACAAAGATGACAAAGTCTCCATCCCTGAATCCAGTTGAAATTCCTGTGGAACATTTTATCCACCAATGACACAGAAAGCGTTCCTTCAATTTCAGAAGCAAAGCTGTTCTGCAGGTTTGCAGCGGCCAAACACCTTTTAACACTTGATGCGTTTAATTTGTGGTGATTCCTGAGTCAGTCTCTCCAATGTGCCAGACAATATCAGACAGCAGGAGAGGTGAAAGCGTATTTAAGGGCTTCTCGTTGCCTCCGTACATCTATAGTGTATTAAAAGGAAATTAAAAGCATTAAAATGTCAACTGTGAAAAAACTACATTAAATGTTATATGCTCTCAGACGGTGTATGTAGCTGCTGCTGCTTCACAACAACATGAAGTATTGAGAGACTCTTGCAGTAAAGAGAGAAGAGGCTGGAACAGGCCAACTTGTAGTTCACTGTAATAAAGCAGCTGCACAGCTTCTCGTTACATTCCTCTTGTACTGTATTGGAGGTTTACTGTCACTTATCTTCTTCTAACTGCTCCTTTTAATCTCACCGTAAAGTCTCAGAATGAGTCTGCAGAAAAAGGAACAGCTACAGCCTCCCACTCCTCCGAAGTGCATCTAAAAAAGTTTGATTCAGAGCCAGAGGCACCTGATAAAATCCTGTACCTTATTCCACGCTGTAATAAACAGAGAGACTCATGGGAAAAAGGGACCTGCAGCTTAGGTCCCTCTCCTCAATTCGAACCCGTGCCGCTGCCCACGTGACCACCCGCTCTGCCATGCCAATGCAGTGACTGTGAGCAGCAGATCCTGACTCACATAACCACAGTCTCTTTAAGTCCTCCTGCCCACTTTTGGCCCTTTATAACATAAAACAAAAATACATAAATCATACGAGCAGGATACCTGACCCCGAGGACTGACCCTGTTCAGATATCAGAATGAATTCATTGCTGTGTGTTGTTCCTCTTTTGTTTGCTAGCAACCAAAGACGTGTCGTCCAACAGTTCACCTGCATCCAAGACTTGTCTTTATTTTGGCAAAACAAAGAGCCGAGTTACACTGTTGATGTTCGCGCGGGTCGCTGGTTAATGTGACCTGAGAATGACTCAGTGGATGCAACAGGGTTTCTGTTTATTCCTCGTGTCAGCAGGCCGATTCAAGTATTGAGATTAATTCTAAAGGGTTTTCCAGATAAATAAAAATTGGATATGCAAAGAGTCCAAATATTTGTAGAGCCAATGGTGAGCCAAAGCCTTATTTTACCATATAAGATCACCTCCGGTGTGCTCAAGTCATGAGTCATGAGGAGAGAGATTGAGTCGTCCTCATGTTGTTGTTTTTAGATGAAATGCAAAGCTTCTCAATCCCTGATGGTGAAAAGGTGCCTCTGGCCAAAGCAAAGACAGCAGAGCAATTTCTCTCTCATAAAACCATGACGTCATGGACAATCTGTTTGCTCTCTTTAGGCTGACATAACTCATGTGCTGAGGCGCTCCTCCGCTATGTTTTTGTGGTCCCGTTAAAGTCGTCATCTCTTTGTCACACCGTATTTCTGTCCTGCGCCTGTCCTGGTGTGACGCAGTTTCCAATGTTAAATTGGAGCTTTGTGGAAAATCCCCCAAAACCATAAATGGAAATGATGGAGATCATTCTTCTTTTTCAATAAACGCCAAGTCTCTGACCAAAATGACCTGCTTTATGTTTTATGTTTGCCCCCCTGCAAGGAGGCATTTTAGGCAGTAAATAACCAGATTCTTTGTCATTAGGACTGGCTGCCCTGAAACAATCGATGTATTTTACTTTGTGCAATTTTGTTAATTTGTTATTCTCATTCATGTTATAAAGGCACAATTTCATTGGCTGTAAAAATCCATTTAGTCATGAAGGAACTAAATCAGCTACTAAACACAAAACAGCCAAAGAGAAAAACATTTGAGCACTGTCATTCTGTAAAAAGCTGTAATGCATCTGTACTCCCTACATTAGATAAAACAGGAAATATTACAGCAGTTACTTTAATATATCTGTCATCAGTATGCAGCAGCCATTTGCTTCTAAAAATTAGAGTTTGTCATGAAGTTGTTTTTTTTTTTTGTTTGTTTGTTTGTTTGGGTTTTTTTTTAGCTTTTTTGCTAAAAACACAAGCTTGGTTTGCCTAGAAGCAAAACCGAGTGAGAATGAACCAAACAATAAAAGTTGTGGGTCGTAAAAAGCCGAATGAGAACCAGAAATGCATGAAGCTGACCATCTGTCTGTGACACACACATTCACTCAAACTCATTTGTTTCAGGCAGCATTCTACCTTTATTCCCATTTTAACTTGTGACCCACTGCAGGTACCCCTGTTGTATATTTGTAAAGTATTTTCTGAGTATGGCTTGTTGTTGAGTAATCTTCCTTAAATCTTAGAACTTAATGATATCTATTTGAACTTTAACGCCATAATTCAAATCTTTGTTTCGAAATTCTAAGATGGTTTGTCTATTTGTAGCTATACGTCGACTGCAGCTGTGTATTTATGGTATAACTGCAATTAACGCAATTGCACCAGCTTTTAGCTTTCACGCACTCACGTGCTTGTACACACATGCATCAGGAAAGGCATCATGGCATAATTTCTGCACAGATTGTAACCTCCAACCCCAAACCACAAACGGTCCAACCCAATCATCTCTCCCAGTGTCTCTTTAGTCTGCACTTCCCATGGAGTTGCCCTGCAGCGAAGAACATCTCCCTTCCTCTCAGACCAGAGTGTCATTCAGATCACACTTTCCTATTTACGGACTTCTCTGCCTTCCACTGTGTTCTCACCAGGAGAACACACACAGACAGATCCGGTGTGGGAAGGCAGGGCTGGCCAAATGACAAAGTTAGGTTGTGTGTGAGCGAGCAGACAAACTGTGGAGCATTAAGTGCGACAGTGTGAGGAATGTCAGGAGGGGAGTGTGAAGGGCTCCACTTATCAAACTCCCAGCATCCCAGGGAGGAAATGAGAGCTGGTGTTAACGAGCTGGGAAGAGAAGCTATTTATTTTATTCTTTTTTAGCAATTTAAATAACTTGTGGAAAATGAGAGAAACAGCATGCAGCGGTAATCCAGTAAATACCGATGTGGTGAAGGCTGAATAGCATCTTCACAAACTTGGCAAAATGACGGCGGCCCTGAGAGTTCATTTGCAGCATATTTGTGTTTTCACAACACATTTGATGTCAGATTATATAAAATGTTTTCTGAATTTCCTTGTGCTTTGTCCATTTGCATGCTTTATTAAGCTGCAACTTTGTAGTGACTGTCACACAAAAGATATCAAGAAGAACCAAAAACTGTACTGGATGAAGTTTTGAGAAACTGATCTTCACTGCAGGATGTTGGAGTTTGTAGTTATGTCCAGAACATTCCCATGTAAAGGAGGAAAATGTCCAAATGATCACGAAACATGCGACGTGAACTGATGATGTTTTAGCTTTTATTTCTGCAAGAAATTCAAACAGTGGGGAAATTCGTGTCCATTTCTGGGCAGCACACATGTTGCCTTTACTCACAGGACAATGTTTCAGGATTATTAGATTTGGAGGAAGATTCTCTTTCTAAATGTCGAAACAAAGAGATCAAATATATGATTTATTCACATATCCTGGTTAGGACAAAGCCTCCATCAGATTTGTTTCTCTTGTAAATATTAGAAAAAGATGCATCCCATAAACAAAAAACCTAACACACTGATCTCGCATGTAAGACTGGGGATGACTTTTGTATATCTGTAGTCATGCAATGAATGATATGAACGCAAGACTTAACAAAACACGTTGTGCAGCAAGTTTCACACTGTTTTAAAAAAACATTAAATATTGAATGGGCATCCAGCAGATTTCGATGTAAAGAGAGTTCACAGGTTTTTAAGATTTGCGTCCTCGTATTGCCTGATGAGCTGGAGCTGATGTGAAAATGTAATCAAGAAAAACAGGATGTCAGAGCAGAAACTATTGTGTCAGTTCTGCATTTAATCAAAAAAATGTACGTATTTTTCCGAACCTGTCGATAAGTGATCCCTCAGAGTTTCTTTGAGACGCAAGTGACTCTGTGCAGAGTTGTGCAAGTCCTACAATGATTCATGTGTACTTCCTCCAATAATCCATCACCATCACCATCACCGTTGAACATTTCTTACAAGCTGCACAGCCCTTCAAAACATGGAGCTGGGCCCCAGCGTCATTCATTGCTTCCTGCTGTAGTCGCTTTCTCTCCCTAAGAATTTCATATGGTTCCAGTGTGACAGTCTTTCCTGAGTTGTCCCCCGTTCCACAAACCACAATGTAATAAGTATGGTTCATGTCTCTGGCTCTTCCTCCTTAGTGAGGAGAGAAAACAGTCTCTTGTCCGCAGAAGGAGATTCAACATGAGCTTAAGTTTGAAAATCTTTTCTGGAGCCTTTAATGAAGAAAACACAGAAGGTGGTTTTTCTAATTTCCTGCGTACAGTGGAGACGATGTTGTCTGGTGATTTCAGTGAGCAGATCTGTCAGGTCAAAGTAGAATCTGGGCATTAACACAGCAGTTTTACATCAAATTCCTCTTCTTTGTGATGAAGTGAATGTGAAGCTGTCATCTCAGCTTAGCACAATGACAGGAAGCAGTCAGAAAATGCACCTACCAGCAGCTCTAAAGCTCACTAATGACCATGTGATATCTTGTTTGGTTAATCTTAAAAGCTAAGTTCTTTAAATTCAAATTTCTTTATCTGTCCCACAGTGTTGCAGCAGCGCACAGTGAAAAACAAAACTCTTCAATGGGACGGGCGACCTTTTTACCCTTGGCTGTGTTTCTGCGAAGCTAAACCAACTGTCTGGTGGCATTAGCTTCATTTTTAATATTCAGCTAGAAAAGCAATTTTTCGTTTTTCACTTGGGTTAACTACTGGCAGGAAAAGGAATGACTGTATTTCTGAAAATGTCAAACTAAAGCCACAATTCACAAGTCAAGTGTGTTCTTCAGAGAGCCAGACATCACAAAAACACATTTTACTTTCATGGCTGTGTGTAATTGTATTTGTTTATTCATTGTTGAGGGACTGTTTTATCACTGTTAAGAGATCAAACTTGATCAAACTTGATGTTCAAAGAAAAATAAAATAGAGACTCAGAGCAAAGTCAAGTCTGAATTATTCCATGTGTTGAGTCTAACTCAGTTAAAAGTCAAAAGTAGTTTTCAACTTTTAAAAAAAGTTTGATTAATTAAAACTAACACTTTAATTAATCCATAAACAAACACAATGAGACTGCCTATCTATCTGAAATACTTTTATGCAGGAAGTTATTTCTCTGATTAGGAGAAATTTGCGTCGATCTTGTTTCAATGAGTCATTATCTTATCTGGAAAACAGGGACGTTTTATTTTCACACAGCTGGAAAAGGAAAGTGTGAATAAAGCCGAAGGAGTGTATGGGAAAAATCCTGAAATCCTAAAAGTCATCATCATCATCATCATCATGTTTCTCATCTCCTCTGCAACTTTACTTCTCACTGGCTGTCTGACACCGGGTGGGGGAGGGGAAAGTGGGAGGAGGGGGGGAGGCCGACGTCAGGCTGTAGGTGTGCCCGTCTTTGTGTTGTGAGAGGGGGAAGCCGAGAGAGAGGAGCGTCCTGAAGAGTCACGGAGAGAACCGGAGAGCCGGACTGACCCCGGGAAGCGATCAGCGATTCAAACCCGAGGACGAGTCCTCCTGCCGCGGCTGCAGAGACCTCCAGTCCCCGTAAGTACCAGGAGCCATGAGGGAGCTGCTGCACGGCTGTCACTCATCTGCTCCATGACTGACTGGCACATTTGGACCTTTCATGAATGAAAGTGTAGCTCTTGGATGGACTTCCTGATCAGCTGGGCTCTTTTCTCAGCTTTGGCTGTAAAGTTAAAGTTAAAGTAAAGTTAATTCACCTGCAGCCCATCCGAACAGTCACATTTAGGCTATTTCTTCTCAGAAAAAGTGTCATATCCACATTTGCTGCTGGTGCAACATCTGGTAGCAGTTGGACCTCAGGGCCATCACACACCGCTGTGTTTTTGGATCTTAGTGTGTCCCTCACATGTCCACACAGCAGCCTTTGCTCTCCACTTCTTTTTCCACCACATCCCAGCGTCCTTGAACGTGCAGGGAGGAGGTCCCTGTGTGTGAGAGCCACCCATGGAGCGCCCTGATACACACTGCACTGAGAGGGGAAGTGGTACTACAGCACAAACTAAACAAAACCAGGAAAATCTTCAGTGTTTATTCGAGCCGGGTTCAAGGGCAAGCCAAAAGCACAATGAGGGAATCGCTATTCTGGCGTTTAACACATTTGTAATCTGCCCACAAAAACACTCACACACTTCCAAGCAAACTTACCAATGCAACAAACAAATTCGAGGAGGCATTTTGCCATGTTGCCATGCAGGGATTTTTATGATTGGCCCACTCTGCCTACTTTTCCTTGAGTGAGTTTTGACAAGTGCAAACTTGTCACATGTCAGTGATGGAGCAATGTGATACTGAGTATTTTTAAAATGGTGAGAAAAACAAGTTTAGCTGCTGAGTTAAACCTTAAACAGTTTTGTTTTCATTTTGATGAACAGACAGCAGAGGAGGGGGTACGTTTTGAACAGCAGTGGAGGGTGAGAGGTCTTTGGGGGGAAGTTCGGTGGTAGAAAACGTGAAATAGCAGAATCTCAGAATATGCTAAAGAACCACTGAGATGGTTGTGCGTTTCTTTTGATGAAGCCATTATATGAAGTACCACTTGTGCGTGCTGTCTGCATTCTTGCTCTCCAGAGATGTTTTGGTGGGCACTCCGCACTCGGGGAAATCACTGTTAATTATTTGAATCCTGAAGCATTTCTTTAGTGTCCTTGCTCTTTCATGTTTAGTAAATAGCAGAGTCTTTCCACGTTCATGCTCTCAGGTTTAATGCAGGTTTTCTGTCTTAAGTTTGGATTAATCTTGACACCAACCGGGCTATTTTTTTAAATCAGAGAACTGTGCAGAGGCTGAGCAGTGCGCTCTGTGACTAAAGGTTTCATCTTCATGAGTGAAATCATGTGTAAAGTGTCACTAATGAATGTTTTTCTTGCTGCCACTGTTTTACGTGGGTCTTTTCTTTTGAAGGACTTTGAAGTCAGGGATGGAGAGATGAACGTTTGTGGTCACAGAGCGGCAGAGGAGTTGCTGCGATAGATCACAGGGGGGGATGATGGCACATCCAAACCTCATGTATTATGCAGCTTAAGCAACATTAGTTCACGTGAAAAATCCTTATCAAAGAGAAAGTTTGGGCTTCTTAAGAAAGTAAGGAAAGAGTTTTCGTGTGAATCCAACATCTTTTTAGAAGCTGAAGAGAAAGGAGTGAGGCCATGTCATGTCTGTCTTTGTGTAGGTGAAATGTGAGGTTCATTGTGGGGCTTTGTGCATCAGAAACTGTGGGGCCGCTACAAAGTCAGGGTGGGGAGCGAGGGGCCGGGGGTGCTGCACAGACTGAATGGGCTGGGGCCCACAGTGGCCCCGTCTTTGAGCATGAAGGAGTGCATTCTGGGCCACCGGTGACATGTCTCAGAGCTCAAGAGTGAGTGAGGGGGCCACTGTCGGCACTTCTTTGTGCAGCTTTTGTTGAGCTGAGCCGCGTCAGATGAAGAGGGTTGATTTTATTCAGCCGTTTTTTTGTCACACACCCACACACACACGCACAAATGAGCCTAGCTGATACTTTTCTCTGGGGGGAAGTCATGCGTTTTCATGCAATTAAAGCCTGGATGAGTGAGCACAGGCTGGCACCTTTCACAGTTTATCAGTGTGTATTTGTTTTTGTGTTCTTGTGTCAGTAAAGTGGGCTGGATTTGCGGAGCATGCTGTTGAATGGCTTTTCACTGTTGACTTGTTTACATTTTGGGGCCCTGGTATTTTCACCAAAACCTGCAGCCTCCCCCCGAGGACTGCTGCCTTTGCTTCGCCCTTAAAGCACGGTCGGGGAATTACTTTTAATGGCTTGAATTGTTTTATAGTGTTTAATCTAGGTCTGTAAAATAAATCTAAAGTTGCTGCAGCACTAAACATACATTTGGTAGTTGCTATTGCTCGCTGGCTGATGTGATGAGACCCATGTTGTGGTAAATGCTGATCCATGGGAAACATTTTGTCCCATTGCATCTCTGTCATTCGCTGTTTATGGAGGGTGACAGAAGCAGTGACTCACATGGTTATGGTTAACAAGGAGAAGATGAATAGAGCGGCTTGGATTGTTTCACAACATCTGTGAGCTCTGACAAAGATCCACGAGAACTCTTTGTGCTTGGTCCATCTTTCGCTTTTCTCACACAGATTTGTGTGTTTCCGTACTTACTGCCACATTGACTGTGAAAGCAGGTCGATGTTTGCCTCCCTGAGGCTACAGCTGTGGGTGTGACCATCTCAGTGGGCCATGATGCAGAACTCATTAGTGTAGTGTAAATTCTCTGATCTGCTTTTTGTTGTTGCACAAACTCTGACAGAAGATGTGGTTTGGGTTACCCAAATTCCCGAGTCTGCTCTTCTTCAAACTGCCGAAGGCAAACAAATGAGCTGAGATGAAAATATACGACCCAGCGCTGCAGGCGAGGGTGTCTCTGTACCGGCTGATGTTACGGCTTGCTCCTCGTACGTCATTTGCTCTGCTCATGGCTTGAGGAACCAATGAACCCTTTCTACTACGATTAATAGGAAACTGATTGGGAAATTGAGGCTGTAATGGTTTCTCGTGTGTGTGTGTGTGTGTGTGTGTGGGTGGTGTACGTTCAGTCTCAAGCCACAGTGCTTCATTCTCTGTCACTCCACATCGAGCCCAGCTGCTTGCATTCTTCTATGATGGAGGGATCTGTTTGGTCCTGCCCAACTCTGACTGGTATCATTCTAGTTTCATATCTCATGGGGGTTTTCTTTTCCATGTCTTTGGGATACCAAGGGGAATTATACTCTCATCAGTGGCCTGCGTTTTGCCCACTGTCCACATCTTGTTTGAGTCGCTGTGTTGCCCTGAATTTGGGGAAACAGCCTTTTATGTGGTTTTGGTTTGAGGGCCTTCCTCTTGGCTGGTCCAGATGCACAGCCGGACCAGACCAGACTGGGCAAAGCTGCTTAAGGAACAGATTGCCTTGGTTTGAGGTTTCTGGTTCAGGATCTGTGAGTCAAGAAAAATGAGCTAATGGAGTCCTCCCAACCCAAATCAGCTGGGGGGGGGGGGGGGGTCATCTGATCTGGGTGGGTGATCCACCAGCTTAAACACCCTTTTCTAAACTGGGACCAGCTCACACCCATCACAAACAAACTAAAGCATTTTCATCATCTCCCACAATTTTTTGAATTTGTGTCCATGAATGGAACTGTTTATTGTGACATCTTGAGTCTAATTCTCTCTTAGCAGTACGATCTGGGTCAGTTGCGCTCAGCCACCCACCGTCAGTCCTCATTCAGCATCACTCTCCCTGCATGACTACGGTGGCCAGCACTCATTACCTCAGCACCTTGGCATGCTACCAGCGCTGTTGCTGATAGCTCAGACCAATTACTCCAGATTTACATCGGCAGCCTCCTCTAACTAACAGCCAACGGACTGACCCACATACTGTCTGCCTCATATCCACCTCTTTTGTCTTGGGCTTAGAAAAGTCTCCGACTCAAACTAATGTTATGCTTCATTAGTTGAAATTTTATTGAGCATACGGGCTGCTTGGCCAACAGCTTTTCACAGCCAAAGTTCTAGTCCACATGGGTGGCTTTTGGCTCATGCGCTGTATTTTTATTTATTTATTTTTTGTATATTCCAGTGAGACAAAACTTGTCTCATAGCAGCAGGGAGACTGTTCATGTTGGCCCGCTGAACGAAGGATTTGAAAACTGTGTGTAAGTTGGCTTCAGGCCTTCATTACATGTGTATAATCTCATACGGCAAGCTCTGTTTCAGTCAGGACAGGAGAGCGGTGTGGGAATGAGCAGCTCCAGAGTCGACGTAGAGCCACATCAGTCCTGAGCTTTCATCTTGAAGCATATCCGCCGTGTCATCAGTCAAACTGAGCGTCACAGAGGAGTCCTGAAAGAAACATATGACTCTCTCATCTGTCAGCTCTGGGGATGATACATATCTATGACGGTGGCTCCACAGGCACACACAGAGCTGCAGAAACAAAGATCTGACAGTTTGAAGATACACATCTATCTAAAGCAAACTGGGAGGCAGAGACCTCTCACCCACAGCGCCTGAGCCTCAATGTATGAATAAGTCATAATTCTGAGGGTCTGTGATGTGCCGTGTAAAATACCCCTCCGTCAGTACTCATAGGAACACAAAGAAAATCTTGACCTTGTAAAGGTCGTGCTGTTCAAGCACTTTCCCAGAAATCTATTCAACAAGCAGCAAACAAGCGGAAAGTATTCATCATTTGCAGGATGTAGTGACCTTTCTGCATGCTTAATGACTCCGTAGCACACACACACACAGAGAAACACACCACAAACACGGATCTGCATATAGACAGGATATTCAAACATGCAACCACACTCACATACAACCACTAAATGTGTCAATTGGAATCTCAGATTTCTCCATTTTTTTTTTAAATAGCTGCAAATCAAAATCAATGTCTGAGCGTAGCTTCTCTACTCTTTGCCTAAATAGAAAAACCTACCTCTGAGAGAAATCTTTAGGGAACCAACAGAACATCATGATGATGTATGAGAGTAGAGATTTCCTGTAAGTGCTTTTGGGAGATCACACGGGACACGAGGTGCCTGCAGACCGCCTTGACGAGGTATGTTTAGGTTCAATCTCTGTAGTTTAAAGAGACAGAGCTGCTAATTTGTGGGCATTTTAGTCTTAACAGACAGCCTCGGGCCTGCGGCTGGATGAACTTTAATCAGCTGCAAACAGAAAAGTCAAAATGAAGCTGTGGCCTGGGGGGCTAAAAACTAAATCAATGGTCCACATGCTTTGTGTGATCTTAAATGGTCCACAATTAACTTACATATGCTTATTCAAGATGAACATCTATTTTAAACCCTACATTTCTGTATTCTTAGGTTGTTCTAAGTGTTGGTGATACAGAACTGGGCACCGGATCGAATTGAATTGTATCCTGGCTTTTCTTTTTTTTTTTTTTTACTACAAATATAAAAATGTTTCTTCAGAGAAATCTTACATGCATTTTGCATAAACCCGAGTGAAGGAGGACAGTTTAGTATGTAGGATGATATCTTGACAGATCTTCCTCTAAATGTATGACTGAGCCTCACAGGCTGACGGACAGACACTCATGCTTCCTGTTTGCTTCCTGTTTATTTCTGACGTTTCCTTTTTAGCTGATAATGAATACAAACGTTGCTTTGTAATTCTACTGTAGTAACTGGAATCTAGTTTACCTTCGAAATGGATCAGCTGTATGTGCACCATGTATTTTGGCTGAGGGAGTAGGGCGTAAAAGCAAACTTGAAATCCTGCAGTAGATGGAATATGATGAAACAGAAGACTTCAGATAGGCATCACTGTCAGACTCAAGACAAAACAAACCTGCGCACAATTACGAGCGTAATAAATCTTCCCATAAAAAAAAAAAGAAATAAAAATTGGGCAAATCGCGGCAGAGCCACTTGAGAACAAAAACCGTGAAGTCGGCACATTTAGAAATCCGGCTGAACTGACCCACCCCCTGCACCTTAGCTGTTTCAGATCTCATACCTGCTCCTCAGATGTTGTCATGCCTGCGACTTTCTTATCACGACCTACTTCTGCTTGTTTCTAGTTGACCTCAACATCAGATGAATCAACGGGCTAAGCCTTTTTAGCTGCATGAGATAGTACTTATTTTGGAGCATGGGAAATTTCTGAAGTGTTTTGCCTTGAACTGACTCAGATCATATCAGACAATATAATGTTCAACATCAGTGTTCATTCCTTACAGATGTGGAGGGGTGATTTACATTGTGAGTGGAAGCTGGTGGGGATGTTTTGTGAAACCAAATACCACACTCACTCCCCTCGGGGCACCAAGAGTTACTTAATGAGTGTTTTTGTGCTGAACTTTTCATCACCAGCAGAGTGACACATCCAGCAAGAATTACAGATAATTTGATGACACAGTCCACTATCATCAGTTTAACAAGCCTCCAAATCCATTTGTGTGAAAGTTATGAATCTATTAGACTGATTTATTTTTCTCATAACTGTCACATTTTTAAGTGAGACTTCTGCACCACCCTCATATACTTGAAGTAAATTAAATTAAGTTTGTGTTGCTCACAGAACCGAAGAATTCAACAGCACCTTGGATCGGGCTTTAATCGCCACTCGCAAATCTCACTGTCAACAGATTGAAAGGACTATTTCTTGTACAGCAGCTGAAATGTCTTTAGGTCTTGTATTGTGCTAATTGACAGTAATGAATTGGAGAAACAATCGTAGAGCCTTGTAGGCGTAGCTGCAGATGAGGACATCTTCTTCCTATGCCAAAGCCAGAGAAATAGTGGAAAAATAATTTAAACTATATTGCTTCTTTGTGGTTAGCTCACAAATTGAACTGCCAGGCCTCTGCTGCAAAACTGAACAGAGTTCTTCGTGGACTAAAAACGGTTGTCTTTGCGACCAATATGCGACTTGCCGCTGAATTTCTGGCGTCATAAAACATGGACAGATAAAATCAACACTCTATATGGATAGATAAAATCAGACACGTTTGTTCTTTAGGTGGATAGACCCTTTAGCTTTTCCCCAGCCTCTTTCTTTGTGCACAGACCTGGAAATGGCTCCATTCAGAGCGGGACACACCAACACAGCAGAGACAACTGTGCTGTATTTAAACCAGATCCCACATAGTTTCTTGTGTGTGTCATCATGCCGGATCATGACATCAGAGGGTCTGTGACACAGTTGCATGCTCCCACGTGACCACGGCTCTGCCAACACCAATGTGGACATGGCAAACAAACCAAAACATAGCAACAGTGTCTGAATCACTTTGATTGGAACCAAAACACAAGCACTCAAAAACACATCTCATAGACACTCCTCTGACTGTGAATCAAATTTTGATTGCTGTTGAATAAAGAACAAGGAAATTAGATTTTTTTTTTTTTTTTTTTCGCTGCCGCCTCGAAAATAAAGGAATGTCACAGTAAAGCCAATAACAGCTCCCTCCAGTTTATTTATTTAAAAGACTGCAGTCTAAATGATGATCTGGAGTATGGAGATACAGCTGTGTTTGCCAAATCAGTCAGGATCTGGCATTACTGTGAAATGTGGCATGCTGTAACAGAGCTCTGCTCTGACCTGTGTTGACAGCTTCTCAGCAGCAAAACTCACAAGGCTGCCGTCATTTGGACATAAAAATCAAACGCACAAAGACCTAACAATGAGTAAATGACAACGGTATTAACTCTGTCATCTTCGTAATTACGTGTGGGCATGATTCACCATGACTTCACCAAACATCTGGAGGCATTTCTAATGCTGCACTCGCTAAAATATAGCTCAGTGTGGGAATATAATGCCTGAGGATGTGCGAGCACGGTGACAGTGGTACATATTGGACATCCTGCTGGGGGTCCAGAAAACACAAGGGAGCTCGATGAGTCATAGTGGATGGGAAATTAGTGCAATCAGCCTTCTTTCTAACCCTTACCCCCCTCTTACACGTCAGTTACTCCCACAACTTATGTACACAGATTTCTGTTTGACCCTCATGTGTCTCTTCGTTCATAGGTGCGCTTTTCAGATGGTATAATGGCTGAGGGAAGCTGCTTCGGTGCGTTGTAGCTGTTTGGGATAAACCTTGCCTTGAAGACGAAAAGGGGAGGAGGGAAACATCCTGACAAGATCAGCTGCCCATCTGGATCTGAACAGGGAGCCAACTGGACCGCTGTCTTCGTAAGGAAAGGAATTTAAACTCCCCATCATCAAAGCTCTGACACTGAAGGAATTTCAACCGACTTCAAGACTTAGTTTTGTTTTTTGTTTTTTTTTAATTCATTGGCTTTAACAGTCCCAGAAAGAGTTAACACCATGTGCCATGTCATTGTAACGTGCCGCTCCATGCTCTGGACACTGCTCAGTATTATCGTGGCCTTCGCTGAGCTCATTGCCTTCATGAGCCCTGATTGGTTGCTCGGATTCCCCCGGACAGCCTCCGGTGGGACAGGCGTGGACTCTGGGCTGTACCGTCCGTCTCTTGGCCTCTATAGTCGCTGCCTTCGTGTCGGGACTCGGGGAGTAGGGGTCAGCTGTGGGCCCTACGCTGGGACGTTTGAGGAGGTGGCCAGTGGTTTCTGGAAGGCTGCCATGTTGTTTCTAGCAGCAGGGACATTAGTGCTTGGGTGCGTGGCCTGTATCTCCATCTTCAGCCTGTGTTTCCAGAGCATCCTGAAGAAAAGCATATTCAACATCTGCGGACTGCTCCAGGCTATCGCAGGTGAGACACCTCTCTCTGTCTGTGGGGGGGTTCCCAGATCATCCACACAACTTGAGAGCAAACGAGAAAATATGGGAAAAGAGTGAGAGAGTAAGACAAGGTCCTCATCTGCTTAGTTTTTATTTTCTCAGACATTTAAATGTGACTAAACCAAAGTAAACAACACATATGCTTGTTAACATGACATCACAGACAAGATGAAGAGCCCTCATGACCCCCCCCCCCCCCCCCCCCCGGGTGTTTGGCTGGTCAGGGCTGTCGAGGAACAGATCTATCATTACGTGACATCACTGTCGGGGGAAGGTTCAAATAGGACCTCTCCTCTCAACACAAATGTAATTCTTGTCAGCTTGAAAAATGGGCTTAGTCTTCACCAGAGCTGAGTCACCATGTTCCCAGCTGTGCTGTGATCTGTTAGTACTTTCAGCCCCGATGTTTACATGTACGTGACTAAAACCCTCGTCTCGTCATCTGCTGTCCCTCTAGGCCTGCTGCTGATGGTGGGCCTCATGCTGTACCCTGCTGGTTGGGGTTCAGAGAAGGTGATCGCCTACTGCGGACCAGAGGCCTCGCCCTTTAGGCCGTCTCAGTGTTCACTTGGCTGGGCCTTCTACACTGCAATAGGAGGGACGCTGGCCACCTTCCTGTGTGCCGTTCTCTCTGCGCAGGCTGAGATCGCCACCTCCAGTGATAAGGTTCAGGAGGAGATCGAGGAGGGGAAGAATCTGATATGCCTGCTCTGAGCCTTTAGAAACCTTTGGGAAATCATCCTTGGTGTTCTTTCATCTCGGACAGGCACCTGTACCTCTTTGATTTTCTTAATGCTATCTTGGATCAAACCAGATGATTGTTGAAACATTAGACGACACCATTTTTTAAAAGTCATTAGGTATGGCGACCTGAGTCAAAGGAACATTCACACTTATTCGCTGAGTTTCTTCTTATCAAAATAGTTTATTTTTGTAATAATTCTTGCCTTAAACATGCCACTGTGTTGGAATAGCAGGAGATTAGTGTTATTGTGGACAGGTTAAACAGTGCCAGTAAAACAGTGCATAGATTTGTAATGTCATCATAATGTTTGTTCACACGCTCCACCTGCAAACCTCAACAAACCACTAAATACTTGCAGATGTGCTCTCAAAATGCCTAACAATGCTCTGTGTGTGTGTGTGTGTGTGTGTGTGTGTGTGTGTGTGTGTGTGTGTGTGTGTGTGAGTGAGAGGGAAAGGCTAACTGTTAGGATTGGATTAAACGTCCATATGCTGTGATTCTGTGGCAAAGCAGGAGAGCGAAGACACCCTGGTTAACTTTAGATGTCCCACTAATGGGATTGTTCACTTCAAAGGGAGTTCCTCTTGTTAAACGGTTTGTTTGTGGGTCTTTTGCAGCCTAATAACCAACAGAGTGTGTGGAGAAAAAGAACAGACTTGCAAATACGTTTCAGTGTGCGGAGCTTTCATGGGTGTTTGTGTGTGTGTGTGTGTGTGTGTGTGTGTGTGTGTGCTCACAGGGAGATAAAGCAGATGGTGCCATACTTTATCATGAACTTCCTTATGATGACAAGAGAACCAAACACAAACAAGGTCTGGCTTTTCAAAGCAGACCAATTCAGAAAATGGAGGAAAAATACATGTGAAAATTAAAAAAAACAACAAAAAAAAAACAAAACAAACAAACCTGTTGAATCTTCTACAGAGTTTTTATGTCATCTGATAGGTCGCTGTAAATCTGAAATAATTCATGTGATGCTGTGCTTTTATTTGTTGTAGATGAGATGTGCAATAATTCAACCATAGTGTGTTTGATGTGAGAGTGAAATTGACTGAGAGGATTAGACTGAAAAGTGAGATGATTACATTGATTTGTATTAAAAAGCATTTCTAGTCTGTCAGTGCAGGAAATGAATACGTAGTCCGCAGTTTTTTGTTACATTAACAAAAGAGTAACGGCGTGTGTGGGAGGGTGATTTGCGTGAGTAGAAATACAATCTGTTTTTGTACTCAAATAAACTAGGCCCTGATTTATAAATGAATATGTGCTAAATGTGCAACACACTTCCACGACTGTTCCTGTACCTCCTATTTTTCCTGGTAAATTTAAACTTCCTTAGGAAACACTGACATCTAGAGGTGGAAGGTCAACAACACGACAAGTCGCTCCAGCATTTAACAACCAGAGTTTTACCCTAAGTTTTGCTGCACACTTTTAAGTTTTTCTTCATGTTTCCCCTCAAAACTGTTAAATCAGGACATCAACTCTTTGATCGTAAAATTAAATTAATGGTTTTCTGAATGTAAGTACACAAACATTTCTTTCAAATTTTATTTCATGTTAATACCATAAATATACAAAACTCAAACTATTTCACATGCGACAAAGGCCAGACAAGAGTGCATTACGTTTTC
Source organism: Echeneis naucrates (assembly GCF_900963305.1). Taxonomy (NCBI): domain Eukaryota; kingdom Metazoa; phylum Chordata; class Actinopteri; order Carangiformes; family Echeneidae; genus Echeneis; species Echeneis naucrates. The sequence goes on along the minus strand of NC_042519.1, from coordinate 18,799,728 downwards.
TTTTTACACATGATTGATAATGGGGACGAATTTTTAAACTTTACAAAATATACAAGTGTCCCTTTGAATGAGATTCTTCTCTGATTCAGTGAGATAACATGGTTACAGGTCAGTACAACACAGTATTGTGTCAGCAACCATTTAACACGTCCTTCTGTACTGCAGACACGCTCCCCAAATACATCGCACAAATCCCCACTGTCACATGGCTTCAGTACACAACTGCTTCAAACTGTGGTGTCGTGGGTGTTATGTCGCAAAGGAAAGTGTAGAATGTTTAAACGAAACATGGCAAGGGAGCACATCACAGAGCGAGATTTAAAAACAAATCTGTATGGACATTTGGTTGATCTCTCACAGCTTTTCAGGACTTGAAATAACACTTGAGGGTTTTTTTTTTTCCTTCCATACCGATCATACAGCATCCTCTTCCACACAAGCACACTTCTTGCAGGATCAAGTTGCAAAGTCTTTGAATGCTTCTTTTTTTTTTTTTTTTTTTTTAAATCTAGCTGATGCTATGATCATGTCATTACAAAACCACACAAACATAATACATTATTAAAAATCAAACCAAACAACATAAATTATACCATAAATAAAAACATGTCTGTCTTTTGCACTAACTTTAACGCAAAATGAAAAAATGTGCAATGGATTAAAAAACAAAAAAACAAACAAAAAACAATACTGCCGCAAAGTAAGTGTACTATGTCATGACTAACTAGTGAGTTTCACCTTGGTAGCATTCACAGGAGTGTTTCATCAACTATTGTGTTGAGTTCACGTGTTCGTAGTAACAGCAGTCATCAGTCATCTATCATGCACATCTGCAGACACTCATCGTCAATATGTCCATATTCCAAATTTCACTTTAGTGACAGATGTCTGTACAACTTAGTGAATAACACTGTTAATGTTGTGTATAAATGAGCGTATCTTAGTGATATCATTGAAAATGTATCAAGGACAATCCTCTCTTGTTGGTTAGCGGAATGCTTATTTTGGCTATGAAATGTCTGACGTCAGTAATCCAACACTGAGAAATCAGTGGATTCACTCTTTTTCAGTAAAAACGTAAATGGACTGTTAGTGGCTATGGCGCACACACACACACGGTATCAGTGTTTTAACTATTTTGTCTGCACAGGATAGTCTTGAGAGGAATCTGAGCTTTATCGCTGTCCAGGTCTTCTTCATTGAGAAAAGGCAGATCACTTCTCTCAGAGTTTAGTCTATGAATGGTATCTCCTTTTCAATAGGAAACGGGACAGCAGGAGCCTGCGTCCGAGCAGCTCTAAGAATCATAGCAGCGTTAGTTTTCAACCAGGGGTGAAGGGCTACAGAAACAAGTAAGAGCCATGTAGTAGTCTGTTAATTTCACACATACAGAAAAGAAGAAGAGACTTCCCCCTCTTACTGAAACTCTTTACGGTTTGTGCTGAGAGCCAGCGACCTACTGGCCATGGTGTTCAGTGCATCTTTGAAAATAGATCCAAATGCAACGGCAGGTTACGTTACAGCTTGCTTCTCGAAGAAACTGAGGGACAAATGGAGATGTTCTCCTGGACCAGTTAACCCCGTAGCCTGAGGAAACACTGATATTGGACAGAACAGCCTCAGATCTTAGTCAGCCACAGAGATGCCGACCCATCCCACTTTGTCCATCAAAGTAGCACACAGAGAGGTAACAATTCAACTGAGAACTGTTGCTGGAGCTCTGTTGGGAGCTGTGGGCAGGTCCTTAAATAAGAACATAAAATATATTCCTATTTATGTGGGTTAAGCTTTACTATAATGACAGTGGTCTGAGAATAGAAGCACAGATATAGTACAAGGTAAAATTTGCCTTTCAGATCTAAATGATAGAATACTGGGTGGAAAAAAAAAAAAAAAAAAAAGCAGAACGACAATTTTCTGAGGTTGTAGTAAACATTCACACGCAGGCCCAGCCATTTCAGCAAGGTGTATACTGTACTTTCTGAATGTGATGAGGAAAACAGAACTATGTGCAAAACGCCATGATCAGATTATCACTTTTCATGATTTTATACTGTATCAACCAGGCAGAAAGCTGTTTGGAGGTCATCACCATGACTGGAATAAGGTATGCTTAAACTGCCATCCCTGCCTGACCTAGGGTCACCTCGAGGGGGACGGAAGAACAGGGAAAGCAAAAGAAGGGAGTAAGAGTGTAGAGATGAAATCACACACTCTCTGAGCAACACCTTGATTCACTTAGTTAGACGTTTCAAGGGACGTGAGCAGGCAGTCACCTGACTGAAAAAGCAGACAGGGTGGAGAGTGTTTACTGATATATAATGTTGTAGTGAAGTGACGGTGGACAGCTCTGGTCCCTTGTCTGTTACTTACATTTCAGGGCAATCTTACCATTGCAACATTCATAAATTAAATCAATTTGATTAGAGAACCTGCAGGACCAGAGCTGTGCATCTCCATCTTTTCAGTGCATGTGTGTGTGTGTGTGTGTGTGTATGCTTGTATGTATGCATGTACCCTATGTGCGTGCGCCAGTTTATGGATGAGGTTTGAAGGCCCCACGAGCAGCGTTGGATGCAGCATTAGCTGCAGCGTTGGCAGCTGCAGTCTGAACGGTCTTGTTGGACATGACTCCAGTTGCAAACTCCTGCTGAGCCTTCTCAAAACTAGCACCAGTAGTACGATAGAGTGCGTGCACCTGGAGAGAAAGGGTGAAGAAATCAGCTGGGGCCAAGTTCAGCGATCACACATGACAGGATTTCACTTGTTATTAAATTTATTCATAGAGTTAAAAAATTTTTATCTGTTTTTAACATCTTCCATTTAGTTTCTCATAGTATGGAATATTTAGTGATGATGTTACCTTTTTAAACATAATGAGTGAGCCCACAGACAGCGCAGTGAACAGGGCGGCGATCAGTAGCATGATGATGCCCACTGGGATACTGGTATTCAGGCCAGTTAGAGCTGCGATCCAGCCACTGACAGAATCAAAGGATTACAAAATGTGAAGGAACTTCAGCGCACAGTTGTACAGAAACGAGTAAAAGCACAAAATACTTACCATGTTCCCCAGCCAGCGATGCCAATTGTTTGTAGAACATGGACTCCAAACTGACAGATATAGACGAAGAAGAAGACAAAGAAGCGGAATGAACTGTCACTCCTGTTTGGAGACAGAGTGCAAGGTAGTGAGGCATGGCAGTATGGAGGTAATAAAATAACTGAAAGACATTTCTCCAGTTCTGTCTCAAATTTTGTCCTCCATTAAACATTAATTCCTCTCTACTTCTGTCAGTCTGTGAAAGTCTAACTTTATCCATATCCTTACATAGCACTCCCAGGTAATATCCTTGAAAATGAGTAAATTCAGGGTTGGAGAATGAGTGGAAAATGGAATGGAACTAACATTTTCAAAAAAAACTGCTCACTTTTTTTTTTTTTCATTTCATACTTGGAGCAGTCGTTATTCTACATGTATCTGCTTACCTGAAAGCCCCATAGAGCGGTCTGTACCAGCAGACAAAAGAGCAGGGGGTGAACAGCAGAAACCACAGCATGGCCAGGCCAAAATCGACACCGCGAAATGGATCCACACAGAACCAGGCCAGGCAGCCAAACATGTTCACAAAGAGTGTGCCTGCATGAACTAAAATCAAAATACCATAGTGAAAATCTTTAGCATCCCCTGAATACCAGAACAAAATGAGAGTGTGATTTATGAATAAAAACAAATATCCATGTTTTTCATGTGTCTACTTGATAACAGACTTTCTCTGAGTGTTATTTGAAGGTTTTGAGGTGAGATGTGCTGGAAAGTGTTTGGCTTTTGTCACAATGCAGTTTATAGGTTCGTGTTATAAATCTATTGGTTCCTGGGGAATGTTAGAGTTGCAATACGACCCACTGTGGGATGTGACAGGTAATCCACTTACACATCCAAAGGTTGTACATGATCTTGACTGTCTTCTGGAACTCAACAGGAATGTCCACTGCAATGTCATGGTAGAAACATGGGCCGACAGGGAAGTTCCCTGGCAGGGGAGGCCAGTTGTTCTTACGCCCTGTGTGGATGAAAGCAATAGGTGTTTGGATGATTAACTATCTATAACATTGAGAGGTTTGACCCTGAGATGATAGGAGTGGGTAATATGGCTCGTAACTGATATCACAATATTTCTAAGAATTTTCACGATAATGATAATATCACAAAACAAAAATTTCTTTCTCTCTTTTTTTATATGAAATACAAGCTAGTTGAACAGGAGAGCATGGTCAGTCACTTACAAATTAAAATTTTGATTGAACTATTCCTTTTAATGAATAACCAGTTTACAAATACTGTAAAGAGTTATACAAACATTTCCTGAAATTTGTGTAGTATAAAATAAAGTGCCTTTGAAAGAGTTATTGTGCAAAATACAAAAATGCAACTTTGCTGCATTGATGACACTGCTCTGATCACTCACTCTGGCCTTTATTAGTTAAGATAACTAGAAGAGTGACAGGAAATAGGGAGAGAGGGAGTGGGGACTGACATGTGGCAAATGATATTGCCTGGAATTGAACCAGCGCTGCTGACAAAGACTTTGTAGCCTTGTGTTTTTGGGCATGTGCTCTACACACAATACCACCAGTGTAAGCAACTCAGTAATAATGTTCATCACAAACCAAACCAAAAAAAACAACAACCAAAAACTAAAAAAGCATGTCAATTTTCTGATTCTCTGCCACACTGCCACGAGTCTAGCATTGATCGGCTGACCACTCTGACTCTCAAGATTAATGTGAGAAAAGTGAGCATATAAAGTGGATGACGGATGAACTGACTGACCTCCCGCGGCTCCGTGAGACTGTAACTCTCTCTCCCGACGATCAAGCTCTGCTGCTTTTTTCTCCAACTCCTCCTGCCTTCTCAACAACTCAGCCTGAGCGCGTGCTTGGTCCTAACACAGACACACAAATGCTCTCAAAATTCACTACCCAGCATTTGACAGGGGCTATGATATCCGGTAAGGTAAGTAGTAAAACATATTTTTCCACTCAGGTAAGCTTGGGTGTGTTAGTTTAGAAAGGGGACAAGAGGTTAAGGTTGGAAAAGCAATCAGCGCCTGTTGACCAACTCCTTGTTTTCTTCAATAGGTACTAAACTACCTCTAAAACTGTACTGCAAAGGAGAAGCTGCAGGTGTGGAAATGCATTTAATTAATTCAAACTATCCAAGAGAGTGACATGAAGGGGTGCAGGAGACATTAGATGAATGACAATACCTCATTACGCCGCTGTTGGGCCATCAGAGAACAGATGAGTATATGAAGGACAAGAGGAAACGTGAATCATAAGTGAAAACAGAGTCTATATGGTGTTATAGTTTTATGAGTCTAAATGCTGACAGCTGTTGTTAACCTAGCCTGAAAAAATAAAAGCAGTTGAGTTTGTGTATAGGAGCTTGTCTCTATGAGTAATACCTGAGTTTGTAGCTGTGAATAAGATGGTGGCTCTTCTGTTGGCTTCATGATGGCTGGTTGTGTGTTCTGGGAAGGGGTAGGAGTGGCTTTGGGGGGATTTCCAGGAGTTGCCTGTAAACCAGCATAGACCCACTATGTTAATATTTGTGCAATCAAAAGACAGAACCTGAATCAACATTGTAATTAGGCCACAGTCATAATTTGTCTGTGAAATCCTCTGTGACTGAGAGGTGGAGGAAAAGAGAAAGAGGGTAGTGTATAAAATGAGGTCACTGACTCAGAAGCGCACAAACACATGCAGACACACTCTCAACTATGGCGATGCTACTGAAGCTGACCGTTCTGGCGTCTGTAAAGGGGTTATACTCCTCCAGACCACCAGGAGGGGCAGACCGGGTCACCTGGGTCACTGAAGGATCCTACAGGACAGAGAGGGTTTCAGAGGGAAAAAAAAACTGCAACCACAAAACGAAAAGCTTAACAGGCTGTTCAACCTGGTCTGCATGAATTAAGTCTATTAACTCTCATATTGAGGCCAGTTATTATTGTGTTGACATTAGGTAGGGTGTAAATAGAGGGCAAGTTGTACATGAAGAACAATAAAACAATTCATTTTACTATTCAATTTGCCTTTCTTGATATTGTAGCTGTTTGTGACTTGAAAAGGCCGTTAGTGGCATGTTTTCTGACAGAACAACCACTCATGGTCTGAGGTGCTGTTATTTCCAACGAGGAGCCCAACAGCCTGCAGCTCAACTCCGCCCACTGACGAACCCAGGAGGTGTAGAGGGGAGGGGCTTAGCAGCTAAATCACCTGCTGAGGTGAAGCGGGCAGACTGCCGGCAAGCTCTGAAGCTTGATGGAAGGTGAGGGACGATTTACAAGCAGAACACATTTTACCATCTAATAACACTGACTGCTCCTGCACACACACAAAGAGCCCGCTGTCTGTATCTGGCCTGCGCTGAATAAGACGCTAAACAGAAGTCAAAGAAGCAATCACTGTCGTTACTTAACGAATTAAGTGGAAGCCATTAGTCAACAGGAAGGCGGTATATCAGAATTGGTGTCAGTTTCCAACGACGTTCGTGCGAGCAGTGTATTCAATTAATGCAAAGGTAGCTGAATGTGTTGTGTATCTATGTGACAGTATGCGACTTCGACTAGACATTTAAATGCCCGAAGTCAGCGTTCCTGTGGATTTTGGAGATAAAATAAAAGGCCACACAGTGCGTGGGAAATAAAAAAACAATACGAAGAGTAAAGCAATACAGCTAACTTAACTGTAGCTAGGAGCTATCTAGCTAACATCATGTGTCTTTGTTCTCGTTATTGCAGCGTTGAAAACAAACTGCTTCGGTTATAACTTGTTAGATAATCACTCTTAGCTTTGCAAAAACGAATAACCACGTCATGTGTGGTCGACAAATAATGTGGATGTTGTTTAGCTCGGTATGCTGCCTAGCCGGGGGGGGGGGGGCGGGGGACCTCTGGCTAGCTGTCAAGCTAGTAGCAAAGACAGCTAGCAGGGATGCTAACGCTATACTGGCCTCTGAGCTAACGTTAGCCGGCTAAGTTAGCTACCTGAAAGGGATTGCTGAAGTCCGGGTCTGCGAACGGGTTGCTGTCAAAGTCGGACATCGCGTAGCCTTTCTAAATAACAGCTGACTATCTGAATGAGCTCCCCGAGTCTCCAGGGAAGGTTTTCTCCCTCGATCTGACCGCCTCTCTCTGCCGCCCGCAGTCTTCCCCACCTCCTGCTGATGGACACTTTTGCTGTTAGCAAGCTAGCCCGGAGCGGAAAAATGGCCGGAGAGGAGAGGCTGCGCGATGAACGGCAGCGGCTACGTCACAGCTTCAGCACCGCGGACAGCGTGACGTCAGGACAGGTACGCCACACTGATGAGTTCCCTCCATCACAGAGGAAGTTTGACTGTGCAGATATGAGCAGCGTGTTTCCATTCTTGAGACTTGGACATCGATGGTTGCGTTGCAGTAATAGACCTAAACCACTAATTCATTCATTCGTCCATCCATCTACCATTTTCCTTTGAGCTACGTCAAAAAAGGGAGACCAGGGACGATTGAGACCCTCTGTAGTTTTTTTTTTTTCTTTTTCCAGGAAATCAAAAACCTTTTACACTGGAACAGCCAATTTGCTAAAATATAGACTTCAGTGTATCAACTACTAAAACAAAGCTTTTCAGTTATAACGGTCTAAAATACACATAATTAATAAATCACATACTCCAAACGAAAAATATTATTTATCATTGGCATTATTGTGACTATTGCCATATTATTTGACCACTGCCCTGAGGGATTTGCTCTGTTTAATTTCATCTGAAGCGCTCTCCAACAAGGGAAGTGGGACTCCCCCTGTCTTTGTCTTTCTGATATTTGTAGTGCTGTAACAAACACGTGTTTCCACTGTCTATTAGCATGCAACTAATTATCATTTTCCTGATATGTATTCTAGTTTATATAGGCCTAATACTTAAGCTGACTGTAAATTGTTTTATTTATCAGACATTGCCCTTACTCTTTTTTTATAATAATGGCCAAGAGATGGCCCCTAAAGACCACCATTCCTCATTTTTATGCCTCATGCCTTTTTAGTTTCCATTAAGTTAGTTGCAGGAGTATATTGCAGTTTCATTTAGCCATAGATACAACACACAATCAAGCTCTTACGCCGGAACGTGGCCTCCAGACCTTATGTTTTCAGTGAGCTGAATGGCTTAACACATGTGCTGCTAGGTAGAAACCAACAATCAATCAATCAATCAATCAACCACAGTGACTACTTTGACCCGTTGGTATACCAGCCTTGATGAAAGAATTATGGCAGGTTTTTTACAACCAGCAGCAGAGTGTGATGTACAGCTACTCAAGTACTGCACAGTGACAGTATTGTTAAGGCAAATTTTGGATATTCTCCTGTACGTTTCAGGAACTCTTTTTACTCCATTGCATTTATTTGACAGCTACAGTTACTTCTATGATGGAGACCTTAAATGAAAAAGCTTAGAAAATATGCAGCATTGATTTATATAAAAATGTCAAACATTAGAGGAATTTTTTTCTATATTGTACTTATATATTTTGTATGTCTATATTTTGAATACCTTTCACTACAATATAGAATTTTATTTGTAATGAGTAATAAGTTGAAACACTTGAAATTTACTATTAGTATCTATTATTAGGATATCGTTACAATCCCAATACTTATTTCACTGTTGGGTTACCTGTAACTACCTCTATCTACACTAATTTACTTTTACCATCACCGTCTTGGCTCCTAAGACGACTCAAGAAAAGTCATGGAAAAATGTTAATTCACCATGTCCTCAGGTGAATATAGCAATGACTTAAACATCTTGCCACCTGAGAACATTATGGAAACTGAAAAGACACAAATCACCCACCTGAGCTTTGAAGAAATCTGAATTGATTCTCGAATTTGCAGTTCTGATTTTTATGTGATCCTTGTTTATTCTTATACGTACACCACACTGTGTTTGTGCTCCTGTAGGTCAAATACCATAGTAATCTCCTCTGCTTGATGATTAGGGTGATTATGTTACTGATGATAATGATGATGAGGATGATGATATATGTCAGTGTCTGCTGCTCAGTTAGTTGCGGATGCCTGTGAGGAAGAGCTGTAGAGGTAAAGTCAGGCTGCCTAATTCATGATATGTACCAGTGACCCCCTCTCTCAGCAGCAATCTCAGACAATTTACTGGAAATCATTTTATCTCACTTGTTCCTACAAGACATACCAAAGCCCCTTTTGGGCTCTGGTGGTGTGTGTGGGTCTGTGCAGTTTTTCCACATTGGCTTCAAGAATCTGTTAGTTTCCCAAAATGCCCACTTGGGGGAGCTATGATCCAATATTTTTCCTCAAACAGTTTTGCAGAATCCTTTCTCATTTGCCATCAATTTATTCTCATTCAAACGAAGGGTGACCATGTGAAGAACATCAGATCAGTTGACAGCCTGTAAATGTGATTTAAACATTTAGGCACCATTTACTCGGATTAAGTTTCAATTGAAGAACAAATGCTATTAGGTGGAAATCTTACAGTATGTGGCAAATGATGGAGCTTAAGATATTGACTTTTATTGTTTGAATCCTATTGCTCATATCTAGAGGTGCCTGAACACCCAACACCTTAAACTTAATTCCATTTGCCTTTGTTAATAAATATTTGTGCACCTAAACAGCTATTATACTCTGTCTGTTTTATGTACTGTACCTATATGCTAAGTCACACTGGCAGAGTAAACACAAACTACAGATTCATTATAATTCAGTTCCTGCCCACAAACACATGCAAACAGGCCCACAGACACACACATGGACCCACACAGGCAAAATGAGCATCAGTTCCCTCCATAATCTTGTATTAATGGACCCAATCACAGACTCTATGAATAATCAATGGCCAGTGGTCTGCAACCACAGTGCTGAGACCTTGAGTGAAACTGAATTTTCCTAATAAGATACACACAAACACACACACACACCTTGAGGCCCTAATAAGCACTAATGCACAGTGGGTTGAGAATACGTCACATGGTTTGTTTGCTGCAGAATTTGAAAGATAAACATGCTGTTCCAGTCTTTGCCATTTGTGCGTATGTACGTACTGTATCTGTGTGTGTGTGTGTGTATGTGGAGAAGAACAGTGTGAAAACTAGGACCTGTCTTGCCCTTGTCCACTCCCTCCCGACTCTCTAATGTTGCTCTCCTCAGATGACTCTGTGTGGAAACAACCGCTTTGGCTAATAGCTGCTGCATTAGTCTCTTAACCAGCTGGTCATGGCCATTTAGAAATGTTCATTAGACTGCAGAGCAGAGTGGATAGGTGTGATACTTCACTTCCCACTGTTGACTGTAAACGGACAGAAAAACAGACAGAGAATAGGGAGAGAGAGAGAGAAAGACAGAGGCAGGCAGACAGACAGACAGAGAGACAGACGGACATCAGGAGAGGGAGAGAGAAGCAATTTAGTGGCCAACATGACAACCAAGTGTTAAAAGCTGCAGATGCAATTATCATCATATTGCCCTGAATAAAAACTCTGTGCATAATTAGATCTCATTAAGGTCTATGAGTGTTATTTTAGGGCTCTGAAAGGTTGGATAAGCAGGACTTGATATTATGGGTTATTAGCACTGCAGCATCTGGTGCTATTCTGGCACTTTTCTGACAATCATTGCAACCATGTAGTAAAAAACAATGTAGATTTTTTTTTTTTTTTTTTTTTACACACACACACACACACACACACATACATATACATATATATATATATGTGTGTGTGTGTGTGTGTGTATATATATATATATCACTATGCAGATGGAGGTAAATATAGATGCTGCAGAGGTATGTGGTATTACATACCTTCTATATATGGTGGCTTAGATATTGCTTCATATATGATGTGTATGCATGTGAATTTGTTTGTGCTGATGACCAGTCAAAGCATATTACACGCCGCTGAGGGAAACAGCCCTCTGTCGCCGGAAAAGCGATTGATTCTCCATTTCCATATTAATGAGCAGATTTGTTAAAAGCCTGCAGGAGAGGGAGAAAATAACAGGGTCTTCATAGGGCACGACATTTATAAATAAAGCTGATGCAGAGAAAAATGGAAATTAAACCTTTTAGTTTAATAAATTTGAGGCGTCCGCAGCAAAGCGAGCGATTTGCATTTCCATTTGTGGTCAAATAATGAGAGTGCAGGTACATGATGAGCCCGCTTGTGCTGCTTTCGGGTCTCAAACAGTCAGACAATCACTCCAGCGTGCAACCCTCCACATCAATGTCATTAGCTCAGCCCTGTTAACTCTGCTACTTGGCTTTCTAAGATTATTTGGTGAACTAGAGATTCCTATTACCACTCTGAAGGAAGAATAACATTGTGCACAAAGTAAAACGTATTCCCGTCTGTGTTCCCTGTGTTTACCAAAACTAGGTGTGTCTATATCTTTTCCCTTGAATATTCAGCATCCTCTATACATGTAGGTGTCACTCTAAAATGATCTTTTGCTGTTCTCAAACAACGCTGTCAGAAGGAGTCTGTCTTTTGCTCTGCCTCGCTGGTGGACTGCACATGCACTTGGACACACACAACACACAACTCCCACACATACACACACAGCATCACTGATTGAATTTATTGGGGAATGGATGTTGACTAGACCACTCCAAGTAGGCTAGATTGTTGTTGTTCCTGGATTGACAGACAGACCCAGAGCGGCTGATTGAAAGTGCCTTTTAGCTTGCTCTCACTGTATATTTGATTTGGCAAAATGGAAGGGGAGTCCAGTCTTTTCCCAGGATGCAAACACAAGTCCCTGTGTTTGTGTGGGGGCATGTGTGTGTTTGCGTATTTGTGTGTGCCATGTGTATTGACTGGTGAATGCTTTAGTAAATGCTGCATAAAATGTGCCACTTTCAGGCATTAATTGAATAATGCAAGCACTCCTCTTGTCAGCCATCAAGTGGGCCACTTCCTCAGTGGCCTGTGCTGTTCTGCTTGCTTGTGAATTGACTAGATTTATCTGTGTTGTTCCAGCCAATGGATGCCATTTGTTCCAAATGTTTGACATAAACATGCAAAGAGCAGAGGCGTGCACTCATAAAATAAGCTTCCAGACTGTTGTTTTACAGCCCAAAGGGACCGATGCTTGGGCTGGCGGGGGGGTGGGGGGGGTGGGGGGGTGTCAGGGGACTCCCACCCAGTCAAATCACAGAGCTCTTGCTGATCCAACAGCATGTTAAAGTTCTCTCCCAACCAATGATGTGATGAAAGGGAACAATTGCTGCCATAAAGAAAAGAAAGGAGAGAGACAAGGTAAAGGAAAATGGAGGATGGGGAGAGTGCAGTTGCAGGAGAGATAAGCAGCGTTCTGCTACATATGCATATTGTATTTTCCATGCCTTTAATGGGACACATCTCATTGGGTGCCTTATGTCTGCTTCCAAACTGTAAAAGATATTTAGCTTTACGCCTGCAGGAATTTCCCCGTAATAAGGACCGTGTTCATATTTGGAGTCTTTCCTGAATCCGCTGTGTGCTTTCTAATGCTGCTGTGACAACTGTGTCTTTAATGCAGCTTGTAAAGGGAAAAACTGGTTATCTTCAACTTTACATTTCACTTGTCTTTAAATTTCAAATGATGTGAAATTAAGATTAATATATAAGTAGCCTTTCATTTTAGAGCAGCCACTTTTTGTAGAGCCAGAAATCCCACTCAGATGTTGTCTATATTGTGTGGATCACATTCAGGTGCCTGTGAATTTGTGTGTGCATGTGTTTGTCTGTTGTGCACATTGAGGTTCGATTTGCTGATTTAGCACCTCTCTAATTTTTCACAGGGTAATATTTGCCTTACTTGCTGCCATCTGTTTTTATTATCCGGGTGAATATGTTTGTCTAAGGATATCAATAATCATAAACAAAGCCATGACTCTTTCACCTCTCTTTCTGCACACTGCTCTCCATCCCTCTGTCTCCTTCTCATCCAAGGCTGCTCCCTGCTCATCCCGTGACTGCACACAGTCTACATATTTCAGTGTGTAATGGTTAAAAAGCAAACATTATCAGCCCGAGTTTCTATCAAACCGTGTACACACATAAAGTATTAAACTGCACGTACACACACACACAAATTCACACACATTATGTTGTGGCTCATGCCTTGACTGTGTGTGTGTGTGTGTGTGTGTGTGCTCTCTCCTATTACAGACAGTAATTACCGTCAGTCACCCTGTGTGTCCATAACAAGCCAGCATAATGCCCTAATCAGGCCTGGATTAATCCAACCCTCTCTCTAATCACTCTAAAAGTGATTTATATTGTTTTTCCTGTTCGGAACAAATGAAATCTGTAGCCTAAATTAATACTGGCTTTTCATCACTGGGAAGTTAAAAAGCCAGTAACCATCACATTCTTGTCATTAAGGTTGCGTTGCATCTGAGGAGACACGAACATGCACACACACACACAGGCGCTTACATGCGTATTTAAGTTTGAGAAGAAAAATATATAATGTAATATTCCATTAACCACACAAACTAATAACATTAGTCTTCAGCTGAGAAAGGCTTTCACACCAAGTAAATGGCATCATCAGAGGAATAACAAAATTTTTATTGCTAGTATTTCATATTACATATCCTGCTTTGATTTAATAATTGCCAAGAGAAAATTACTTTTATGTTGTACAATTCAAGCTCTAAATTAAGTGCATTAAGAGTCTATCGGCCAGGCCTCTATGTGAGCACGGGAATATCTTTGCACTATAATGGGCATGAAATCATTTTTTTATCCATCTACCAATTATTCTGAAGAAAAATGTTCTGTGTCATTCTGTAAAAGTCATTTGTCAAATTGCATCAGGCACAATCTTTCTTGGCCTCGAGCTTTCATTTAAGATAGCATGCCTTCTATTTCATCCATGCCTCCTACTTTGTTTCATTTCCATTGTTAAACAAATCAATTCCAACCCTGACTCACTTCCCACTGGTTTTCATTATGAAGAACAAAGGCCGGACACGAATCGTAACAGAACCCTGAAATTTCCTGCTCACTATTCATTTTGTGCTCAGAATGCAAACCGACTCGCAAGACACACATTTAACAAATGCAAATTGTGAGCCAATATGGTCGAGCTATCTGGGCTCCCGGTTCCATATTCATTTCCTCCACCCCGCTGTTAGCAAACTCCAAAAACAATCCAGGGGTTAACCCAAAAGGGCTAGGAAATGGAGCTCAGACAGTGTCCACTATCTTTCTCTCTTTTACTTTCCTTTATCTCTTTCTCTTCCACACTGTCTCTCACCTTTGCTCCCCTCTACTCCCTCTTCTTCGCTCAGTCCCCTCTCCCCTGTTCTCTTCATGCTGTGTAATTCTCATCTTACACACTCTGTTGCTCTGGACTATGAATAATGCATGGTGTGTGAGAAATCCTCAATCTCATGCTTGGCTCCCAGCGAGCATTACGGAGCTTGCATCTCTATTATGGAGATGAATAGGAGAGAGGGGAATATCGCATAGGATACGCTCCAACTTCACTGTTTGTTTTCTGTATTAACGGCCCAATCTGGGATTTCTTTAAGTACATATGAATTATGTATATAATTCTAGAAGGAGAAGCTTGCTGATGAAAAATATTGACAAAACTTTTATAATCCACTGTATCGTCACCGCAGTTACATTTTTCTCCAGTGTCACCATACAAATAAATATGAACAAGGGCAAACTATTTACAGCTTCAGAATAGATTCAGAGTAAATTCATATGCACTTGTATGCTGTCAGCCCTTGAAAATCAATTTGTTTCCAGTTAATCATTTTTTTTTTTTATAGAGAACTATTCTGAATTCAATCAAATAATTCTATGAAAAACAGCGCCAGAGCTGCTTTTTGTGCTGTGTTTCAATTCTGAGTTTTTTTTATTTTCCTTTTCTTTTTAATCTTCGCTGTCATTTGATTTCTATGGAATTGATCAGATTGCAACTGCAGAGACAATACATTTATAAATACAAAAGTGAGTGTATAGAATGTGTATGTGTGTGTCTAACTTGACAATTTGTTGATGGCTGGATACTACAAATACAGATAAAGCCCACTCTGCTGAAAGGGAAAGAAAAAACACACACTGGGAGCAAAGGGAATGCTTGAACCTGTTTCCAGACATTGTTAGGGGTGTAAATGTACATGTGACAGGGATTTGAATTTGAAGCTGTTTTACTCCTAAGTGGGTTTTTTTTTTTTTTTTTGGCAGTTTTTCCAAGCATGTTGTCAATATTTTGTTGACTCACGCTGCAGAGATGAGGCCACGTCAGGGGACATTTATAGAAACACAGCTGCGGTTTAAAAAGAAAAAAGGACAGGATCTCAGTTTCTTTTGACAACCTTTCCACTTTTGAGGGAGTTATGCACGCATTATGTGTGTGTTACTGTATGTGCAAGCCGGGCTTCGACACAGACTCCATGTTTTATGGGGTGTGTGCGTGCAATAAAAGCACTGAAGAGTTAAAGTGCTTTTCTACCATGCTCAAAGCCATGTGTCAGCACTAGACCACTAAATCCACACAATTCCCTTGAACAGTTTCCCTTCCTCTGATAGTCTATCATCCCTCTGTTTCAGGTGGCTGACCACTGTGGCTGACAGGGCCGAGTCCTTGAGGGGAGATCATGTGTCTGTGCAAAGAACAGGACAAGCCCTGATGTTTGAGCTTTCAAACTCATGTCTCTGCTGTTGCCCCTTTCGCTCCGTATCTGCGGCGTTTCACTCTCAAGTGTCTCTATGACGAAGGAGGTTCATAGCTCGGTGCATACGGCAGGACAGGATTTTGCATTGTTGAAGAGTTACAGGGTATGATATACCGTGTCTTTTGTATCATATTGCGTGGAGTTCTCCCTCGTCTTTCTGTTGCACGTGTTCTTTATATTTCACAAATCTTTTTATCCTCCGTCTTTATGTTCTGGTTCACTCAGTATTGCACATCATTTGTAATATAAAGCAAGAACAAAGAATATTATGGATAAAAAACCTCCCCATTATTCCATGGTGCTGAAATCTTAGAGAAATATGCCTCCCATTTTGCTAGACATGGTTTGCTCTTTCTGTCTTTTTCATGCCCGTTTTGGATGAAGCCCAGATGAATCACACTAACGACCTGGGCCCTGTGCTGCTGCACTGCTCTGAAATTAATATCTAAGGAATGGAGATATAGGGCAAATAGATGAGAATAGGAACCCAATATTCACTCTTGGGTACTACGTGCTGAGGCACAGACACGCACACATGCATGCACTCGCATATACTGCACACAGACCCTGACAGGCAGGCTATTATCCCCGAGCCCGAGCTGCCGTAATTGGCTATCGCTTTTTACAAATGTGGCTCTGTCTGACTCGCATATCAGCTCCCGTCTCATCAACCGTGTAGGGGTCACAATGTCCGTACTTGTGTGTGTGTTTGTGTGTGTGTGTGTGTGTGTGTTAGTGGTGGTGGTGGAGGATATGTCTATATATGTGCATTTATATATGCAGGGGTCACCGGTATGCCCATCCCTCTCATGTCTTCATATCACATCCTCATTTATGGCCATGCTAAACGAGCCAATGGATGCTTAAGTGTGTCAGTGGTGTGCGCCTATTTAGCAGTGCCAAAGTATTTAGCCATTAGTCTGCTAATAGCACCAGGATCATTCCAACACAGGCGAGCTGATGATGAAATATTAGCTTAGCTCAGGCTGTCATTAGTTAGTCTGGGCTTTCCTTGGAGGTCAGCGCTCTCTTATTTCTAGCACACGGAAATCAAACCCTGTTATTAACTAAATGTGCGCATTAATTTCTCATACAATTCCTCTGTAAAAAAAAAAAAAAAAAAACCTAAAGATGACTGCGGATAAAATCGGCTGCTTTTGATATTATTTGCTTACTTTGCTTTCTAGAAGGAGCAATTTCTTTTTCCCTTCCTTTACCTGCTCAGATGGTCCCCACGATTATTTATATTTAGTCTTGTCTTTATTTGATGGCTGACAATGACATTGAAAGAAAACACTTCTGCTCAGCTGTGTACACGGACGCGTACCAGAACTAACAGGGTATGATGTAAATGTGACAGTGCTGACACAGGTAATAAGCATAATGTACAACTCTAAGTCTGCCACTTCTTTGTTCAGTGAAAAAATTTTACCTACATTGAAAGATCCTAAATACACTTTGGACTGACAATGATATAATTTAGTTTCTAGATTTCTAATTTTGTCATAGATTTTGAGTGATGATTCTTTTTTCCTTTTTGGTGTGTGTATTTTTAACTCAACTAAAAAGATTCACTTGCCGTTAAAGTGTGAATAAGTTTTAAATTCAGCCTTGATTCTTGAAATGGGCTGTTTTTAACATTTGTGTTCACCTTAACACATGTATGATTGCCATTAATGCCAGCAACTCATACAGACCATTAATTCAGATGTTTAAACTTAACATCGGCATCTAAAAAACACCTTAACAGCATTTAATTGTGTCTAACTAAAATGTGAGAATTCGTGCATGCAATCCCCCGACGGACAGAACTCACTTAGAAAAGGTTTTAAGATTAAATAGCTTTGACCCTGACTGTGTAACGTCTTATTGCAATTATCTTAAGGAAGGAGGCAATGACGAGGGCTTCTTTATGAATGGACCATCTCCCATTTGTGTCAGTGCACCATAGGTTTGGAGTTTCACTTTAAGAGGAGTCCCTGAAGTCATGGTGTAATTACTTTCCCACTAGGCGGGGCTCTGGAGCTGAAATTACATCACGAATAATGGGGTTGATTTAAACTTATATTCAAGAAGGCAACTGCTTGCCTATCATACTCTTGCACCTTGTTAATCCTTAACCAATGAATTAACCCTCATTACCAATGTTGGAATATAGATGAGTGCTCCTTCTCCCCCTCTTGCTCCGAGTCCCTCCCCACCCTCAATCTCGTTCTTAGCCTCCATCTAGCTTTCTGTGATGGGGACGTCTGGGGTCAGTGATTCTGTCCTGTGTTGCCCCTGATAGTTCCTCCAGCATTCAGATTATTCTGACCTTAGATCAGCCCTATCAGCTGACCACTAAAGCACTTTAAACCCCAACCCATCCAAATGTCAGCTGCTCCCCTCAAAGCAAATATTGCCTCATATCTTTCAGTTTGTTTGTCTGTCAGTCTCTGTCTCGTATGGGCAGCAGGAACAGCGTGACTAAAAAGGAAACCATGAGCGATTGCTCTTTGACAATGCTTCATTTTTGAATGACAAAGTAGAGACAGTGAGCTGAGCGCTGGTGTGAGATGAGCTTTATCCTCAGGTGTCGTTTAAACTTGGTCTCGTTCAGTCTGTAAATAGCATGCCTCGGCTCCACTTTGCACACAAGCGTCAGGGCTCTCAGCTAAGAGAGACACCCCCCCCGCCTTTTTTTAATAAACCACATGAATCAGCCGAAGCTTAAGAATTCACTCCTGCCAAAATCTAGTGGATCACGTTCTTTTCCATCTTCTGTTTTCTAATGATTATACTTTATTGACATTAGGCTACAATCAGTCTTTCAGATCACTGACAAGAAGCTAAACTCTGGCTAAAGTACGTGGAGAACATTTCTTTCATCCACTGACAGAAGTTGCGTAAAAAATAGGTTTAAACTCAGATTTTTTTCAGATTATTATTATTTTAATGCAACACCTCCTGATCTTTTTTTTGTCTATGCATCCTGTCAGAGGTGGCTTGCCTGATGCGCATTCAGATGAACGTCCGGTCTTATTGTGTGTGACCTCCGTCTCTCTGGCTGTTTGCTGTCTCGGATAACATTTTGACATTCCAGTCTCCTCTCTCAGACGTTGCGATACCTTGGACCGAGGGTGGATGGGGGGCCCAATGATAAGGCTTCACTCACAATTAGCAGGCAGGAGCAGGGAGGCGAGAGGGGGAAATTGAACTGTCAGAGAGAGAAGAGGAGAGAGGAGGAGTGGAGGAGAGGGGAGAGGAGAGGGTTGGGGGGGGGGGTGACCCCATCCTACAAAATGGAGCCCGTCATAATTTGTTCATTTGGTGCCCATCAGGCTCTACCTTCCCTCTCTAACACCGCTCTACTGACCTCCCTCCCTCTGTTTCACCCTCTCTCATTCCTCCTCTCTCCTCCATCTCTAATCTTCCATTTCACCTTTCTGCTTACCCTCACTCACCACGGCATTTCCTCCTTCTCCTTTTTTATTTATTTATTTTTATTTTTTTTACACTATGTTCATTGATTGCACATGTGATATCATTGTGCTCTACCTTTAGTCACACTCACTCTGTAGCTATTAGGGACATTATTCTCATTAAATGCATCAATTGGTGATTTAAGAAAAAAATTAAATCACCCAGAGGCTTCAAGAGCTGGGAGTCGGGGGGGAAAAAAGAGGAGCTAACAAGACCAAGGCCCCTGCTTGCCCTGCCCCTGTGGAGGATGTGATGGATGGTAATGTTAATGTTGAATAAGCAGAGAGGCTTTTAGCAGCTTTGTATTTAAATGTCAAATGCTGATCGGCCCTAATGAGATAATGCTGCTGAGAGCAATTAGCCTGCAAGGCACCAAGAAGAGTATTCTCATAAACACACAGCGCCTCGAACACAAACAGCAGGTGTATACAAACTCTTGTATGCATACTGTACATAGTGGAGACGATTGACAATTGAAGGGAGAGAATTGCTGTTTAAATAAGACTTCATGAATTACTTGAGGACCGATTTCAAAGCCAACCACAGGCAAATTGTTGTGTTGTACAAATTTAGTCTGGCACTTAACAGTTAAGCTGACCTTTTTCAGTGCTCTCTCACGTGTTACTTGCTGCTTTAAGAGGCTGCAATGATTCTTTCACCATCACCGAAACTACAGCTAAACTGTCGAGGTTTACCCTTTTGCCAATTTTGAGTGCAAAAAAATCTTGATTCATCAAATTATAAAAGCCCATGACAGAAGACAGCTGCAGTGTACTGTATTTGTGATAGCGGCGTGAAATTTTCATCATAAAAGTTTTAATTTAAAGAGGATGTATTTATTTATAAATATTTAGATTTAACGGGTTTAACAGATATGTTTTGCTTGATGCTGCAGTTGTGTGTTTTATAAAATGACTGAGGTATTAAATTTGTTTGTTGCTATTCTGGATAAGATGATAAGAGTAGTCTGTCTCAGTTGGCCCTGCAGAAATGCCTTTCACGTGCAATTATTTTTGTCACATGGACATTTTAATATACCCATCTCAAACTTAAAACCACCACAAAAAAATCTACGTTTTGTTTAATACTTTGTTGAAATCCCTTGTTTTAAAAAAATGCTTTACTTTCCATTGTTTTTTTGAAGCTTAATTTCTCTGAAATATTATTTTTGAGGCTTGATTTGTCCATTAAGCTTTTGCTATAGAGGCATTGTTCCAAAGTGGGTGCTTTTTATTTTACAAATGTACTTTTATCAGTTTTTGGGTTTTGGTTTTACGCTGATAAAACCATATAGATTTTCACCTTTTCAAATCTCTCTCTGTCTGTCACTTACACTGCACAATATGTGCGAATTGTTATATGTCAGCAGAAGTGTGCATGGTGTGTGTGTGTGTCGGTGTGTATATGTGTGTGTGACAGAAAGGATACAGGTGTTGTTAGCAAGCTCTGAAGGTGACTGCTGGTCTCATCCATCAAACAGGCTTTCCTCAGGCTGATCCCTAATGGATCCCCTCAATCAGTGCCGCTCACTGTCAGTCGCAGTGCAACAAAATGAGAAATCAGGCAACTGGTTGCGCAGCCAAGGTTGGGAGTCATATAAAGGGGACAAAGTGATAAAGACCAGCTCGTGTCCAGCCTGTTGATTAGTATTGAGTGATCTCAGCCTTCCAGCCAGTCATGACGGAAGCAGGACATCAATCTGGACAAAGCTACTTCTTCAATAACTATAATTCAGCCGTGCATTCACTATATCCAAACCTGAAAACTTGACTTCATTTTTTTGGTGACGTGCTGGCTATGCATAGCAGCCACTGCATTACCAGTCTGTGTCTTTAATTACACTTACTGCCTCAAATTAACTAGCTTTAATAAATCAATATAATTTGATAACAGGCTACGAACTGAGTGTGCCAGAGGTTTTGATTTCATTCTTTGCAATTTACAGCTGTAATGGAAATGGAAATGGTAAATGTGCTAAGACCTGTCTTGCACTTTAAAAAACTACTCCCAGGCTAGTGTAGTTATCAAGTGTTAACGCACTTCACTTTACCATAGGCCATTAAAATCTATGAAGGGAGGCCAAATTCAAACAGAGCATTCGCTTTATTCATCTGTGTCCAGGGCTCCTTACTATGGTAAATGCTGGTTCTGTCTTCCCTTCATGGTGATTTGATTTGAGAAGCTAATATACTGAAAGCCTCCTCTTGCTGTTTGTCTCCAGCTACTCATTCTCTCAGCTTTAAAAGCCCAAAGCCTTTATTATTGAAAAGGCCTCCATTTGGTTTTAGGGTCTAACAAAATTGTCGACCACATTTTCCTCATTGAGCACAGAATGAAAAGGGTTTGAGTGCTGTTGGTGCCTGAAATAGATTCATTATACAGTAGGTCTGTGAATGACTTTTAAATACACCTGAAAGACATAGAGATATGGGGTTACAGTAAAAAAGTCACACTAAAAGCTCACTGTTGGCTGTGCTCCACTGTCAGCACCACTTCTTGCTACAAATACAGTATCATTTCAGACCTTCTGGACACTCTTCAAACTGTCAGTAGCTCAGGACCCCAGGAAACCTGCGACCGCCCCACATGCCCCACCTCAGGTTTACTTTGTTCCAATTTGTAGTACTCCAGTAAATTCCTAAAACCAGAGGTCTCATGATAAGTCTCGTCAGCGTTGTTCTATTCCTGCTCATGAGTTACATAAAGGTTAACTGAGGCTCTTGGTCGAATGTAATGATATCAGTTTGGACTCAGTGAATGTTCAGAGTTGCTTGATGCAGGCAGAAGGAGAAAAAGACAGTGAGAAGCCCCCAGGACCTCAAGCTGGGCCAACCCAGCAATGTATACAGCGTATGTGTCCTAGACTGTCCAAAACACCCTCTTTCATAAATGACAACTGTCCCTTCCTTCCATTTACGATATGCTTAAATTTAACTGCAGCATAAAGTACTTCAAAGAAAGCGTCAAACTTGCTAGAACACCTCGATTTTTATTTACATTTTTTTCTCTTATAAATCAAATAGACGGTAACTAATTTTCATAGTAAAATTATTATTTTTTTTTACTACTCATTCAAATATGCTATCATCCTACGTATTTTTATTATTATTATTATTTTTGTATGTGTCGCTGAAGACCTAAATATGACTTCAGTGCCTCCATCACATCGCGAGGAAATGCTGACACTACATCTTGTCCTAAAACTCGTCACTTCTGAGAGAGAATATTCATTATTCACACAAACGAGTGGATTGTCAGCAAAACAAAGGTATAAACTGCTGTGTTTTAACAGGTGTTGTCATTTTCAGAGACCATACGAGAAAGGGAGAAACGCAACATATCATTTTCTCTCGGTTTTGTAGTGAATCAAGAAACTAATAGTTTCAGTAAGTCATATCCGTTCCATTCATTCTTTGTCCTTGTTGCAGGCAGGTCCTTGCCCATTGACACAGGTGGTGGTGATATTAATATTGGTGGCAATATTGATTTGGAGGCCTGCACACAGTCATACATGCAGCCGTCCAGTGGTGGGCTTACCAATCACCATAAGTCAGTGTCTGCCTGGGAACACCAGGGGTGGTGTGGGTACCCATCAGAAATTAATCAGGGAGATTTAATGCAGCCCTCGCCTCCTCTCTTCCAGGAGTATGTGCAGTTCTCACATTATTCATATCGTCATATAGTTTGGCTCTGGTGTGACTGTAGTTTTTAAGCGCAACCCATCGGATGAGAGCGTCGGAGTGATTTGATTAGGTCCAAGGCTCTTAACAGCTTCATAAATGTCAAATAACCAACTTCTAATTGTTGATGATTTCCCTGCCAGCGATGGAAAAAGAAGACAGCTGTACTTACATCTGTTTGAAGTCTCGCTGCTCACTCGCTGTCTCTTTGTTTTACCCTCCACGTTCATTCCTCTCTCTGAGGCTAATGAAGGCTCCTTGGTTACAGTCCATGATTATCATACAGATAGGATCATATCCCATTGATTTTATGCAGATGATCACCTTTCTGTGTATGCAGGGCTGATGGTAGTAGTAATTTACAGAAGAAAATCAATTACCCTTCTCGTCTGCAGGAGTAATTGTTTATTATTTTCCTATTAGACAAACTGTGTTGATCAATGTTATGGAAAGATTGCCCATGAATACTATCAACATAAATAGATTTGCCTTCAGCATTAGTACTAGTTTTCCTTTGATGACCTGTGCAATGTCAAACCAACGCCAGAGGCCTTTAGAACCAGGAAGATGTGGTGGATTTGTGATTGTGTATTAATGAATGAGATGATGGGTTGAGCTCTTTCTTTGTTTCTTTTTGAGTAAAATCTGTTGTTTTTTTTGTTTGTTTTTTTTTAGTTTTGCAATTGGCTAAGTGGGGCAGCACGGCAGAATAGTGGTTTGCGCTGTTGCCTCACAACAAGAAGGTTCGCGGGTTCGGTTCCCGGGCCTCTGGCCTGTGTGGAGTTGACATGTTCTCTCCCGTGCCTCCTGCTACTTCCCATTGTGACTCTAAATTGCCTGTAGGTCTGAGTGTGAGTGTTTGTTGGGCTCTGTCTGTGTGTGTATCTTAGCCCTGTGATGGGCTGGTGACCCTGCCCTCGCCCAGTGTGAGCTGGGATTGGCTCCAGCACCCCCCGCAACCCGGAAACGGATAGGCGGTAGAAGATGAATAATCGGCTAAGTGCAGCATCCTACATCGACATTGTTGTTGCATCACCAACGTGCAGCTGATGTGTATAGTCAGTGGTTCCCCCAGCCCCGTCCACATCCTCTCTGCCTTTATCAGTATGGATTGGTCTCGACACAAACTAATCACTATTACTCACTGAAGTAATTGGCCCGGCCCAGATCACAGAGTAGCAAACGATTGACTGGTCGAGGGATCAATACTCTGATCAGAAGAGGTGGGAGCAGAAAATAGGGATGTGGAGGAAGGAGGAGGGATGCTTTGTAATGTGCCAGATAAATCTTGTCGAACAGTGTAGTTTCTGTAGATGTTTTAGTCCACTTATCCCATTCACTGTCAGGTCCATTTTAACTTTGCTGCCGAGTTATTTTCTCCACCGTCATGCAATGCAAATCAAGAAACTAATCGAGAGAGTTGAGATCAAATGGGAGCCCTCTTATAACTTCGTATTGTTCATTCCACTGGATGTGGGTTGTCATTAAAGAAACTAAGGCGCTCAGATAGACCTGACCAGCAAACATGTAGACATGCACATTAAACACACAGAAATTGCTGGCGCCTGTAATCAGCCCCGGCTCTTTGAATACCAAGAGGTGACATCAATGAAAACTGATCCTTCAGATTACACAGAGTACCTGGATCACGCTGCCCACATCTGGCCTCAGCTGTTGCATTCTCCTGCTCAGTCTATTGCTTAGCCTATTTCATGGGAGAAGCAGGTGGTCCCATGATTTCATGCGTGCAATATGCAACCCTTATCTCTCCCACCCCATCCCCAGCTTCCACTCCTGCCCTTGCCCTTACTCCTTATCCTGCTGGAGCCCATTTCTCTTTCATCCAGGGTGGTCACCGTCCTGCTTTTAGGAGGTTCCTGCTTGGCCAGACAGAACGCTGAGCACAGTTCCAGAGTGCTGGCCCTTTTCTCAACATTCACATCTCAGCATCTCCCCCGACGCTGCTCCTGTCTCGCTTTCTCCTCTCCTCCATCTCCCTCCGCTGCCCTTCTCCACAATCCCCCTCCTTTTTTTTTTTTTTTTTTTTTTTTTTTTTGCTTTTTCTCTTTCTTCTCCTTCTGCTCTTCCTTTCCCCTTCCCTTGCTTTCTCTCTCTCTCTCTGTGGTTGTTGATTGGGTGTCTGAGTGCTTGTGGCAGCTGTGTGTTGTGTGTAATAGAGCAGAGAGGCTAGTCTGAATACAGCGATGGGAGAATTTGTTTATGTGAGAGATGCATAGATGGAGACAGGTCTCCAGACGCTGTGGGCTCTCTCTTGCTGTCATCCCACATTCAAGCCCTGACAGGAGATCTGAGATGGCCAAATATGCCAGACGCTCGCCTCAAATCCCCAAGCTGCACAACTGTTGTGTGTTTGTGTTTATTCAAATTTGACAGAATGATTGTGTGTGTGTGTGCGTGCATGTGCAGTGTGTACATGTGTCTTCAGGATGGCATGCTTGATCAGATTCCCCTGCCACAGTTTTGGTCCAGGGTCCATTACCACTGAGCGATAGAGGGGAGATAGTGTACCAGCTATTCTCTTTTTATCGCATCCCAGTGATCTCTTTCTCTGATGTGTTAAGTCTGTTCAGTGGGGCAAGGATTTAGCCTCCATTGCTGGTCAGAGATGTGTGTCCAGCTCAAACAGCTTATTTAGCGTTTTCATTCCCCTCTCTGTGGTGCACTTGTAGTTGCATTTGTATCTGAATTTTTGCAGTTGTTTGGCCAAGTTAGCCTTGTCACTTCAGCCCTACATCCTCAGGGACTCTTTGCCTTGTCTTTGTGTCACTGTGATGTGCTGCAATATGTTATTTAAATCAAGTGATTCAATTGAATAAGCTCCACTTCTGTTTCAAACAGAGCTTCCTCGACTCTACGAAAGACTACAGCAGCGCACAGTCTTGTTTGGTGCAGCGCTGAGTGTGCCGCCGTTGTTCCTCAATGAAAACAAACACATATTGGCATAATATGCATAGTGGAGAGACACTAAAGAACAATTATTGAAGGCTGAGTTTGAAGTGGCTTGCTGGCTGTGAGGATGTTGTTCCCATTAGAATCCATACTTCCATCAATACAGCTCAGCTAAAAACCGCGAAGGCTGCATTCTGAAAGCAACCGCAGTCGGCATGTTGTGGCCTTTTAACTGCCTTCAGCAATCACATTTGATGCTCCTTAATTACCCAACACTTTTCCCCCCTTCTGCCTTGCTGCCTTCTTCC
The DNA here is from genome assembly GCF_900963305.1 of Echeneis naucrates. Classification (NCBI taxonomy): domain Eukaryota; kingdom Metazoa; phylum Chordata; class Actinopteri; order Carangiformes; family Echeneidae; genus Echeneis; species Echeneis naucrates. The sequence goes on along the minus strand of NC_042519.1, from coordinate 18,773,602 downwards.
CGCATAGCCACACAGACGGTGCATTTGCTTACCAGCTCTGCCTTGCCTAAGTGTTTGCCTGCATGTAAATTAATCTTGATTCACTTTACCCTGCCCTGCTGAGTGCTACAAATTACCCTATAGCAACGAAACAGCACAAGTGAAAAAAGCCGAATCGCTGCACTTGATAGGCTGTTGCTCCTGTGCTTTATGCCATTACATTAGAGCTACATAATGAATCCTCTCTTGTGAAAAGTAGTGTGTTGTAGGTTTTTAATTCATCCTGAATGCAGAGTGTTTGTGCATCTCACGCTCATACCGTGTGTGTGTGTGTTTGTGTTTTTTTCTATGGAAGAAGCTTTAATGAAGGAGGCCTTGCTGGGTAACCATGAAGCGTACACCGCTGCCGCCACCCCTCTTCACCAAAACGTCAGCATCCATCATGCCATTTGCAGGAGCTTAACGAAATTAGCTGCCTTTGTGCCATAGTTGCTCTAATTGGCCAAGGAAGAAAAACAGGCTTTTGACACAAACACGAACAACGCATTAATTTACTGCAGCGCTTGTCTCTCTGTGGATGTTCATACAAAAAGAACTGGCTCCAACTTGAGGGTTTCTTTTTCTTCCCTGACTGCTCTTCACAAATTTCCCTGCCATTATTTATTGCTTTTAAACCAGTTAACACCCATCTTTCAACTGATGGATATTCACTCTCATTTCTTACTTGCTTGTCTGGTGAGAACATGTCTCTTAAAGAGTTAGTAGTTTTTACCTTCCTCAATACCAAAAGGAATTATTTATGTGCCGTGTTTAAATCCCAGCAATGTTAGTCAAATCTCCTACTGCATATGAAATAACCTTGACTATTGACAAAGCAAGGACACTCACTGTGGGTATGTTCTTCCGTGTGTATGTGTGTGTTTGTGTGTGTAAATCAATGCCAGTGAATGGGAGGAACCCCTCTACAAACCCTCATCTTTCATCTTGAATAACCGATATCATAAACAGACGCTACTCATCAATCTCACCTGTGTTCCCGATACAAAGATGGGAGGCAGGCCGATTTCCCTCTCTTTCTGCAGACCCGATGACATTTACTAAATTGTCCTGTGCACGTGTGTCTATGTATGCTTATGTGTGTATAACATATATTACACAGAGAAAGGAACATGTTTGTGCGGGTGTGCTTTTGCATTTTGTGCGTAATGTCTCCTGCTCTGCAACATTTGTGAAAACTCCCATTTTTCTGTTTTAGTAATACTGTAGATCAATTTGAGTTGAGTGGGCAGTTTGGATGTCCTTAATGATTTTTGCCTTTTTCTTTTTTTTTTTGTCATTTACAGTTCTGTTGTCAGGCCTGCAGGTCCATGATCATCCACAGAGGGGCAGTGCAGCAGTTTGCAGCTGTTGTGGACTCCAGAGAAAATGAAATAAAAGTGGGGATAAATCAGGAAAACCAGCACACATGAAGAAGAGGTAAAGATTGAATTATGTTTAATGATGTCATTTGGAGAGGAGTGTACTATATTATAACAAATGATAAAAGTGCGTTTTAATGAGTAGTCATAAAGACTCAGTCGACAATCTTATTCAATAGGCCTCAGAATTGGCTCGCAAGGTTCCTCAGGGTTGCAAAAGAACGAAGTGACTTTGGGACAATTACTGCATGTCTGTTTATTATCACTCACCAACTCTCAGTGAAATTGAATGTGCTGTCAGTGTGTGCATGTGTGGCCCAAGGTCATAATAAACATGGTACATGACTAGCTTTAGGCAACAGAGCTAATCCTTGGATAAATAATAGATGGAGTATACAAATCTATTAGGCAGAACAAGACATTTATTATAAAAGGGATTACCTAAGGGCGATCCTGTGTGTGTGCGTGTGTGTGTGTGTGTGTGTATGTGTGTGTTTTCTTATTGCGTTCTGAATGCCTTTGTCTGTCTCTCAAAGGTGACAGAAAAGATAAACCACAAACAGAACAATTTTAAAAGTTAGCTTAAACCCTGATCAGGAGTATTTTTATCCCTCTCCACCACAACAGGCCTTGCAACCATCTCTCTTTAATTTCACTTATCTTTAACTATCATGCGCTAATTTTTCACAGAGACATTGAAACGTGATTGTGATTAAAAGACTCTTTTCCTGAAATGTTTCAAGTTGAAACGGTGCTCAGTGAAGTGTTCTCCAGCCAACTGTTCCTCTCTGAACTAAAACTAAACAAAGTTCAAAGCAACTGCAAAACAAAGAGCGCCACAACAATTAGTTGTAAACAATTAAATATCATTACGTTGTAATTAATCTGCATACAATTCATTAGATACTAATTCCATATGAAAATCGAGGGGAGAAGAATGCCATCAATATGCTGTGTTAATTAGCATGTGATTGACAGCTTGCTGAAATTGGGAGTTTTTGTTTGAGATGACACTGTGTGTGTGTGTGTGTGTGTGTGTGCACGCGTGTGCATGCGCAAAGTGAATCATCTTAAGTGTGTAAAGATAAACTCCCCTCTGTCTGTTGATGGTAATTAAGCTTGCTCCCTGTGGGTTTGCTGGTCTGGCCAAGTTGGGGCAGCGGGTAGGGCGAGGTGGGGGCCATGATCTGTGCTAATTATGGTACATGAGAGCCTGTTTTGGCTCCTGATAAGCGCCGTGGGGCCCCCTGTATCTGTGTACTTGCTTCTGTGTGTGTGTGTGTGTGTGTGTGTGTGTGTGTGTGTGTGTGCGCGTGTGTGTGCGCGCGTGCGTGTGTGTGTGTGTGCGTGCGTGTGTGTGTGTGTGTGTGTGTGTGTGTGTGTGTGTGCGCGTGTGTGTGTGTGTGCGCTCGCTCTCTCAAGATGTGCAAAACTGAATGGAGCCATATGACTTCGGGTCACACCCTGAGTGCCGTTGCTAGGATACAGCATCTGAAGCATCATGGAGGGGTGGTACTGGGGTACTCCATCTTCTGCCCCCCCACCACCCTCCACACCCCCACACCATCCCGATTCTGCTTCCTTCCCTCTGTCCCCCCTCTGCGACTTCCCCCCTGGGGTTTGGCTGAATGGGCTGGGCTGACAGGGGCTGAATGGTTTGGGGTGACAGGGGGGTGGTGTCCTATTTGTCCCTAAATGCTTCTCTATAGACCCCTGATAATAGACTGGCTGCCTGTTCCCCTTCCCCACCCGCCGCACCAGACCTCCGGCCACCACCTTCATCCACTCTGTCTCTGTCTCCTTGTCTCATTGTCTCCCCCCTCGTCCCCTCTGTCCCTCTTTCCTCCCTATCATACCTCCTTCCCTTCCCATCTCTTTCTGTCTCTTTCTTTTTTCTCTCCCTGCTGCAGCCCTCCTTCAAAGGTGTATCTGTGCTCAGCTCAGCCCTCTTTGGCTTTCTTTGCTGTTTATTATATCGTGGCTTGTGTGCATTTTAAAGCAGAAAGTCGCTGCTTATTACTCACCTCTCCAGCTCCTCAGCTTTGTCCAGCAGCTCTGCCAGTTTTAATAGGAGCTGCTTTTGATGTAGGTCTTTCATGCTTTGTTTGGAGACATATCTGAAGATACCTTTGATGACGGCAGGCCTATCAATCAGGCAATGTGTTAAACCCACAGAAGAGTTTTTTTTTTTTTTTTTTTTTAATGACCAATCTGCACTTGAATAAAAAAAATAATTAAGCAATGAAACAGCAGCAGAAGCAGAAGCTTGAAAAGAATACAAAGATTGAGCCTCTTTTTGCATTTGCCATAGAATCAGAAGCAAAGCAAACAGAGAGGTCACAAACCTGCATTGGGGTCACCATCTGCTGAGTAGAATCTCTCCATCAGACGCTTTGGTGTGCTTTCTCTTTAAAAACATAAAAAATTTTGTTTACCAACTTGAATGTACATTAGTGCATGCTTGATTTCATGTAAGTGTGTGCGTGCTTGTGTTTATGTGTTTGTGTCTGTGTGTGAGCATGCTCGCCTGTGTTTAGGGGTCAGGAGTGAAGATGTTACTCTCTGGTCATTCATCACAACACTGACACGGTCTCCCCTGCGCTCCGGTACGCAGAGGCAATGTTTTATAAAAGAATAACACGTCAGCGGGCACCCACTAGCCATCCATTACCACCCAGTTCAACCTGCAAATACAATACAATATACATTGGACTCACTGCGCACCGTACAGTCTGCATATACAATAGCACTCATTGTCCTGCCTCTTTTCTTTTCTTTTTTTTTGGGGGGGAGGGACTTTTCTGATAATTTTGATTCACCTATAAAAATCCTGTATCCTCTTCCAACGTGTATGATTTGTGCTGTCTGGCAAAGGTTGACTGAGACAGCGGATAAAGCGGATGGATAGATTTAAGACACAGGAGGCCCAGCACCCAGAGGCAGAGTTGGTTTATGGGAGCTGAGCAGACCTTGAGGGTGCTGAGTGTTTCAGGGAAAACGTCTTTATCTTCTTTCTCTCTCCTACTACACTTGCACAGAGTTAACGCAGCCCTCACATGGCTCATCACTCATCTAGTTGACAGCAGCTGCTACTAATACTGCACACACACACACACACACACATTTTTCAGGTGATCAGGTTAATCAGCAGTAAAGAACATAGATCATATTGCGCGTGTGTGTGTGTATACAGATATAAATACAACCGCATCTGGATGTCTTTGGTTAATAATAGCAATGATCTATACCCACAATTCAGGGAGATAAAAAGCTACTTCTACTTCTTTATCTTAAAGGCCCAGTCTGTATTTTAAGGAATGTGCTATTCATTTTCTGCCCAATAATTAGCTGAGAGGATCCAGAACATACTGTCATGTTGCCAAATATCCAATTGGAGCTAGCTTAGCGCAGTTCAGACTGAATATGACGGGAAACATCTAAGCTGGCTGTGTTAAAAAGTGACAAACTCTCTCTGTGAAGCTCAGGAAGTGACTTTTTTTTTTTAGGTGCCAGGTTATCGCTTGGCTTGCTTCCCTGGTTCTAGCGGCAAAAGAGGCTAACTGGCTATCATCTCTTGTGCTAGATTTAATGAAATGAATTGTATTTATCTTCTTATCCGACCTTCCACCGTAAAGAAGATAAGTGTAGTCTTCAAGATGTCCAATGGATTATTATTATTCTTATTATTTATTTATTTGATTCATTTTGTGAAACCTTGAATGGCAAACATTTTAGTTTTTCTCAAATTCAGTCTGCCAATCCAGTTGGTAAATTTAGGAGGTTTCAGTCGTGCATTAAAAGAAAATAGATTTTTCTGTAAAGTGGTTCCTCTTCTGTTTTCTTTTTATATCAGTTTGTGCCCCTGGGCCATCAGTATTTTGGATGCGACAGCTTGTGCTGTGTAAGACAGAACAAGTTGAGGACGTTGTGAGTTATAGAGCTCTTAGACCAGTTTACGAGGACTATTATCTCTCAGTTAGTCTCAGTTTTATGTGCATTTTCTCTGGGCTGGTCTGGAACCATCAATTTAATGCTTTCATAAAGCAAGGTTAGATAGCACTGAATCAAACCCAACGCTCGCTGACACTCTCCTCTGCTTTAGAGCTAAAGTCACAAAGAGGGGACGAAAGACGAAGACGAGGAGAGGCGATGAAAGATGGAGGGACAGTTTTATGATGTCTTTTTTAAAGCCAATTTAGAGCAAAAGTTTTGTTTCCAGCTGCAATAACAATTGGGAACGTAGTCATGCTGTGAAACCCAAACAAATATATTTCCCCTGTCCGTTTGAGTGTGTGCTGCGTGGTCACTTTATTGTCTGACATGACTCTGTGTTCATGTATCAAGCAGACTTATGTGTTTTGTGAGGCACCCATTTTCCTGGTGCTTATCGCCTGTTTTATAGCAGGCCATTCCACCTCATGATGTTGCTCTATCACCTGCTGTTTCCTGTCAGCAGTCTGTGAGATCAAACACTTGGTAGTTAGTCCGTACATATACGTACTATTCTCTTCAAATCAAACAACATGCAGGGATCGATGAGGGTTTGGAGCCGATTGTGGTGCTTGTTGGACGCCTCGCAGTTTTTCAAACAGGTTTTCAATAACAGTCTGTTTCCATTTCACCTCATTTCTGAGTTGTACGTGTGTCTCCGTGTATGTGTGTAATCCATCTACTCTAGTGTGACACCTTAATTTTGAATGCTGGCAGAGACTCAGCAGGCCTGAAGAACTGAAAAGGATGAGAGTGAGGGAAGAGTGAAGTGAAAGGTGCTTTAAGACGCCCAACTAGAGATTTTGTTGCTTTGTTTGTGGGAGTTGTGTGTCTAAGGACGCATGCCAACACTCCCTGACAAGGAAGAAGAGATTTATCACCTCTCAGTGGTGCCTTACACCTTGACTGAGCGGTGCGTTTGAGAACGCCCCTGGCGCACACACGTAAACTCAGATGTACCGTGATGTGTGGACTGTGTGTGTGTGCGTGTGCGTGTGTGGTGGCAGGCATGGTGGGACAGGCTGCAGGTTCCTTTGTTTGGCTTTGACGAGCATGTCATTAGCAGGGACGAGGACAGACAGAGGGCCTCATCAGTATTTAAATAGACTGACACCTCTGCCACCACATTTCTGCCGGGGTTTCCTGCTCTCGTCTCCTCCTTCTCCAGCTTGTCTTCAATTTGCCCTTTTATCCCTCTGTCCTTCCACTTAGCTTCTATCCATCCTTCCTCTTCCACTACCAGGCAGCTCTCATGCTCTGTCAACCCGTTTTCTGCTCTTTATAACAGACTGTGAAATATATTCCCTCTCTTTTCTTTGTTTGTCTCCGTGTGCGTTGGGACTTGTCACACAGTGTTACCTGCTGTGCCTGACTACCTGGTGTAAAGTATTAGATTCTCTTTACTTTGGTTACACTGAGTGAGTTTTTGGCTCTTGAAAAATTCAGCATGGCAACAAGCCAAAGGCTAAATCTGAGTTTGAAATTATCCCAAATCTTTTTTCTTTCCCCCACAAAATACCACGGAAAAAAAACGGCTACATCTTTGTGCGCTTGAACTCATAAGCCCTCGGAGCAGCCCTTGTTAGCAGCAGCCAAACGCTCCTGACAGTGGTTTTGTTCATACATAAGCCACTCTTTGCAGCAGCGAATCACTTTGTCCATAGAAGTACTCAAATCTCCAGGAGAACGGAGAAGAAAAAGAAAAAAGGGAGGAAAAAAAAAAAACAAGATTGGACAGGCTTAATTGTGATTCTGATTTGAATGAGAAAGCACCTTAATAAAAGGACTATCGGAGGTAGAGAGGTAAAAGGTTTTACCTTTAACAAGCGCTGCACTAAAACAACTCTGAACCTAAAGAGGTGTGCTCTGAAAGGCATGTGTAATGCTCTTTGTGAGCGTCTGCTTATGAGTGTACATGTGGTTGTTAGCAGATCTACATGTGTTTGTATGTGGCCATGTTTCTCTCTCTCACACACACGCACACACACAGAGGTGATTTATTCCAAGCACAGGGCAGGTAAATTGAAGCAGGCCTTTCAGGTTGGTTTTCGGCTCCAGGTCTAATAAGAGCAGCGTTTCCCGTCTCTCCAAACAATGCGCTCCTGTCTCTTAAGAGCCCTTCCACCCGCCTGCAGCCTAGCCACTCTACATTAGATCTGTGGCCTGCAGCAGCCACTACAGTGAAAGGCCTCAGGCTCTGAAATGGCTGTTTGATTCTCTCCCTGCTTTGCCTCTAAATGAATGATTTATTGGCTGTCAATGAGGAGGCCAAGCGTAATGGACAAAAGCAGTACTGCAGAGCCCCAGTCAAGAGGATGTTGTTGTGGTTGTTCTCTTTGAGGATCTCCCTGCCTCTGTCTGAAACTGTAATGAAGAGTAAACAACCTTGCAACTGCCAGACCAAAGATAGTTGTGCTGCATTAGGAATCGTATGACTTCTAGTTGAATGACATCATGCACCTTTAGCCTCTAATAGAAAAAAAAATAAATAAATCTAATTGACAGAATTTTTTTGGGAAATGATACTCATTGTAGCAATATTGGTTTTTAAATTGCTACCATTAATGTAAATTTAAATTTTACACAGTTTGGTGCCTCCATTTTAACTCCCAATTGAAGTCAGCACTTCAGCCTTTACTTCTCAAAATTTCCTTTTTAAAAACAAGCTGGGTGTCTGAGCCACAGATGCAGGGAGATGTTGGCTATCAGACACACCAATTCCTTCTGCTGGCACACAACTTCAATCAATTAACACTGCTGCAACCTACCACACACACACACACTGCGACTAGAGTGGCCGCAGGCGGCAATGGAGACGTGTTATTTAAAATCCCCACTGCTTTTGTTCCTGTAAAAGGGGACATTAACACCCGCTCGTCCTTTGGCCTCTACTTGTCATCCAAACAGCTAATTTCTGCAAATCCCCCCCTAATCCCCCCTGAGAGACAGCAGGGCTCGGGGCCAACAGGGACAAGGGCCTCAGAGGCCGGTTGCTAGAACGGTGAGTCAATGGATGCTTTTAGAATTGACGTTCTAAAACGGGCCTTTGTTTGCATCATGCTCCCCGGCGTCCCGCCTTTCAGCAGTTCTAATGATAAGTGACAGGCCATTAATTGACGCTCTTTAGGAAGCCATCATCAGACACACGTCTGATCCTTCTCCACTGAGACTAGCAGAACAGGAGTGCAGCAGGGAAGATGAGGAAATTGTTGGGTTAGGAAGCTTAATGTGTTTGATTTTATTGCTGCTTGTAAATCAGTGGGTCAAAAAAACATGTCTCTAATAAAGAAAAATTTATTATGCAAATACAACATACAAGCCGATAGATCTTATAGGTGTTGAAAATCTATCGAGGTATTTTTCAGTTTTTTTAATTTTTTTTTTAATTAATGAACGTGCAGTATATATGCCTATTGCGTATGCAAATAGCATAAAAGCAGTTTGTTTTTCCACTGTAATGTATATTTTCAAAGAGAAAGAAAGCGGCGATGTAATAGTCCCTTGTATATCAGTAGTAGGTCGAGGTATCAACATTTGCGACTTATTTCATAGTCTTCACTCTAAACATTCACTCGATTACATTTATACAGTACAGTGCTGTGCCATCAGTGGCTTTTATTCTATTTTGAATGTGAGCTTCTACTGTGGCCTTGAGTTTTCTCCTTCTCAACATGACATCCAAGCAAGCAAATAATCAGTAGGAGCATTTTTCTTTGCAACATAATTTGAAAATTGCTTCCACTGCTGATGTTGAAATGATAAAAAAAAACCAAAAAAAAAAAACCTTTAGAGCTTACTGAGCTCTTGATCAAAAAATAAGTAGAGGAATATTACAATGCAATTGTCCATATATCCTTGTAAAAACTTAAATTTAAACGCACAGCGGGCTCTAAATGATATGAGGGCCTTGGATTGGGAAGGAACAGGAGCGCATAACAAAACAATAATTCATATCAACTGCTTGTTTGCCACTCATGGTTCTGTTAGGTTTGTGCTTCGGTGAACAGGGGACGAAGATAATGAAATATGTGCAAAAGTTAAAAGTACTGAAATTACCCACTAAATGGGTTTTTACAATAGTACATTTTGAGTTAAATTTTGCTGTTTACTGCTGTTTTGCTCTAAAAATAAGGAAGCAGCGTCTTTGCGTCCCGATTTAAAGCATCACATCACACTGTACCATGTAAACATTTCATGGATTGAGTAAACAAAATGAACTGCAAATCAAATCAGTTGATAAGGAATATTTGATACAGCTGAGATTCTTCATTTACTGCCTTTACCATCACGCACACACGTTGCAGTTTTTGTCAACTTAAAGAACAACAAAAATCTTTGTGAAGCGCCCCGTCATTGCTCCAGTGACCATGGTTCGATCTCTAAGGTCAGAAACGCCACTGACCACAATAAACAGCACAAATAGTCCCATTTTCTGAACTGAAAGCCGCATTGAATTTATTCTACATTCCCAAGTCCAGTCATCCAGCTACAGTTCATTCCCCTGCAACCAATTTACCATCTGTGCATCTCTCCATCTTCTCCCTAAAACAGGGAAGGAAACAGTTGTCGCTGTTTGGGTTTTAGGGGCTAAATGATGTCGCTAATCACCAGCTTTTAGTGGGGCTGATTTATGGAAGGGACATGAATTGTTATAGGCTGACTTATATGTGTGTGTGTGTGTGTGTGTGTGTGTGTGTGTGTGTTTGGGTAGGTGTCAGAGAGGCAGCCTGTGGGATAGGCTAAATAGTCCTATTATTTATCGTCTCAGAGCGGCCTCTCTGAACGGAAGAGCGGCTCTCCAAATTGAAATATAGCTGAGTTTACCCTTCTGATTACCGCAGTAGTTTACTCCCAGAGCCGAAGGAGATCATTAAACAATGGCCGCCACTAGCAACTCAGCACCCCCATTATGGCCCAGGATAAATGCTCAGACTGAGATATAGCTAACCCAGCTGACGGACAATAAGTGTGTCTCGGAGGCATCAGCCCCCCTCCCGCTAAAGTACACCAGTTGTTTCCTCAACACTGGCTGGCATCAAAACAGCAATTGTACCTTGACTGATGTGGATTTCTGTGAGAAAGATTCATTGTTTTCTAGATGAGAAAAGGCAGTCAAAATCCCAGCTAATGGGTCCAGTCATTCTGAGAGTAAACTGGCCAGCTAATGTTGTGACAAGCCCTGTAATTGGTTCAAAATTCAAACAAGATGATGAAAATATAGATTAATAATAGATGATGAACAAACATTCAGCACATGAGTGCCTTACTGTCCCTATTATTGTCCAATTAGCTTAATTGCTGATATCGCACTGAGCCACCAAGACAAGATACTTAACACTGAGGTAGCTATTCAAGTTTTCAAAATGGCCTTTTTGTTTAGTTATTTTACATATTTTAAGTGAAATCGCCTGTTTCTATTTATTCGCTTACTTCCGTTTTTAACTCTTAAAGGCTGTCAGGGAGAAGGAGTTAAGAGACCTGCTGATGGTGAAAGTATTGATGTGCGAAAAATGGGTTATCTCGGTGGAACCTTGTCTCTTTCCATCCCAGCCATCACCATCACCCAGCATTTCCACAATGACCTTTAGAGGCGTGATGCTGGTCGGGGTTGCAGTCTGAGTCCTTCACACGCTGCTGCTCTGATTACTGCAACATCTGTAACATAAACAGTAGAGCAGGACATCAGCACAGCAGACCTAACAGCCATGACAATGAAGTGACAGTGTCAGCTCAAGACAAGATGACAATGATGTTTCTGTCTCAGTGTGTTGATTATGCACTGTACAGTGTGTCTCTTACAGCAAGAAGCTGTTCTGGATACATGGGGAATGAAGCTCCAGCATACATCATGGCAGCTCTTTATGTCACAAAATTAAACCTTGACCTGCGATTACTTCTGTGATTAATAGGAACCGCACAAAAACATTTCTGATAGAACCGTGGCACAGTCTTGGTTGCACTGCAACATGTTGCCCCCAGAGATGTCTGAGGCTTTATTAGGAATTAGTATGTATGTCGGTGCACAAGTCAGCCAGGAACGGCTGGAGAATCATCACCAGTAATAATCAGCCTTATTTGATAATAGCAGGATAAGAAAAAAATTGGCTTGCATACTGCTGAAACTGGAGCTAATATGATGAGTTGGCTCTAGAGAGGCATTTTATTGAGCTGCTGAATGGAAGGCTGACGCTTTGTAAAATTAGCAAAACAGTCTTAAAGGTTGTTTAGATGCTGCTGTGAAGTTCATAAGCATGAACTGCTTATGAAACTTTATTTAACACTTCATGAAAAGGGTCAAAGGCTTTCCAGTGAGAAGAGCGTTGTTTGCCATGAATAGACAGATGTAAAGAAAAGGAGCAGGATTCTGTTGTCGAGCAGGTCCACATCTCTCCCATGTAGAAGGCTGTTTTTGTGGCTGTTGTTGCTGTCTGTCCTAACACATTTACCTTAAGCCATCAGCACTCATTAAATGCCTGCTGGTGCAGGGAAACAAAAGGCTGCCTGGTGAGCCAATATGCGCCTCTGACACGTCAGCCAATCCCCAGACGGTCCGCAGAGCCTGGCTGCGCCATGGAATTCTCAAACATATTTTTCTAATTTATGGATGGATAATAAATCAACATTAAGGCTTGGACAACGAGTTATACATCAGAGGGGAGATGGCTGCAAACTGGGCCACAATGCAGTAGAGGAAACCAGGCGCACATCTGCACTAAAGTCACACTGCGAGTGTGATTATTTTCAAACATGTACGCTTCTTTGGTGCCAAACTCGGTTTAATTTCAAACTCTAAGTCAGTGGAGATGCAAACATTTTTAATGTCACTGCTTAGAGGTGGTGAGTATGAATATTATGAATAGGAAATAAGACCATTAGGATTTACTACTGGAGGGATGGTGCTTTAAATGCTTCATAAAATTTAACACTGTGAAATATGCACACGTTTGCATTTTAATGCCCATGAATTGGCCTTTCACTGATGTGGTAGGTCACTGGTGCTATACTGGGCCTATGTGCTATGGCCCTGCATTTACTAGCCAGGGTTGAGAAAGGAAGGTATCAATCAGTGCTGACTGACTGATTGTTGCCTCAATATCTTTCTTGTGAGTGCTAAGAGTACGCACTTCAGCAACCCGTCCATATCCCCAAACAAATTGAGTTGTTGGTCTCTTTAAAAACGCCCCAATTACAACATGGCTTGTATTGTAGAGGTTCACTCAGTATGGTTTCAGATCTGTTGTTTGTTTTTTCAGAAATGATTCCAATATATGACAATTGGAGGTTTGATCCAGATCCAGTTTAGATAATTTGGGAGAAGCAGATTTGATTTTAAATCAATACTTTTTAATTAATTTCCTACATTTTGTATGGCCATTTAATCTATTTTGCTCTGATTTTACATGTAGTCAAAGTCAAACATCACTGTATTTTTATTTCTATAAATAGAAGTTAAAAATGTCTAACACTTTCAATCAGCTGTGGACTTTTTCCTCTTGACAGCCCCTTTTTGAATAGTTTCTCTGAGAGAGTTTATGGACATAGTTTGATGAGATAAAATATTCCTGTGTCATTTCTGAGCTTTAGCATTTCAGCACCAATGACAGGTTAGAAGTGAAGTTCACTTAGAAGTGAAATTGTCAAAATCTAAATTTATTGGCGATGGTTTTCTTTCACTTTGACACATTTTCTCCTTTTGCATTTGTGTCACATCACAACAGTGATGATTGTTTCTTGTTGCTGATGCTCTCACTCTCTTGCTGATCTCACTCCGTTTAGTGTTTGATGCATCCTGTGGCTATGAGCGCCACTCTAAAATTATTAGGCCTAATCATTCATTAACCTCCATTAGACTGATAGGAGGGTAAGCCTAACGCCTGATTACATTCTGTGTGTGAGTTTATGCGTCTGTGTGTATATATACGCTGTGTGCGTGGTGAATATGTGGGAGTGAAAGATGCAACCTATACATTTCTCAAGGCGCACACACTCCTCATGTTTTTATTATCAGACGCAATTTAAGCAGTCTCCATATTTTGTGTGTGTTTGTGTGTATATATGTGCATACACGTGCGGTGGAGAGGGTTTGTCATTCATTAAATTGGAGCACAATCAGAGCTAAACTAGCCATGGCGGCCTGACTCATTATAAGCTGAAGGTTTATTTAAAACCTCACACTGCCTCATTCCCAATCCACTCACCGCCATATGCATACAGTAATTACACAAGTGAGGAGGAGGAGGAGGAGGAGAAGGTTAGTGAGCTGCTGCTGCCGCCATGTGTGTGTATATGTGAGTGTGTGTGGGTGAAAGAAAGAGAGTGAGCATGAAAGCCTGTGTGTATGATTATTTTTCATTCCATGTTTCGCCTGAGTTCTGCCCCTATAACTGAGGATCTAATCAATCTGCCGGCTATTAAGTTTGTTAATTGATAATGCATACTAATTAGGCCTGGCTCCGTTACCACAGCGATGACGAGAAGGTGATTGTAGGCAGGAGTCCAAATGGACTTTTAAAGCGGGGAGCGTGAGGGGGAAGCCATCATGCCTGCACACGCGCATGCTCATGCTGCCCATACGCACACACACACACACACACACACACACACACACAGCCACGACTCATACACACATTTGTGCAAGAGAAATAAACAAACTATTAGCATAACATAAAACTCTAGTGGACTGACTTCACTAAGCTCTGTGAATTTCTCTGTCATGTTTTTTGTATGTTTAAAAAAAAAAAAAAAAAAAAGCCATGTCTTATACTGTTACGACTCTCTTATATTTATCGGTGAGAAGTAAATCAATAGAGCCGATTATCTACTTCCATCCACATTATAGTGACTTATGAAGCAGTTATTAAATGTTTATATAATGCTTATAAATGCCAAAAGAATGAAGAATGAAGAATGGATGAGGCATCAAATACAGACGGTTTAGAGGCCTTCTTAGTAGTTAATAACGTTTCAATAATATTTTGTAGATTTTTTATGAGAAAGAATTAGAGAAAGCAAATTTGTAGAAATAAAGAAAAAAAATTGGTTTTCGTTCAGCTCCTAAATTCAGTGGTGAAACAAATTCATTTCCTTTAGTATTTTTTTTTTTTAGTATATCCTTTTATATGGTGCCTTGTATTTATTATTACTTGACCATAATTAGTAATAGAAGTAAATACTCAGTACTTTTTACTTCGCTGCATTAATTTCAACGTTATATAATGACTTTCCAGATTCTCTTGTACAACTGAAAAAGTTATGAGGCACCTTTATAGATAATTGTTTGTATACGAACAGTGCATAAATTCCCAAATGGCTCCACATCAACAAACGAAACCGTAAAATGTGACTCGCATAACACTCGTGATAATAATTATTCTATTTAATACACAATAGTAAAATACTCCCAGGACCCATTTTCTCATCACTATTTGATCTACACAATTAAGTGACATTTTAAATGATATTACCAAACAGTAAGGATAATCACCAGAGAAAGGCTTTCATGTGTTGTTCTTATCAGTGACATAACTGGTCTGTAAGGTAAATGATTCATTAACCATTAATAAAGACAGTTACTTCTAATGAGCCTGAATGAGCTGCTCATTGGAAAGTCACACACATTATAAACCACCATATCTAACCAGAGGCCTGCTCAGTTTGATCAGAAAAATTAAGAATCAGTGTAAAGTAACTTTTGAATAAAGGCCTCAGTAATGCATTGATCACACAGCACATATCTAAGTTGCAGGTGTGCACCTTTGTATGTGTGGACTTTACCTCCATTTTTTTTATTCTTGGTTTTGTGAATTGGATGTGGACACACACACACACACACACACACACACACACACACACGTGCACACATGAACACAAACCATTCATCACCAGCCTAAGACCGTGAATTATTATCTCTGTGGTTCAAGGTCAAGGAGATGCAGCAGGTAAATTGAAATCTGAGAGGTCAGTGGGATTTGATCTCTCTGTTCCCTCACACTCGTTCAGAGAGATAAAGGAAGACTAAGCCTGCTCTTCTCATAACCGAGATGATAGAGACATTGCCTTTATTCCTATTTGACAGGCTTTGTCTCTCTCAGCTATGTCAAACCTTGCTCCCTCTGACCCATGTCTCTTCTAACTGTTGACCTTTTCACGTCAGTGTGTGTGACAGTCACAGTAGTCTAGACTTGTCTGATTGTGTACATGAAATCTGCGTGGATGTTGCTGTGCAGAGGAGGATACCACCCTCATTACCTCTCAATGAAGACCTCAGTAGATGGTCATATAACTGATTTATCCTCCCCGCTTTGTCTTTGTGACTGATGGCGTTGCACACACAGGCCAATCCCTCATCAGATGATTCAGTCTTTGACAGCTTGGAGTTTATAAATGGACCAAACATTTTCAGAATAATGGAATCATCATCACAGAACACTTAAATTGAGTCGTCATATGTTATGATTTTATCTTGCCTTAGTTTTTTTTTTTTTTTCAACCTCTGGATGTAAATTTTCCACCTGTGCTGACCAGCTAATGTCTTTCTTTAAACCATAAATATGGAAACACACTTCTACCGTGGTGTCTTCACCCTCCTTCCAGCCTCTTATTACTTTCACTTTACCTTTTTTTTCCCCTGACTTTGCCTCTCATCACCTCCTTTGCTCTGTGTATCTCTAAATGTGCATGTGTTGCATGCTTGGTGTGTGTGTGTGTGTGTGTGTGTGCGCGTGTGCGCACGTGTTAACTTAGCACATGGCTACCTGCACTTGTGTATTTGTTTCTCTGTGAGCCAGGCGTGTGTCTGTGTCTGTGTGTGCTTGCCTATGTGTGTGTAGGGGGGGGCAGAGCAGCCAGCTGGGTTGGAGGGGTAATAAAGAAGGAGAATCAATAGGCCATGCAGTAGAGCCAAGGTGCTGCCATTTATCACACCGCCTCCCTGACTTCCATCATTCATCATGCCCAATGAGGCAGCAAATAGGAAAATGACTATTTGTATCAAACACATCTGCACTCATCCACTGAGGTATTTTATTCCCATTAACTCAAAGAGTAGAATACGCCAGTTTCAGCTGCTGCTGCTGTTGTTGCTGCTGCTGTGTGTGTGTGTGTGTGTGTGTGTCAGTGTGTGCGTGTGATTCTATTTGTTCAGGCTTGTAGTTGTAGATTCATTGGGAACACATTCATGGCTGGTGTTGTTTTTTCCCTGGGAAAAAAAAAAACAAAACAAAACAAAAAAACCAGAATGTGTGCTGTGAGCCCTCCGATCCCTGTATCTATGTGTTTAGTCTCTATCTCTGCTTCTCACTCTCACTTGGCCCGCTCCCTACTTTAATCCAAATTCCTTCTTGTTTCAAAATCTTCCTCTTTCTGAACCCATGGAGTGATGGTGCGCATAATATGTCATGGCTGTAAGGAGCCATTACATTACGCTTGCCTTTCATTTTCACCTATAAATTAGCCCGACACTGGTCTGCCCAGGGGTTGAGGTGTATATCTGTATGTGTGTGTAGCCTGTAGGGCTGCAGGGTGTAGAGGGGTGGACTGTGGTCATTATGGCCTAATATCCCATGAAATGGTGAAATTATTATGCAGCCTATTTTATGAGCTGCCTGTGAATATTAAAGAAGAATATTTTGTGTGATCCCCCTCCTATAAATCAATGTGATTGTTTGTTTTTGGTTGCCTTTCTGCTCTCTTAATAAAACCACAGTTGCTGGAATATCAGGGTCTTGGTTGACAAACTAATTGGGAGAGCAATGTTCGGATGTTCCGGTGGCAACCGCTGGCGAAGTAGCTCGTCAACTTTTCACCAACAACAATAATCAACCATTGTTTTAAATCGTGAAATTCAGATGAAAAAGCAAAACTTGAACATTAAAATAAATTGGCTTCAGTGGACTGGGAAGAAAATTAATCTGCAGCTAGCTTTGCTAATTAATTTTCTCACTCATTACTAAAACAAAACATGTGTTTCACCAGTCCAACTTTAGAAAAGTGACATTCAATGTTTTTCTCAAGTTTGTATCGCTGTAGGTCGGATATATTTGGATTGTTGGTTGGCAAAGCAACACGTTGTCTTGACCTCCGAGGTTTTTTTTTTTTTTTCCCTTTTTTAATTTTCACATTCTATAGATGATTTTCAACTGTGCGTTTAAAAAATATATAAAATAATGATAGTCTTGACTTTCAGTCCTTTTAAAAAAGAAAAATAATTCGTAAAATATTGTTTAAACATGTCTGCGCATATTTGTAAAATATGTGCACAAAATTGGACAAAGTCGCATTAATGTGATGCCATTCCTGTAACAAAATCCGGAACATGTGATTCAAAACACACACACACACACACACACACACTTAGCATGGCAAGATAAGACTGTCCTAATCTTCATTGCTCTGGCTTTGAAGGATAGTGTAATGTACCAAGGTCACTTAACACATCTATCTCTCAGACATTCATCAGTGCTCTTAGCGTCCCTCTTTTACAGCTTTCTGATATACGGCTCTCAGCGGGCTGAAGCCCTTACACATGAAGAGGACACACACTCTACCACCACTATTACCAGTGGGTACTCCATGTAATATTGTATCTAAGTCACACCACAAAGGTGTACCTGAGGTTTCACCTCTTCAAGGCATTTTTTAAGTTGTCATTTCCGTGAATTTCCCCTCAGCATTAATGTGTGTGAACAGGGTATTTCCTCTTTCTGTAGAGCATATTATATTTAATATTTGATATGCTAGAGGTGGACTGTGTAAGAGGCAACTAGGGTTAACATCATTACCTACTCGCAGCCTCATAATCATTACTGATTGGACAAATTTCTAAAATTACCTTCTTTATTACCAATTACATAGAACACTTAGCTTTCTCAATATCAATCAGCACACTGTGATAATGCATAATTAAGTCTCACAGACCAATCTGGATCTAGTATAAACCTAATGACAAAATCAAAGGCTCCTTAATAAAACCATACAGTTGTATTGTTTGTTAACTGATGAAAAAGATGGCCGTGGGCCTTGTGTTAATGTCAAATAAATAAAGAGGCATAACACAAACGCCATTACACTTTCATCCTAAATTGAATATTCTAATATACATTTCACTGCACTGTTGTGTTTTTTTTAATCAATCATCAATAAATATCCGATTATGTTTTCATTGAATTCATAGAGGAAAGCTTCCTGCAACACCTCTTGCAGAGTATATACTGTACAGCCCTGTACGTTCACCCTGAGTGCGTCTGGGGCGCTGGTGGAGACGTGACCGTGCCCTGCGCGCGCCCCCCCCCCTTTCCTCTGGGAGCCAAGGCAAAGTCACCGACCGCAAGGGGATGGCTTTCAGATTCATAAAATTCATAGAATTTTTCACAAATGGATGAACACAATTTCCTCCCAATTTCCTCATTATGCAAATATGCAAAATATCAAATCTACACCAATTAGGGACAGCCACAGCTTCAAATTTACCGCTTTAAGCCGTAATTGCAGAAACCCTCAAATAATTACGCAGCTAATTGGGAATATTTGTGACAGATACAACAAATTCTCCCCACAAATTACATTTCATCCGAGGACCCACCGCGCCCCAGTGAAACCCTATCGAGGTCTAATTTCTCTTACATAATGAAAGGAACTGAAAACTTGTTATCACATTTGAGCACTACGCTGCTTTGTAATGTGGAATGATCAAATAAATTAAACTGAAATTCATACATATTTCTCTAATCTCTTTCAAAGGCACTTTATTTGTATAGGAAATAACTCCGGGTCGTTCAATGAGCCATAACAGGCAGTTAGAGCGCGGGGGAGCCCAGGAGAGGCAGAGTGCATACAGGACGTTGGCATTTCCAGATGCATGGGGGGGGGAGTCAGGCAGTCACCTTCAAAACTTCAGCAGCAGAAGCAGCAGCTTCAGGCTGGAAGGTTCACCGGATGTGTCTCCCTCCACAGAGCTCCGCTTTGGCCCTCCGGGATGTCCCACTTCATCCGAGGTCACCCTCTCCAAGGTCACCAAGGCCGTATTTGGACAACATGCACACACGCGTGCGCGCCCACGACCCCCCCCCCCCCCCCCCAAAACACACACAACCACGCTCATGCCCGTCCATATACGCGCGCGTACACGCTCCATAAACGCCCGGCGCTCAGATGGAGCTGCTCTATGTAAACAGGCAGTGCGCCGGCGGAGCGTAACTGCGTCTATTTGTCAGAAAGTCTCATAAATATGATTGCTCCTGATATCTCCATCTCCATGTCCCGCCGGATATTTTCCAAATGGGGAGCACAGGCACGGAGAGAAAACGCTCCGGTGTTTGCTTTTCAATTTATTTAGGCAGAATGCAAAAAGACAAAACAAAAAAGCAACACACTCACAAAAAAAAAAAAATAATAATAACAACAACAGGTAAATGGGCTACAACATATTTAGAATATGCATAATTTAGCAAGTTTGGAATTCTGATTTATAATAACACGTTAAAACATTGATTTTAACCAAGAATTGGCTGCTAAGTATTTATTAGATAAAAAAAATTACAGCATGTAGCCTCACTTTAAATTTCAGTGTAGTCACTTCATTTTGGAAATGATTGCAGTTAAACAAGAAGACCAAGGAGTTTCAAAACGCAATATTATTTCTAATAACAGCAACCATCTCTTCTGTTTACAGGATCCACTTTGTTGTAGGTGTAATCACTTTGTCAGCTAGTGACTCCAGATGTCTCCTCACCTTTTAAAAGTGCCACGGTTTCTTTCCCGTTTGTGCTATCAATCATTTTGTTAGAAGTTGTCAGTGGTGGATATCTCATTTTGTTTTTGGGGAGGTCACACTTCAGTTATGTGATAATAATCTCATTGAAGTTGAAGGTTATGAGACGCTCGACTATTATTTTTTTTTTTTACAATATGGAGGAAGGACTGTCTCTATGAGAGTCTGCGTTGTTTACAAATTTTATAAATCCATGCAGGTGTGATTGATGGAAAGGAAAGTGTTAGCACCAGGGACAGGAAGTGGACCTCGTCTAAGGTGTGCTCTGTTTCTGTCACATGGAGACCCGGCTCATCCCTCCATCCCTCTCCTTGCACATTCCCACAGCACTGCAGTCAAATGTCAATTTCATCCTGTTTGTATGGATTCAGTTGACCTCTCTCTTTCGCTCTCTCGCTCTCTCACTCTCCCCCCTTCACACTCTGAGGCTCACACCTCAGTCAGACCCGTTTATATTGTGATTTTCTGGACACCACCGTTACTGACACTGGATAGATGAGGCTAATCTCAGCGGCAGACAGACTGTCAGACAGCTTTGCTCAGACTATGAGTGTAAAATGGCGCTTGGCTGCCCTGCGCTGTTTTGTTTAACTCCCTCTATCACTCCCTGTGTGTCCTATTTCTCTCTCAACGCTTAGTGACCAGAAAAATAGGGACCCGAAAGCAGCACTGACTGTTGATTAAAAAAAAAAAAAGGAACCAGTGAAAGCAGTGCTTCAAATATACTTTCTACTCTGATCTAGCCACGTAAATGGTTGGGCATATATCATTACATATATCACTCACTAGCAGTTTAATCGACCCTTGTGGTGACACAACGTCTTCCTCAAACAGTTAATAATTCAGATTTTCCGGTGTTGGATTCATTGCACAACTGCTGTTTTTACATTTTGGATTTTCCATTTATTCTGGCCGTTCATTTGCGTGTGCTTGCAAGAGCTGAAACAGTGTCTTTCGGTGTTGGGTCACGTAACGCGCCGAGCTATGCCTTGTATGTGTGTGTTTGTGTGTCTGTGTTTGTGTGTGTGTGTGTGTGTGTGCATGGCTTACATGTGTGCACGAGTGTGCGTCATCTCTAATGCCCTGTTAATTGCCTGACAGTGTTCCCACACACACCTCTACTAATGTTCCGCTTGCTATTCAGACTGCGGCCTGCCTTCCTCCTGTCTCCCATCCTCCCTTCTCCCCTCGGTACGAATTGTTCCGTTACGACCGCGGCTTTGTTCACTAATGAGCTTACCTCACCAGAATCGTGATCAGGTTCTGGTGAGGTTTGGAGGCGATTGTGATAATTTAGATCTGTAGATTTGGGAAAAAAAAAGATGCAAAGATTACACACTTCCACCGGTGAGCCACAGTTGGTATGTTTTAGGCCCATGTTCGAGTCACCTGTGCGGACTTCAGCACCCCGGACAGCAGCCATGCGGTGCTGAATCCCTCCGCCTCTTTTCTCCCGCTTTAAAAAACACGCAGGCTCAGTGTCTTCTAGTTTTCTTTAATCGCGACAATTAGACCCAATATTTTCCTCTGGACCCCGACAGACGTTGCTTGTAAGTCTCTTTTCTCTCTGAGCGTGCCGCCACTCTCATTACACTCACTGATTAAAGCATAGATTAGCCAGCAGTGGCCCTGTGCGCTCCTCACCAGCAGCTCGCTCAATATCAATTAGAGGCTGCGCCAAAAGCAGCATGTCCACCGGTGGCCCTGTGTCTCCTGCTTCCAGCCTGATCACAGCGCTGGCAATCCGCTGCTTTAAGGGATAGTAGTCCAACCATAATGATAATGATTAATGATAATAGTAATAGAGGCTAGGTATTTCGGGAGGGGTAGCAATCCACAATCGTGAGAGCGAAATAAGAAAGGAAAGTTAAGGCTGTGTTGATCATATGGTGCCTTTAGATCCTCCAGGTAACATGCTGCCCGGTTTTAAACTTCTGCAGCCACAGGTTGGTATTTTCTTTTTCTTTTTTCTTTTTTTAATCGTACTCAGTCTTTCCCAGCTCAAGTGGCGAAATACAGGAAAAGTCAATTAGGCCTATTAGTCAAGGCAGTGCGGCCTACCTCTGCCAGTTCATTTTGGAAATAATGAATAGTATGTGGGGATTGAAAGAAAAACCTTTCAACCCAGCATCAGTAGGTCGTTCCGGCTTAAAGAGAATTAATTCACATTTCTCCTCTTCCCTGACCTCCTTGCCTGGATAGGAATGAGGCTAATAGCGGCTGATTTCATTTACCGACTATATTAGTAGAGATATTTCTGTCTAACCTTACATTGATTACATATCTTAAATGCCCCCCCCCCCCCAAAAAAAAAAAAAAATAAAATAAAATAATAATAATAAATCTGTATTTTTAGAGGACTTGTTTTTATTGGATACCATAGGCCCATTCACTTAAATCTTCAATTAGGCTCAAATGACACGAAAAGCGTCTTTGTTTCTATCGCCCTCGAAACAACTGGAAACAATTATTCTCATTAATTTTCAGCATTTTAATACTTTTTTTCATGTGTTGTGAACATACTGGCAAATGGTCATTCAGTTCAAATCTACACACACACACATATTACAGATTTCATAACTGGAATACTAATCGATTGTTGAAGGTCACTGTGTGATTTTCCAAAAATATAATTGACTGTCATGCAACAACAGAAACCTTGATTGGCTTTTTATTGAGAAAAGCTCCGATGTCTCCAGCCTATTTATCCACAGTAACCATGTGGTAAATACAGGGCTGCCCCCCCCCCAACCTTCGCTGTCCACTAACAGACAGCCTGTCCAATTAAAAGTGGCCATCGATTATAGATAGCTGCCTGCTGGCATATGAGGGAGACAACGGTGGATGCTATGCCACTGCCAATACAGGCCACACTTAGCCACGCACTAACCAGAGCTGACACCAGCATATTAGATCTGGACTGGGTTAATTCACCTGCAGTTGGCCCCTGTGTTGGCTCCATAGCGCGGCGGTTTACCTGCCCGGTCTAAATGCTGATCATTAAGTTGCTTCCAGCAGCCATGATTGTTGCAGAGGGGCTCATATCGTTGATTAAAAAGGAAGGCTGATATCGCAGTTATTTCAGCCCCCCCGGCGGTCAGCCTGCAGAGGGCGAATGGAAGACACGTTTAAGACTGAATCAATTTGACTCACTGAGCAGTTACACCGAGCATTTGGTTTATTTTAAGACCACGCAGCTGTGTTCCAACACTTATATAAAAAAAAACAAAAAAAAAACTAAAAGATCACCTTTAGTTGACAGAGCCAGGCTGAGAGAAAATGACGGCAATAATTTGTATGTCAGCGTGGAAACAAGCCCGTAGCTCATGGTTATCCCTTGTTATTGTGTGTGTGAAAGCCTCTGAACCTAATTCCAATTTTTCCCTCTCCTATTTTCCAGCAAGCTGCTTTTCCATTAACTTTGGGAAAACACGGTGGCAGGTCCATTTAAAAAGTCCCTGCTCCACCCTTCCCATAAGCGCCTGAGCGCAGGAAAATAAGAAATTAAGAGCAAGGGCCCATTTCATCATCAGCCCCCCTGTCTCCACCAAACACAGACATGGCATCATCCGCCAGAGCTCCCGGAGGGCGGGACGGGGGAGCTTTACCTTAGCATATGTTAACTATTACAAGATGTCTTGATGGAACACAACGAAATGACTGGTAATTGACATAAAATATGACAAAGTGTTTGAGTCTTTCTGAGGAAAGCGTCGCGTATTACGGCGTATCAGCTCCGTAATGTGACTGATTAATGAAAGATCGGCCTCGCACTCACTCAGCTGATTCTGTGAAAAATGAGTTTTGTGTTGTCATTCCGACAAGCCGGCAACCACGGCCGGAAAAGACTATTAGCCGGAATCATTATCAATAGCCACATTTTCAAACTCTATTATGGCAATCAGGCTAGAATTTATTCAATAGATTTAGTTCATTTGGTTGTAATTGATAAATAATCAAAATTTATCAATGTACTTGCACACATTTCACTAACAATCAGGGAAAACTGCCCCATTTACCAGCTGACTTGGTCCAAATTAGAGCTAAATTGATGATCAATTAATCTTGGGAGGGGTAGTGCGCAGTGTTTAGCAGAGAAGCAGCAGAAATGTGGCGGGGGTGGGTTGAAAGGAGGGAGGGGGTGAGGTGGGGGGTGGACGAGGAGAGGATGATAAAGAGGATGGATGGATGGGAAAGTGTGGGATTTGTGAAGTGAGAGACGAGCTGAACTGGCTGGGTGAGTAACGCACTGCAAACACAAGGAAGCTGCGAGGTTGTGATGGGCGGCGACAACAGAGAAATACAACAAGTGTGTGTGTGTGTCTGAGAAAGAGAGAGGCTGTGTGTTGTGTGTCTGTGTGTGTTGCACGTTCTCGTTTTATTTCATAGGTTTTACTGCATTGTTCTCACATAGCTCCTATCATCACACAATGAGCCATAGCTCATTTTCAAGATGTTTATGTTGGCATCTCTTTCTCTATAAATATATACATATATGTTAGCCCTCCCGGGTGCGTGTGCGCATGCATGTGCGCATGCATGTGCCTACATAAGTGTCCTCGGAGTGAGTGAGCCTCACTCATTCACTCACTCAAGTATCAGGTAGATCAAGTTCAGCAAGTCAGAGTGAGCAAGGTCAAAGAGACTGATCCCATTTATTCTTTAATTTGCTGAGGCATTAAATTGCATGATGTGGCTTTGCTGCAGGCTGATAATTACCAGCACATGTTTCTAATTTCAAGCTACTCAGAGACACTACTGACCCAAGTCCTCCCCTTTATCTGGTATTTTAGGAGCACAAGTGTGTGTAGGAGGTGTGTGTGTGTGTGTGTGTGTGTGTGTGTGTGTGTGTGTGTGTGTGTGTGTGTGTGTGTGTGTGTGTGTGTGTGTGTGTGTGTGTGCATGCTAGTGTGAGGTTATATTCTACATGTGCTTGCTTACAAGTTATTCTCGCCATCTCCAGCTATTAAATCATGTGACGTTTTCATCAAATCATCTTCCTTCCCATAAAGCATCCATGGTGTTTTGAAGAAAATAAAAGCTTCCGCAACACTTTGAATGCCACTCTGACAGATTTGTATGCTAGAAAACGTGTCGTGGTTCGCACACGGCAGTGTAGAAAAGGGTCTCACTCAGTGTGTCTAAGGATCTCTGGCACCTGTAATGTAAGGCGCTCATTACCTTCAATGATGCATTACAGCTTCCTAATGATGGAACCACAGTAATGGACCTAACTAATGACCGGACTTAAGAAAGAACATATTCTAATAGCTGGAGCAGAACTGGAGGGAAAGTCAAGGTGTCTGGGAGGAGAAGGAATTAGATCTGCAGACAGCTGGAGAAGCCTAATTGACTGAGGTCAGGCTGTAAATACAATAGATTACAGCCTATGTCTAATACTCTAACCCCCGAGAGTTAAATATTTAGCTCCCGTTTTAAGTCTGATTAAGTTAAAATAGGATTAATTAAAAAAATTGAGAGTATTTATGCCCTGATATTAAATTAACAGAGGCAAGAGCACATTCCGACAAACGCTGCTTTAACACAGCTGCCAGTAGTAAGAATAATGAAAACATAGAGGGCTCATGAGCCGGTGGAATCAAGCTTTTACCAGAGTTGTGCTGCAAACCTCAGTAGATACTCTCAGCCAATAAACTGTCAACACAAATTTCAGAGAAGATTTGTTTTGCTGGTGGCCTTAAACTCCTATGTTTCCAAAATGTCAGATTTTTTTAGAAATGGAGGAAAACAGCTTTGATTTCAAATAGATCGCCGTGTGTTTGAAATTTCACCCCCCCACCCCCCCAAAACCCATATTTTTCCACAGTGTTGTGTTGATAGTAAGAGAAAAACCAGGAATTACTTAAATATTGAGGAATCTGCAAAATGTGTAGTTTTGGTTAAATACACTGGCACGTCCAGTTGTTTTCAGATAACCTGGTGTATTTAGAATTATATCCCTTGTCATCCAAGCTGGTCTGCTGGCTATTGGATGTTTGGACTTTCAACAATATTGCGTGATGTTTGCTGTCACCTATTGGACCTATTAGGCAACTAATCACATGTAAAAGTCTCTTAGTCAAGCAAGAGTCTTTCAGCTGAATTGTCAATATTTCTGGTCTCTTGGTGGAGAGCAAACACACACACTTTTTTTTTTTTTTTACATCACCTACAGAGGGGCAGTGAAACATCAGATACAACGTGACAGGTTTTTCAGTTAGACTACATTTTTTTTAGTTTACTGATCTCAGGATGAACCAGAAACAGGATTAGTTTGGTTAATTTTAGGGGTTGAGTGTGGATAAGTGTGTTTCAGTTTTCTGTGAACTTCAGCCTTTTGGGTGGAAGGAAACAAACAACAAACTCTGATGTCACAGTAAATATCCAAGATTTACACAAGTCCAACCAATATAACAAGCTCTGCAAAGAGATAATGTGTAGTCATAGATGTATTTTTTTTTTCCTGGAGGATGGTGAGCCGATAAACATGTTGAAGGACTCCTGCCTTTTAGCTTCATTTTGACTGGCATGAGGTGGCCGTTTCTGGGGTCAACTTTTAACAGCACAAGTAACGAGACACTTTTAAAGCTGTTGAGACAGAACGCCGTTGTGTTAATGACACCTTTGTGACTTTCATTGCTGTTTTAATAACCCCAACAAATACCACCAACCCCACACACACACACACACACACACACACTTGGCCACCACCACATCACCCTCTCCGTGACACACGCCTCTTCTTCTCCATTAAGGAAATCGCTCTTCTTTGCTGATTATTTTATTTGAAGCCGTGATTACCGCCCCGTGGACCAGATCACGCAGTAGCGGGGACCAGGCAGAGGGCAGCGGGCCTAATTGGGGCATGAGATGCGCCGGGTGGTGCAGCGGGGCTGGGTGGCCGAAGAGGGAAACTTCTAATGGGTTTGCCTGTCTGCGGGCTCTCTGCATCGGATGGGACGCACTTATTGGTCGGCTCCTCGCTCCTTATCCGACAGTCATCACATCACCTGCACAAAACTACAGTGTGATTTGTTAGAGAGCCGTTCCCGCAGATGGAAAAAAAAAATCGATTTTCCCTTTTAGATTTCTATAACAGTGTGAATGCAGATGCCTACGAGGCGAAGCAATAGTCCTGAACACAAGAAACAACTAGTTCGCCTACTGGTCCATGTTACAATTTGGCTGTGGTGTAAAGGATCTCATCCCTGCATCTGCCTTTTGTTACTTGTATTATTCTAACCTATTCTGCAAGGGCCCATATGAGCAATGGATTTAACGCAGTTTGATTGCTAAAAAAGCGCGGAGAGGGTGGACACGGAATTCTTGATCTTTGAAATTGCTCTACAAAATTGCATTTGTTTTTGGTGCGCTTCCATTAAAAGTGTCTCCTCGCGTGTAAACAGCCGTTCCGCACTCAGATGCGCCGCATTAACCCGGGAGGATTGTATGTGAGTGTGTTTTTACTGGGGAAGATTGATGTGGTCCAGTTAGGGAGGCTGAGTGAGACATAGACCCATTTCATGAGGGTTCCTCTTATTACAGCAATAAGTTAGAGCCTGAGGATCGGACAGCTGAGGGGATATCTGCCCCCCGGTACCACTGCAAAAATAACTGCAACCCTTTGTTTCTGAATAAGGAGGTCAATTGTAATATTTTCTCAATCAAGCTTTGCACTAAAGGTATGCAAGGTATAATAGGACAACACTTAAAGAATTAGTCTTATTATCATCATAATTATTATTATTACTATTATTACATGTATTGTTATCGTTGCTGTTGTTTAAGCACTGCCTTGTCATTATTTATTCATTTTAGTCCATATTTTTTTATCTACAAACAAAGAAAAAAACTACTTGCACAATATTGTTGCCAAACAAATAAAATTAAATAGAATTAAGCAATAATAATAATAATAATAATAATAATAATAGCATGTATTAATATTATTATTATTATTATTATTAGCAGTAGAAGTGATATTACTATTATTGAGTTTCTTGATTGTAGTCTGCACGTTTTTTAAAACGTAAAAATCCAATTGTTCCCAGGAAATAACTTAAGTAGTTTTTCTTTAAGAATATTCCATCAATAGTATAATGTATTTCACTGTTACATTTTCTCAGTTTGTAATTCGTAATGCTATCATAAATTATTCATACGTTTACTGAAATAACATTTTGAAAATCATCTATGACCTTCATGGGCTGAGTTCATTTGAATTTTCGTATTAATGTTACACCAATTGTATTCATGTTTCCACTAATTGACACTCAAACAGCTTCCAGAGCGTACAAACCGTCTCTCCTGGCTTAAGCCCTTCACACACGCAAGGTTGGCCTTACAGCTCCCAGCACAGACCAGCCCCTGTCCTCTCTCCTTGTCTACACCTCTGAATCAAACGAATCCAGGCTCTGCTGCTGGTGCCGCTGATTGCTTATCCCGAACTTCGGGGGCTGGCCACAGCTTTCCTCATCTCAGTGGACCATGCAACCAGACCATTTCCTTAAGTTTTCACGCTGTGCCACATATAGGCTACTTCCCTGGCGTCCCGGCAGATTGCGTTTGAGGAGCATAAAAGATGAGCTTGCCTCCATGTGGTGCAGGAGGAGGGAGAGAGGGAGAGAGAGAGAGAGAGAGAGAGAGGGGAGTCCTCGCTCGGACGCCTCCTTTGTGCGGCTGCAAAGAAACCTATTGAGTCCCAGGCGGAGGTCTATTCAGCAGGTTCACCCTGACATCTGCCAAAAGCCGTCTAACCAGCACTGTCTGGAGAAGTAGAAGTAGCACGCAGATCAATGGCTGTCCTGTTAATTGTATAATAGACCTACTTATGGACCGCTGCTAAAGGGGCAGAATCGTTTAGGGTCCACCACGTCTGATTTTGTTTGAACCAAACAGGCCTAAATACCTTTAATTGTCCCTGCGCTGATGAAAAGTCGATGGCAAGTAAAGCGGCCGATCACTAACGGGGCTTAAATCCATCTGTACTCGTTTATTTATTTATTTCCTCCATTTGTTTCCACAAATCACCTGCCATGGGGGAATGGGAGCGATATTCGTTTTGTTTGTGATCCAAGGACGGGGAGGGAAGTGGGGCTGAAAGGAGGCCGAGCGTTGTTAGGCTCCTCATCTCCTGTTGTGTGTGTGTGTTGTGTTTTTCTTTTATGATTAAAGTCCACCACTGTGGTCTGCTACAAAAACACACAAACTCTCTGCCATTCTCAAAAATTAAAAAAAAGGAGGAGTTATCAGCTTGAAATGTGTTTTTAATTTATAGTTTTTTCGGTTGATTTGAGAAATCAATCCTCCCTTTCTGAAGCCCGGGCCATGTTTGTAAACAGGCTATTGGACACAGTCCAGCGATTTGAAAATTGGGGGTTTGGATTTGGATAATTATTTAATAGAATTACATTTTCTGGCTGAAATAACTGAAAGCTCATCTCCCAAAGTAAAACCAACCTTTGCAGGAGCTGCTCTCCAGTATTTTACATATATGTCTGTCTACAAAAAGGAGTCTTGTCATGGCACAGTCTATATGAGATTAAACAAACACATTAAGATGTTTAACGTGGAATAATTTAAGCATGAAAAGCTAATAAATCAGAGGACGGAATGGCAGAGGATTGGATTGAATTGTAGTGTTTCGTGCACGTTTGAGCCTGTGCGTGTGTGTGTGTGTGTGTGTGTGTAGTAAAAAAAAAAAAAAAAAAAAAAAGGTGGGGGGAGTCACGTCGCTGACATTTTCAAGCTCTCGCTCTGATTGGCTCTTATTTGAGGAAGCTCACGGGTTCTTTCAACTAATAAGCGCCTCCCCGTCGCTCTAAAGGACATTATAATGCAAGGGACCTCCTTTTTTAACCACAAAGCGAATTTTCGTTCATTTAGACGATATATACTTTTTAAATTGACCCAAAGTTGTAGGATTTTTTTGGAGCGCTTTTCGCCCTGGAGCGGTACGCGATGCTCTCTCACGCCGACCTCCTGGATGCTCGGCTCGGTGAGTTATCATCACTAAACTCCGGCCCTAAACTCCAGTGTAAGATTTCAACTTCTTGTTTAACCTTTTGAAGTGATAAATAGACTGTGTAGTTAATTGTGTTAACAGCTAAGTGGTTTATCGTTGTTGGAAGCAGTTCTTTACTGTAATTTATCAAGAATGATCTGACGGTAAATTACGGTGTAAAATGATGACTCGAGCTGCAGGCTACTGACTTTACTGTTGTGTTTTTATTTTGTGTTTTATTTTTATGAATCCACTGCTTGTCTCTTAAAGTTAGCGAGCTATTTCGTGCAACTCACATTTTAAAAATGCAGCGCCTCAAGATTTGCCGTGTATTTACTCCAAGCTTCTCTCCTCCTCCTCCTCATCATCCTCTCAGGGATGAAGGATGCAGCAGAGTTACTCGGACACCGAGAGGCTCTCAAGTGCCGGCTGGGAGGCGGGGTGCCTGACCAGGGGCATCCGGGAGACATGGCCCCTGGTTCAGACTCAGTAGAGGGAGCCACTCTTCTGCCGGGAGAAGACATCGCCACTGTGGGATCCAACTCTGCCGGTATGCCGGTGAACGGGAAGGAGCAGGAGAAGCAGCAGCAGCAGCAGCAACCGCAGCAGAGCTCCGGTCAGCCCGCCAGCCAGCAGAAACAGAAGCGGCACCGGACGCGGTTCACCCCGGCGCAGCTCAACGAGCTGGAGCGAAGCTTTGCCAAAACCCACTACCCTGACATCTTCATGAGGGAGGAACTGGCGCTGAGGATCGGCCTCACCGAGTCCAGAGTTCAGGTAAATGTTGTTGTTGTTGTTGTTGGGGTGGTGAAAAGGTGGACTGATGAGGCAGAGTGTGGTGATTTGTCCACATTTGGTCTTTTAATGTTTTCAGACATTTAAATGTCCAAAAGCCTCGAACTACATCTGAAGGGCAGCCAGAAAACAATAGGTCACATTTACAGCAGGTTTTGGAATTAATAATACCTCTTCGCGTTTGTAATGCCTGGTTTGGTCAGCTGTAATATTTATTTTTTTTTATTTACCGTTAAATTTTATTTTAATATATCAGTTCTAGTGATTCCGTATTTAGTTTTGAGCGCAAATGCTGATATATTTTTTCTTTCGTCACCGCTGCGGTCTAAATTACCTCAGACCAATCCATTAAAAATATATTTTTAGGATTGATCATATTTCATACTCGTGTGTGAACCGTGTACATAAAAACAGGACAGATGTGGTCGTGTTCTGACATTCACATGACAGCTGTTTCAGACAATTTCTCAGCACAGTCATATTTGTAGTGAATTGTAGAAATGACATCATTGGATCCGATCGAACCTGATAGTTTATCATTTATTTTTAAAGTTACTGCCAATCTAAAAAGTCTCTGTCAAAGGTGTCTAATCTGCTGATGACGAGCAGGAATCTGGTTTTCGTTAAAGTCCAAAATATGAAGGTGCCTTTTTTTTATTCTAACAATACTTCTGTGGTGACACCGGAAATGCTAAAATCAGAGAGAGTGGAAAGTTTCTTTTTTGACGGGTGCTACATTTGTGTGTGTGTGTGTGGTTGTTATTATTATTATTATTAGTTTTTGTGGAGAGGAAAAAAACGCTTCTTTGGTCATTTTTAATTTATTGCGATGGGAATATCTCGTGCTATACTGGCGACATTTGGTAATTTCGTTTGGTGATTTGCATTTTGGTTTATGTACCAACCGAATAATTTCTAAGCTTATTCCTGCCGGCTAACGCAGAGCCAGGCTGGAATACACCAAACGCATTATCAACCAGTTTCAGTCTTATTTATAACAGTGAATGGGTTATTAACCAGTGATGTGAATTTCATGCAAATTATCCCCCTGAAAGCGATAAAAGCAGAATAATCATTAGTCACCTTAACAATCGATTCTTTAGCCCATCCGGTGCGGGATCCACGCCGCTCGGTGCGGGTCGCCTCTTGCGGGTCGTGCAGGTGCAGCCTCTCTGTGGGCGTGTTGGTCCGCGTGCGCTGCGCCACGCGGCCTCTCCTTTAAAATGCTCTATCAGCGACGTCTTAATAGGACCCGAGAATATATTGTACTTTTTTTAATGGAATGAGAAATTGCATTTTCTTTCCTCGCGGGTGTAATGGGTTTGGGCGACGTTTCACGGATGGCTGAGCGGAATGAGAGCGAGATTTCACTTTTAATACGAAGGCATCGACTCGAGGCCTCGCGCGCGCATTAATCACGCTCGAGGATGATGAAATCTTTATAAAGCCCAATGGAGACGCGCGTGCGTTTGTGTGTATGTGTGTGTTGGGTTGTATTTGTGCTTCTCGCGTGCGGGGAAGGTACGGGGGTATGTTTTATTTTCAAGAAGTTACCGTACAGTAACTAATGTTGGCTATTTGTAATTAAGCCCACACAATATTTAGGGCTATTTCCAGTCAATGTGTTTGTAGATGTTGGGCTCGTTGCAGCCTGACACCACCAGCTAATAAAAGCCTGTGATGTTCAGCTCCATGTGCACACTGTGTCTTATTAAAGTGAAATATATAAAATATGTCTATACATGCGTTTTACAAAATACATAAAAAAAAATATGTAGACAGTAGCTGAATGATTTTTATTTCCAAAACTCCTTTTAAGCCTTTCTAAAAAATATATTTTATTAATAATAATATTAATAATTATTATTATAATTATTATTGTTATTATTATTTGAGTGTGAGTGAGTGAAGGCTTGATACTAAAGGGACCAGAAATGGACCAAATGTGCGTTTGTGTAGTTGGTGCAGAGAATGTGTTGACATTCAGGACGCTGAAGTAGCTATTGTTTTTATTTATTCACTTCAGTTGATCAGTGATCAGACTCACATCAGGCCACACAGCCTGGAGAGCAATGGGCTTTCTCTGCTGCTCTGGTACTAACTATTGCATGCAGTGATTTTGTTGTACATATGTAGGTATGTGCGTAATTTTGGGATGTCCATGTCCGTTCTCCCACGGCTGTATGCTGCTGTAAGAACCTGTTTCCAGCATCCACCTCACAGTCCATATGATGCTGTAATGTAAACTGGCCCAGGCTCAGACACGTGTCCCTCTGATGGCAGGTTTGGTTCCAGAACAGACGCGCCAAGTGGAAGAAGAGGAAGAAGACCACCAATGTTTTCCGCGCCCCGGGGACGCTGCTCCCAACGCCGGGCCTGCCACAGTTCTCTGCCGCGGCCGCCATGGAGAACAGTTTGTGCTCCTTCCACGCCAACGACTCTCGCTGGGCCACGGGGATGCCGGGGGTGTCCCAGCTGCAGCTGCCGCCGGCCCTGGGTCGTCAGCCGGGCATGGCGCAGTCTCTGTCACAGTGCAGCCTGGGCCCGGGCCCGCCACCAAACTCCATGGGTCTCTCCAACGGCCTGTCATCCAACGGCTCCGGTCTGCAGTCCCACCTCTACCAGACACCTTTCCCGGGAATGTCGGCCTCTCTCTCCGGCCCAACGAACGTATCGGGCTCCCCGCAGCTGTGTAGCTCCCCGGACAGTGACATGTGGAGAGGGACAAGCATCGCGTCACTGCGGCGCAAAGCGCTGGAGCACACAGTGTCCATGAGTTTCACTTAGTGACTCTTCACCGCAGCCCCGTCCCCCCCCCAGCCCCTCTCCCAGCCCCACCCCGCGGCTCTTTTTCTGTTTCCCCCGCTACTTAGAGCAACACGAGAGAATGAGCGAGCTAATCAGGCCTGACATGTCTGAAATGTGGAGGCTGTGTGTGACTTCGTCTAGTCATTATGACAAAAACAAAAGGACAACACTGATGGACAAACGGAGGAAAAAAAAATTTACTCGGGTTTGGGGTTATTTATCTTGTTAATTCAAAAGGATTTTATCAACTGCTGATGACGAATACTATTGTAATGATCTCTAGATTATAGTCCCTAATTACTCAGAGCCAAACAATCGTCGTATTTACGTTTTCATTGCGTGTGTCTTTGCGCACACATGTTATTGTGTTCAGGTGAAGTTGTGTTATGTCAAACGGTTATTTATAAGATTGGGTATACATTTGGGTAACAGCCTACCACGCACGCACCCACCAGCACACAGACACACAAACACACACACACACACACACCGTACTGTAAGTGGGCCTATTGCACTGCGTCTCAGGCTTGCACTGTGCATGTGGATTTAAGCGCTTGGATAATTTCAGGAGAAAATGGTTCCCACTCAGATTGAACTGGTATATGAGGCGAAGTCAGTCTCGTCTGCATGAGACGGGAACATAACTCTAAGAGGACAAAATATATCTATATATATACAATGATCTTTTCAGTAGGCCTTCTATGTTTTAGGATGTTTTGTGTAGATAAAACATTCTTGCTATGTACCCGCTGGTATTTTTTGTGACATGTTTTAACTTATTGTATGTGCTATTACTTAAACACATTTCTTAAATGTTTGATCTTACATCAAAATGCACCACATTGACGGGTTTGTACCAATTTAATGAAAAATGACAAATAAAAGTAATTTTCAAGAATGTCAAAACAAGAGCGATTCATGTGATTCATATTCTCATTGTGTTAACAGATATATTGTTATCCTTCGCTGTGTCTGGAGCAGCCATGGTGTAAAAAATTCTGTCTATGGCTTTATTTCAGGCCATCTGGATCACCATGGATCATTATGACTATCCATTTGACCAGTCCGTTCTACAGATCTGTGCTTGGCAGTTGTATTCTCAGTTATAATTTTTGCTGCGCAAACTTCTTTTGTTTGTGGTCTTTGCTCAGTGACCTATTGAATTTATTTCTACAGTGTTTGAGGTGACAGGGTTAAGGGTTTATGAAGGGTGACTGGTCCCATGGTGGCAGACAGCAGCGGTAAAGATGTCAGTGCTGTGATGTGACGGTCATTGCTTTTAACCATGACGGTCAACCCACTGAGCAGACTGGATGGACTGTAACTAAACAGGGCAGTGTGTGTGTGTGTGTCTGTGTGAGTCTATGTCAACAGTATATACCAGGCTATAGCTTCTATAGCTGGCATTAGGCTAACGTTGGCTGCTGTCACCCTGGTATAGTGTCATAGAAATTACATCATAGATAATTTTTAGCAAAACTAAAGTTTAATAAAACAGTTAATTGGGGTTGTGATAGAAATGCCAGCTAAGATGAAAACGCTGCCAAGATCCCACATATATGTTACAGAAATATTAAAGCAAGTGGAATTCCACCAGAATTTAGCCACCAGGTCAATAATCCAATAATTACATAGATTCCTATCAGCCTGTATCTGGGTCACAGGCCCACACTGCATTAGAAGCAGACACAGTACCATTTGCTCCTGGGTGGTTGCCAAATAGCAATTTGTACATATATATAGCACAAATAGCCAAACTGTGGTTTCATTAAACTGGCTTTACAGTAATAATCTCCAGGTTTGAGATCCAGAGCTGACTCAGTGCTTAGCGTCCACGTGATTATTCAGTTCTAATTTTGGAAATAAATAACGTGTCTCTCATACAACACCACAGTGTCATACGTGAGCCCATGGCAGAGCAGTGCTTGTATTTTTCTTTCCTTACGACCCAAACGCTGACTGACCTTGTTTGGAGTGATTTTTAAGAAGCTTGACATTTACACCTACTGTAGAGCTGTCATGTAGGCCACTACAGTCAGACCCATAATGACTTATCGATAAAATGTTCTTTTGTTTTACACTTTTAAAAATGCCGCTGTTGGTGCCAGATGTCTGGCAGCTATCAGTTAGTCTTAAAAAAAAGGTGAGATGGTGGGCAAAGCATAAAATAAAATAAAAAAAAAAAAAGTAAACAATCAATCAATCATAATCAAACATGTTGGCAGTGGCGTTTCCGTGGTGACCTGGAGTCACAGGTTCAGGCTAAAAACGCGCAATATACTTTGCAAAACAACACAACCTTTCAAAAATATCCACATACACCTGTGTGGGTTTATTCTGTAGTTTTGGGAAACGAACAGGCTGCAGCATCCAAATCAGGTGATGTGGTACAATTTCAGTTGTGTGTTTTTATAGCCATGTACAACACAATCCTCTGGGAAACTGGTGTGTTTTTTTTTTTTTTTTTTCTTTCTTCAGATTTATTTTTGGGTCCAGCTTGTATAGTGTTTACAACATTACATGCATGTCAGAACAGATAGGAAATGCAGGTAAACAGCATTAAGCAGTTTAGCTTTTACACCTTTTGATCATTTGACATTTATTTAAAATTCATCATTACTCGCCCATCAGCTTTGTAATAAAAAAAAGGAAAAAGAATATATATGAAAAAAAAAAACTCACCTTGTTTGCATTACTTCAATTTCAAATTATCCTGATGTGAAATGGAAGCTAATGCTCATAAACTCAGACGCAGCTCCGAAAGAAGTAAATAAAATTTTTCCATTATGAAAGTGAGCGGACCTCTCTGTCTGTGTCAAAGATTATAAGTGTCAACTTGAGCCTGAAATCACAGCAGCTCAAATTAATCAGCGTGTTAACCTCATCTCGTTGTCAGCGCTGAGGCCAATTTACGGTCACGGGATGGTAATTGATGAGATATGGCATTACCATAAGCAGTCCCACTGCCTGTAAACTTATAATTGGAGTTTCGGTAACAATGCAGGGGGGTTAAACAAAGGATTAATCATAATTAACAAAAGTATATTACTTTTTCCGTATTAAACAGTTGGTTCCCACCTTTTCTATTAACACAAATTTGTTTGCAGTAATTTACTGAATTATTGAAAATACCAACCCAAGTCAAGACCCTGAAAAATTCATTTATTCCTCTATGTACTTTCACAATTTTGTGTGTGTGTCAAACCCCGTGTTTCTGTTCTACTTAATTAGCCTGAATGAACTAGCCTGAAGTTTTCTAACATACAGAAAGAAAAAATTGTTTACATAATTTTTCAAGCTGTTTAGGAGTGTGCCATACAGCAGCGTAACACGGGATCGCACTGTGATTACATTTACAGGCTGATAAAGCCACCAGGCCAAAGCACTATTTTACAGAGTGGAAGAAAGCATAACTCACCAGGCGGTGTAAAACTCAAGATAATTGAAAATATACTTTTTTTCTTGTTTATATTTACAGCCCATACACACTGAATGGGGAGAAAAATACTTAGATATGTTCTTATCAGCTTGAAAATGACGATAAAACTGTATAAACCCAAATAAGTGTAAATTATGGATGTAAATAAAGGTTATTTGTGGGAAACAAATAAGAAAAAGCATAATAATGCAATTTTTCTTGCAAAATATATAACACTTTGAATTAATATTCAAGGGCCTTAATTGTTTGTCTTGTATGTTTACCTCTGATCACACACCCCAGCTCTGGCCAAGCAGAAGTCGATGTTTATCAGGTTGCAAGAGGCCCACCCAACCTGCAGAAGCGATGTAATTTCATGACAACAGTTGATCAAATGTTCCAACCATAGCTGAAACCGACTGCCTGCTCCACCCATCCAGGCTGGAGCTGCGGCAGCGTCAGCCTCAGAGTGTGTTGTTCTAGTAAATCTAGCTCTATACGTGGCTCAGCCCACCAGATCCAGCCCTGTGCTGACTATACTGTGTCCTGGGCTGCAGTAACAGATGTGAAATCACATTACCCAAACGCTGCAATTAGTCTCACTCGCTCGCGGGTTAATGAGTTTGTGGAAATGTGCGACCCATTCCTCATTAGGTAATTTCTCATGCACTGATGAGAGAGGGAGAGAGATGTGGGCATGGCAACTCAGTGGAAATGGCACATAGGTAGTCTCCCGCAGCTTATACTGTAAAACAGAATGCAGCTCGGGGGGGCGGTTTAGGGGTGGCTGCAGCTGGATAATGTTACAGGAAAGTCTTGATTTGAAATGTGGCGAGACTTGAATGTTTCCTGTCTGAGAATATCCATGAGGTGTTTTTGTTTTCTTGTTTTTTTTTATCTGCCTTTTACAGCGACTTCAATAACAGAGGCCTGCGGAGGTTACATCTGTCTGTCTCCTTGTGGACTGGCCATCCTTTATTTCCTTGCTGTAAGGCCAGTGTGTGTCTGTGTGTGTGTATGAATAGACAGCCCAGGGCAAAGCTCTGTCAGGACACAATGGAAGACAACAAAAGAACTAATTAGCAATCAATTACTGACATGTTTCTGTCCTGCACCTTTTATCTGGTTAGAGTGTCGAGCAGGTTACCACTCAACATACACACAGACACACAGTCACACACCACCTGCCGCCTATGTATGTGTGCTTGTGTAGACAATGTGTGTGGTGTTTTTGTTCGCTGAATTTGGATTATTGCAGGGATCTATATGGTAGCCCAGTGACACACAGCTCACTCCAGAGGCCTCTCTTTCGTGTCAGATAAATGTGAAAAATCTCCAGATTAATCCAATTAGAAGAAAATGCTTTTGACTACGTGCTTTGCTTTAGGGTGTAAAAGGCAGTTGTTCATTCAGCTCATCTGGGCCAATTAGTTGCTAAACTCTTCTTTTGTGTTCCATTGCTTCTCTTTATTGTGCTAATTGCGTTTGGTAGATCTATAAGAATTTGCATCCTCAACTTTAGAAAAAACAAACATCAATGAAGGAATTTTTTTAGTGTTTACCTAATTCTGGCCTGCGGCTTGCTCATTTCAGTGTCTAACCCTCACTGCTGTGTAACACACGTGCGCGCGCACACACACACACACACACACACACACACACACACACAAACAGTGACATCTGGGGGGGAAAGTGTGCTGTGAGGAGGCTGCGAGTGCCTCTCATGATAACAACTCTGCATCTCAACAACCTGCATCCATCATCATCAACACTAACATCTGCTCTGAGCCTCAGCCTTAAATCTCTTTCTAACCCCCCCACCCCCCGCCACAACCACCAACCCTTTCCTCTCTCTACTTCACCCCCTCTCCCTCCCTTACTCTCTTCTTTTCTTCTACTCTGTCCATCTTTTTTCCTCATCAGAGGCCACTGTAGCAATCTTTTCCCTCTCTTTTTTTTTTTTTCAGTTTGCTTTGACTTCCATCCAAATTTCCTCCTCTGTGTGACTATTTGTGGATGGGTTTTCGTTTCAACCATCCTTAAAATCAATATTTAATGATGATGTTATCAGTGCTTTTATGTGTAATTCAGCCAGAGTGTCAGTATGAATGAGACACTGTCAGCTTTATGGCATCAAGCATTTATTTTCTGTTAATGGGTGCTCCTGGTGGTATGCAAACCAAAACCCATTGGACGTCTGATGGATTTCTCAGTTTCATTTCTGTTCACGCATGCATTCACAGCCATGTGTGCATGCATACAGCACATCTACCTACAATCGCATACACATATACACTATACACACAAAAGCACAGAAGATCATGCAATTTCAAAACCACAAAACAAGAAAGTTTTAATAAATACCAAGACTGTTTGACTTCAGTGTGATATTTCTTGCTTTGTAGCGCCAGAATAGCACGATAAATGAGGCACCGAATGTGTCTGCAATGTCTTCAATTGGTTGGATCCAAAACACAATCCATCAAAGCTGTTTCAAAAGAGACTGCATCGGCAGATTTTGACATTTTTCAAAACCACAACAATTACTTCACCTCTTCAGCTCTGGGAGCCAACAATGTTGAGAGGCAATAATCATGATAGTTTTCTCAGTCATTTTTCTCCCAATAACAAGCCATTTTTAATTCAATTAGGAGTGCTAACGTGAGAGGCATAATACCACAGCCCCTGGGACAGATGAGAGAATATGCAGGACATTTATCCCGACAGTCAATATTGGATTTCTCACTAAGCAGCTGTGCCTGCTCTCTCTGACATTCTCCACCTCTGCACAGTGATCCGTCCTGATTAAACCGGCTTTTCTACTTTATCACCATTCATTACATGACCTGGTCATGCATGGCCTCGGAAACCAGGGATTGAAAAGTTACATGCTTCATGTTGGGATTTTCCTTCTGCACCTTTTCTTTGAATTCTTGTGTTCAGTGAAAGATGATCTTTCATTCGGCTCTCATTTGGACCTTAGATAGCACCGTTGAAACTCTATGAACAGGTATATGTGTTATGGTATTCCCCAAAAACTTTCCTATCCGTCTCTTGTAGGTTAGATGTCGGTTGACACGAGTAACCAGGTGGCCAGGCTTGTTTTTCTGGTATACACGTATCTGTGGTTATTATATCCAACAGTTTTTTTTTGTTTTTTTTTTTTGGTCTTCATTTCCTGATCTGAATCTGGATGATTTTAACTGCATTTTAAGCGCTGGACTTTCTTGTTTATTCAATTCATCTTTGCTAAAATGCAGAAAATGCAACTCCTGTGAGAAGGCAGCAGCAACCCAGAGCTGTCAGAATTTAAGGCCAACAGCAGCTAACCATTGCCACCTTCTGGTGTTTGTGCAGACGATCACAGTGCAAAATTAGTTTTTATTTTATTTATTTATATCTTAAGAAATTAGACAGATGGTCAATAGATTTTATCTCATCTCGGTACCACCTAATGAAATATGTCTGTTGATACCACAGAGAGTTGCACAATTATTGTTCTATCAAAATATTGCTAATACAACACTGAAAATGCATGAAAAAGAGGGCTGCTGTTTATAGCTGATTGCAGTCGATACATTTATGCAGTGCACTGAATCATTGTCATTGAGTGCATTGATTATGTGAACTAATCAATGTTTATTAGCCTGGAAAAGACTGACCAGACCACATGGTGGCTGAATGATGAAGGAACACATTTACTGAGTGTCAAAGGCCCACCCACCTGCTCCGAGCACGTGTATCAGAGTTGGAGGGAACTTCAGACAGTAAACTTAAGGGGACAGTATGTTAAGGGGACAATATACAGATTATCAATCTAAACCAGATATAGGAACAGACAGAACTCAGTGAAAGGAAACTCACTTATTTCTGTCATTCACGGAAATCTAACAAATTTACACAGGGGGTAATCCCAGCTCCTTTAGAAACTGTCCTCACCGACTCACTTTGCCCTCATTAGATGTGCAAATAACCAAGATTAATTTCATTAGAAATGAATTTGTACCAAAAGATTACACGTTACAGAGGTCCAACAAATGAAGAGGATCACAGTGCTTGTCCACACCAGCAGCTCGCCACTGCAGTGACGCTTGAGGCCTGAGTGAAATCATAAAAATCTGATTGCAGCGGGATTAGCAACACTGACCAGCGGGCGCTTCAAAAAGTCACAGACGACAGATCCAGACAGACATATAGATAAAAAGCGACAAACAGAAGGGGCCTGATAATGTAAGAGATGAGCATTAGCTTGTTATTGGCCATACCAGAGCAGGTTTGTTCCCAATGAAAGGTCACATTAGTAGCCTGATGATGTTTAACCTTGCAGTAACTGCCCTCTTTTCGATTTCAGGCCCCTTCAGTCTGATCGTCAGTCCGTCTGACTGGGTCTCATCAGGTAAAGAGGCCTCTTGGTGCTTCAGAACAATTATTCCACAGTGCGCTCTGTAATTATACTATTACGTTGAATTGTTCTCTTCATCTGCAGGCATCATCAATCATCCCTGCACAATCTGTAAATGTGTTTATCGCTTTAAAAGGCCAATCACAACTTACTGTAGAGGCTCTTCGGGTGTGTACTATAGCTCAGCACAATCAACATGCATTTTGAATGTATATTCTTCAATACAATCGAGGTTTTTCCTGTAGCATTGTCAATAATTTGTTAACCCAGGTATGCGTGTGATCGTGATTTATATAAAAGTTTATATTGAGCATCTTGCTCTATCTCACCTTAATGTATGGCATCCCTGACTGACCCATAAATTATTCATTAGAATCTGTCCTGACCATAAACTGCATTCGATGAAAGTCTTCAACCAATAAAAGCAAATCAAACAAACCGGCCGGCATCAGATGGGAGTCACCAGACCTCCCCCAAAGAACTCGGTTGGAAGGTAATTAAAAGATGAGTGTGTTATCCATCGCTCCTCATTAATGCACTTTGAATTAACCACTTTCAGGGGAGAAGAATGGGGAGGAGGGGACAAGCAAGAAAATCCATGCAGGCTTTAAAGTAATCTCTCTCTGTCAGGTCGGTCCAAACGGGGAGGATCGGCTCATTACAGCCCCCACAGGAGATGAATGGGTCAGTCAGGCAGTAAGGAGAGCTGGGCTGGCCCGCTGCGTTGACAGACAGATCCACACAAAGGTGTGTGTGCAAGGGAGCGAGCACGCAATGAACAACAAAGTAAAAACACTTAGCTCCATGTGCTATCTTTTACCAGGAGCAGGTGCACAGAGGCAGGCTGCATGCTGGGATATAAGGCAGGGTCAGGACACTAATGTGTGCAGTCAACAATCACTGTGATTTAACTTTGACCACATAGAGCGGTGTCCGTCGTGTCTGACCAGCTGAGGCAATCTGTCCAAAATAACGCTCCCTTCAATTCATATTTAAGAACATTTCGATGAAAAGAATTGTTTGTGTTTTTGAGAATATCACATGTATGGCTCTTACCTCTGACTGAGGGTTACACATCATGGACTCCAAAAAGATTTTCAGCTCTTCCTACATTTGCCACCAGATGGTGTTGTAGTCTCGTCTAGTTAAAACTGAGGCAGCTTTCAGGAGCACATGCTGTATTTTAGTCATGAGGACTATCACACGTTACATTGACACACAGTAACTCTAGCAGTTTACTGAATATGCCTTAATTATATACACTTGTTGTCTTTATGAAATGGTTGAATTTATCTTGCCACTGTTGGATTTCTTTTGAATCTTGATTCATATGACATTATTTGCAC
This sequence comes from Echeneis naucrates, assembly GCF_900963305.1. NCBI lineage: Eukaryota > Metazoa > Chordata > Actinopteri > Carangiformes > Echeneidae > Echeneis > Echeneis naucrates. Next base: position 18,730,676 of record NC_042519.1, on the reverse strand, counting down.
CAGAAGTTCATCAGGAAAAGACGTTAATTCTCTCCTTCAGCGTTTTCAGTGAACGCTCAAGGATTTATGGGACAGGGGAAGAGGGCTTAGATGGGATTAGATTCCATTACAAGATGCAAAATGGCATAATGTCTGAAAATGAATTGACATATCTGCTCATCATGTGAGCAGTAGAATGAGACAACTTGGCTACTTGTTCATTAAAATATATCGATTGGTTTAATAAATTGGATTTGAAGTATTACAGGATCCTCTGTATCACATCATGGCGTTTGTGAGTAATTGCCAGGGGACGAGCACTTGGAACACATGCTGACACATTAAGTACACATTCAGTACACACACTATATAGATTTAGGATTTTGCTAACATTTTCCTTTTCCTCTGCTGTCACTCACATTAGCAAAACGCACTTTAGCAGCGAGATTCAGCAAATAGGTTCAGACATCCCATTATCAAAAGGGCTTTGTGAGTCAAGTAATTATTATCACTGACCACTGGCTTCTAAATGAAAGTAATACACCTTGAATAGGTCATCAGCATCGTGGACAAGAGACCAAGGGGCTTGTTATACCAAATGTTATTCAGTGTGTTCATCATTTTTGTTGCTGTTTGTTGTTGTTGTTTTTGTTTTTTTTTTGCACTTCTGAGTATGACGTCACAGACCTTCATCACGATGAGAAAATGTCAGCGATCATTAGCTCAAGATAATTGCTAGCTGAAGTTTCCCACAGAGAGTCTCATTTCAGATGAATGGGAGAGCATGCGGGCTGTTCCATCAGAAGTGTGATCATCTCGGACGCAGCCACGTCTGGGCTTGACCTTTCACAGTGGCAGCATGAACGCTCCCGATCAGTCCCATCCAAATGAATCTGCTCTGTCACTCCAAACCAAGTTATATAAGGCCTCCCTCTTCTGTCGCACTGTCTCCTCGTTGCCACTTTCTCCTGTCCTCTTAAGTTTCGCTCTTTACTTTTAAACACCACCGTGTTCCTGGTTGGGTCTCCACATATTAACTTAAAGTAAGGGACCATGTTGTGAATATCTCTCCACAGCAGAACAACAATATTTTAACGACCGTTCTCTGGAGCAGTCCAGTGGTGCTCACCTGCACCAACAGTGTAAGACATAGTGACTGTAGCATGGAGATCCAGGCCATTTACCCTGAACGCTTAAGTCGAGTGTTTGTCCTTCGACATCAGTCTTGGTGGGGGGGTTTTATAGTTAAGCAATATATTTTCCATTCTAAATGAATGCTGAAGTTGCTGATGGAATGTGGTGATACGTTTTGGCACCACGTTATCGAGCTATCTGAAAAATGGAAAATAGTTGTGTGACTTCTACGACAGGGACATTGAGAAGGCTCTTAAAAAGACATTGAATAAAATTTTCCCCAGAATGTTAAGTTGGCAAATAAACTGATCAAGTCTGCAGTACATGAATGCCACATACATGTAACTTTCCCCAGAGCTGAGAGGAGGATGAGATAAGAGGCTGAAGAAGGCAAAGCTGGCAAATCCATTTGAATCAGTAGTCAGATGTTATTCTGAGGCGGATTAAGGAGAACCTGAGGGCCACCACTGGCCCTTGATTTCTTTCTAAACTGGTCAAATGCTCATTTAGGCATTAAGCGTGTTAATATTTGTAATGTTATCTATACACCATTCTTGTTGTCCCACCATTGTGTAGACCATCCCACAGTGAAATAGCCTGCATGAGTAGTATTGTGAAATTTGCCATCGCAACTTTTAAGTGGATTCGTTATTTTTGGCTTCCACACGGGCGGTGAAATGCACTTTGACTGGCATCTTTTCACACGCTGTGTGAGTCGGTGGCTGTCAGTGACCCTGTGATGTTGGCCTGCCTGCCTGCCTGCCTGCCTGTCTGTCTGTCTGTCTGTCCGGGCTGCTATAAAAGCTGCCAGCTCAGACTCGGAGCTTATTTCCCCCCTCAGCTTCAGGACGCTCCAGCCGGCACCGAGCCTTCAGCATGTCGGTGTCTCTGCGCGCTCAGCTGCTCCTCTTCCTCATCTCTCTGTCCTCCAGGAGGGGGCTCAGCCGGTACATCGAGGTGAGACCCCGATTTATTTTGATACAGTCAGAATAAAAACCAAAACAGCGTTGTTGGTGGTTATTGATTCCGGCAGGCGGGTTAAACTGCCCAGATGTAACCTGGAACCTGACGTCTTCATTTCTGTCATGTTTCCATTCAGGACATCGACGCTTCAGATGGATTTTACTCTCTGCTCAGTTTGGACCAGAAAAGAGACTCAGAGGATTTTATTTCCCGCCGACCTCTCAGTAAGTGCTGCAGTAAATAAAGGCTTTGCTCAGAATGTGATTATGCTCAACACTGTTGGCAAACCACAAGTAAAGCCTTTACACAATTAAAAGTGTGTTTAGTACAGCTCCTCTGTTCAGGCAGAATCAATCAATCAATCAATCAGTCAGTCAATCAATCCATGCCCACATTTTACAGGTCACAGCCTACATTTCTCTGTTTTTTTTCCATTGAGGGACCAGAACTGTGAATATTATCTATATAGACGACAGGAAAGTATATAGCTCTATTTTTATCCATTGATGACTTAAATCTCCTCACCAGCTCCATTTTATGAGCTCTCTTCTCAACAAATGTGGAAGATTTGTTTGATCATAAAGCTCTTGACTCAGTTTTTATGATTCATCTGAAGCAATGAGGTTTTGCTGTAGTGAAAAGAAAACGTGGCTGAGAGTGTGATTGTCAAACTCTTCACAGCGATGATGAATCTGTGTATTTGTGCCCTGTAGGATGCTTGGACATGCTGGCAGCCGATGGCTACTTCACCTTTGTTGCGTCTGGGCCACAGCTGGCCTGTGCTGCCTTCATCATCGCTGAGCCCAGTGAGGTCATCAATCTGGAACTGTCTGACGTCAACATCGACTGCGGCGCTGGAGATTTCATCAAGGTTGACCCCCTCCCTCCTTCCCTCACAAAAACACATTCTAAAAATACCATTGCCAGCCTTCTCACAGCAAGAAAGGCCGGAAGTTCAGTGCTTTGCCTTTGCCATGAATACAATTTCATTTTTTCCAGTTTGATTTATAAATGTTGCCCAGCAGGGTTAAGGAAGTGCCTAAAGGCCAAACGCTGCAGTCTGCATTGGTCAGATTACCCAAAGCAAGTGTGGGAAGAAGAGTCCTGCCTGTCATTTCCACTGCGGTGTCAGTTTCAGTGGGCTGAGATGGTAAAAGGGCATGGAGGGAAGAAAGTCAGAGACTTTTTAATGTTCACGCGGTTTTAAATGTTTCTGTATTTGGAAATGAACAGCTATGTGTAACCTGCACGCATCCACATCCGGAGAATGATGCTCATCAAGCCGAAACCGCAGCACTATGTGTCTGTGTCATTTTTAACACGCTTGTGTGTTTAAACCCGATTAACTGAATATTTATAGAGTCAAATTCTCCCTGGATAATGGTGGTGAGCAAATAAGATTCACGACTCAGCATTGTGGATGGTTCTCTAAATCTTTTTAAAATGACAGCCGTAAAGAAGCTGCCCTAATTGCCCTTTGAAGGTAAAATATGTGAGTGTATGAGCAAATGCTCAAATCAATTTTAAAAGAAAAGCTCCATGAGCTTTTGAGATTGGCATGTGAGTCAACTGAACCAATAATTCAACACACTTACTGTCATCAATTTCGAGTCTGTTTGCTCACCAACCACATATTAATCCACCTTAAAATTTACACATTTAATCAGCGCAGGCTCCCAGCGGCGTGTCACGTTCAGGCTGTACAGAAAAATGTCATCTAATAGTGTTATATAAGTAAAGTTTTGCCTTCCCCCTGCAGATGTTTGACGGGTGGGTTCTGAAAGGGGAGAAGTTCCCCAGCAATCAGGACCACAAGCTCCTTCCGCACGAGCGCTACACAGACTACTGCTCCTCTCCAGGGCCGGGTTCCACCAGCCGCTCCTCCCAGAATGTCGCCATGATCTTCTTCCGCATCCACAGCCCCGACAGCAGCTTCACCCTCGCTGTCAAGAAGCTGCACAACCCCTTCCGTGAGTCCTGAAGCACGTCTTTTCAGGTCAATTTATGGTTTAAATGTTTGAAAAGAGAATAAACAGAAATCAAGTCCATAAAAAGAGGAAGTTAAATTCTAAGAAAAGAAAAAAGACGTCATAAACATGAACCAAGGCCTTGCATCTAAACCGCTTTTGTTTATGTTTTGAAATGAGAGATAGTCTGGTTGTACTTGCTTGTGTGCATGCATGTGTGTACGTCCTGGACATTTGCGCTTGGCTGAGTATTAATCAAGGCCGAGAGCGACAGGAAGAGATTGAATAAGAGGGATGCACCTGTTTTCCAGCTGCTTGACAAACCCGGTGTTAACACTGTGTCAGGCAACATAATGTAACAATCACAGGATTATCACTTGGATTTTCTCAAGCCTGGATGTAAGGTTTTATTCAAATGTTGTCCATAGTGTTGTCTTTTTTGTTCTTTCTGATTTCAACTCAAGCGGTTTACACTGACCAAAAAAAAACCCCCCACAGGATTAATATGTACACGCATGCAAAGATGTGATGTGCTTACAATGTTTAAGCAAATGAATTCTGTCCCTCTGTCAACACCTGTGGACCTCTCTTGGCCAGTTCAAGTCTTTAAAAGTATAATGTTCCATTGGAGGAAAGCAGACTTTATTTATATTCATTCTGTTCCTTCGTAAAGAAACCAAACAGTAACCAAACACACAAACAGTCAAAAGTCACTCAGATCTTTCACTTGCAGAACAAATAACGCCACATAATATTTATGCTAAGTGTCTCACCTCAGCTTTGATTGGCAAGACTCCTTTTCCATGAAAATGAACATGCCTGCAGGAGTTAAGTGTTCCGACTCTTGCCTGCGTCTGTATAGTCTGCCATACAATCAATGCAAATTTCATTATTTTCTTATCTTTGTCATCAGAAGTGGAATTGGATTTTCATGCTCAGCCCTAATTGAGTCCCCTCCTCGCAGTCAGCCTTGATTATATCCAATTTGTAGCATAAGGTGTCAATAATGAGTTTCTCAGATGATGGGGAACTGTTAATTTGAAACCTCTGCTTCTCCCCTCGTGTGTGTGTGTGTGTGTGTGTGTGTGTGTGTGTGTGTAAAGCCTGTAACATCATGTCTCAGAGTCCTGAGGGCAGCTTCACCATGGTGATACCACACCAGCGCAGGAACTGCAGCTTCTCCATCATCTACCCCGTGGAGATCCGACTGACAGAGCTCAGTCTTGGCCAGGCCAAAAGCAACGAGCTCAGGCCACAGGTAAGACACACAGACATGATTTTATTTTCATTCAGTAGTTTACGTTTACCATCGAGTTCCGTCAGCTTCAGGCCAAAATGAATTTAGGTCACCAAAGCATGAATAAATCCAACAGCAGTAAACCTGAGGGGACACACCAGACGTCTGATTCACTGCACACAACACACATCTGCTGGACAATCCACAAGAAGTAGGAAGTCATGAAACTACCTAACTCTACATTATTGTTCCAGTATCACCATCATTACATCATTCTGAAATCATAAAGAAACTTAAATCAGAGCAAAATGTAAAGGAGCTATAACATAAATCCTGTAATTTATGAATGATGATGATGATGATAGTGAAAACAATGTAAAAAAAAAAAAAAAAAAGATGACTTGCAGTAACGAGGATTATTCCTGCTTCTGCCGCTGTTTTTGGTTTTATAGAGCTTTTTAATGACTTTCAGCTCATCACTTGGCAAACTAACCTTTAATCACGCTCTCACAGCATCATTTTAGTGCTCAGCGAGCAGCTGTCTCATCCTAAAACATGTCCTGAGGAGTCTGTTCCCTACCTGCTGCGCAACAACAGGAAGACAGAACACAGTGAAACATTTGACAGAAAAAGAGCCAGATACTGTCTTCCCTCAAGAACTAGTAGAAGCCAGAAACAAAGAATGAATTTTACAGTCACCTGCCAAGAAACACGACTCCCAATGGATGATAATGGTGTTCTGAAACAGCTGGATCTGTGTGTGCGTGTGCTTGGTTGAAAAATTCACCATATCTACATCAAATGGTCTTTGTTTTTGAACTCCCTTGTTTCCAAACTGACCAGAAGCCGTTCACAGATTAAAGAAAAATTAACATTCAAAACAAAGAAGTCAAATAAATTAGAAGAATCCAATTTTAAAATTAAACCTGTTTACATTGTTGACTACAGCCGCCATAATTTATATCCAAATATTAAGTATGTTGCTGTTAAGTTTAACTCATAGAATGGAAACTTTTAAATCTGGTGCGATATAAACCAAAAAATAAGAAATGGCAATGCAACATGAACAGAACAATATAAAAGTTTAATGGAAGCATTTTAAGTATTGCTACATAGCCATGGCTCCTGAAGATGTTGGCAGCTGGAGTGACATCAGTGACGCCAGACTGCTGACTGAGTATCGTATCTCCTGGGCCAAATACAACAACCTGACATTTCTGTGCTAATGTTGAGGAAGGCTGTAAGTGTTCCAAAGTCAAATAACAATTTCAGACAGACAGTTTTACCGTTTCCCATAAAGTTGCAGTCCTTCTTTTTCCTTTTTTAAAATTTTTTTTTGCCAAAGTCTTGCATAATTGGCGGTAAAAAATCAAGCAGCAGAAATTTGTAAAACCAGGGACATCATACGTTGCCACAACTTTTGTGTGGCACATGTGGAGTGCCAACCTCAAGTGTTCTTTATCACACAACCATCCTTGGCATGTGTTAGTCATGAGAAGCTCCACCTTTCACTTCTTTTCAACACCTTACTTCGCTGTTCGTGTCTTACAGAAGCAGGCATGGACGGGCTGTTCGGGGTTCGGGGACTATGTGGAACTTCTCGGGGGGAATGGGGTGGATACCTCACAGATGTTCCCTGTGGCTGACCTCTGCTTCTCCCTCAGCGGGTTTGGTGAGCCTGAGCTCCACCAGTTTACCTCCAGAGTGGATTTTCCTGTGACTCTCACAGCAGATTTCCAGCAGAGTAGTCCCCATTAATGACTCTGACTGACTGTCATATATATTCTACGTCCAAAAAGCTTACTATACTCTTCTGCGATTCGCTAAGCTACATTATCCTGAATGTTGAAATGTTGAAATAGTTTTGCACGTTTCATAATTTTTACTGTTGAAGATTTTAAAACTGATGACAACATTTCATTTGGAATCTGGAATGCTACAGCAGCAGAAGCCTTTCATAGCGAGGACAGTATAAGGTTTCCAATCATGACAATAATTTTACAAAAACAAACCAACCAATACATAAAAGTGTTTCATCAAAACGTCTTTTATTACCATTTGAATGCGCAATATATTTACATTTTTCTTTTATACAATGTCAGAGTTACTTTGTTTTAATTTATTTATTTAACATGATTTAAAGAGAAAAAAATATGCAAAGATGTGTGACTTGTTTTAAACAGACCAAAGTTGTGTGCTTCAGTATAACACGTTTCTTTTCCTCTTTGGCTCTTCAGCCCAGATGAAGATTGGTTGTGATAACTCGGTGGTGAGGCTGGTCTCCAGTGGGAACTATATCAACCGGGTTTCCTTCAAATACCGACTGCTGGAACAAAATGAGCTCCCAAAGAGCAGAGAGAACAGTCTGGATAGTTTCTGCACTGTGGAATAAGATCACACCCACACACAGATAAACTCAGACTCACACACAGGCAAGTGAACAAGCACACAAGATCGCACAGCCACCTACTTCTCTGTAAAAATGCCAGTTTAATGCAAACATCCAATTTTATCCAACTTGACCAACCGTGTCAATAGATATTTTGTATTGTCTTTGCCAGATATTTTATTCAATCCATTTATTGTGTTAGCTTTGACTGTAGCATATTTATTTAAGGAATTATTTTATTCATCTGAAATTTATGGACTTTAGTGGACTTAAGTATTTTCCTTTGTCCGTCCTGAAATCTGTGATCCGTTACATTTCTTAGCAAACGCTCCTTCTGCTCTTAATTAATTCAGTATTCTGTGGAAAGTTTAATGTCTCCGCTGTCTCTCGTTTATATGACCTTGACAATTTAAAAATAAATATGACTTGCATGATAAAGCAATATTTTTTTATGTACTGCTTTTGTTTTGAGTTTATGAGTTTACTCAGATTTAATTACAGACTTTCACTTGGTGTTTGCTTTATTTGTTTGACTCAAAACCACAATACTGTTCCATTGTTCAGTTCTGAGGGTCGTTCTAGTCTAGCACTAAATATAATAAATGATGTCCCCTTGTGAAGCGGAACCATTTATTTATTTAGCTAGTCACTTGCATTCATTTTGTAGGGTTTTTTAAACATTTACATTCCTTCACCTGGAACAGCACTGCCTTTCACTGTTGGCTCCAATCAGGGCAAGTGATGAGGGAGCAGAGATTTTAGAGTTGGTCATAAGATTTAAATCTTGACTTTTTAGCCAGGTTAATAACACCAATCTGAAACTTCTCTGAATCTGGATTACTGGATACTAAAGATTCATGGTCCCCAGAGCAGGAAAGCGTGCATCACAATGAATCAACCACAATAATGATTGTAAAATGATGACAAAAATAAAAACTCTTTTTGTAGTTGCAAAGTAACAGTACTCTACAACAAAGGAGCAATATGAAAATGAATCAACAAAACCAACTCAGAGATGTGTGCTGAAAGATTGTGAAATACGTAAAAACCAAAATGAAGTGAGAATATACTGTTTTGAATATTTATATGAAAAAAAAAAACAACCCTCAAACTTCAATTCCTACATTATTGTAAAGACATAAAAATATCCCAGAGAAAGGCCATAAAAAGCCTTAAAGGCAATCAAAAAGCTCTTAAAATCAATTCTAAACATGTGAAGCCAGTTTAAAGAAGTCAAAACAGGAGTGATGGACGTGCCTGTTGGTTCTGGACTCAATCTGATGTCAGATTTTTGGATGTTGCAATAATCACGACGAAATGGAAGTACTGGAATGTAAAATGGTCTCTTATTAAACAAATGACAAAATTATAAACACATGACTACTGTAGGCCAGCTATGTGTACATTTCTAATATTACGCTTCGTGGAGTGACAAGAGATTTAGGAGAGACACTCATGAGCCATTGAGGACAGGTGTGGTCCTTTACATCCACCAGCATCAACAAGGCCAAACTGTGTAGGCCCAGTTCTGAGGGTTATGCCAATTATCAAAAATTAGTATGCTTACAAAAACAACGATGAACCACATGACCTGAACGTTAATATTGTCATATCATCGGCATTGGTCCACTCAGCCCAACGTGCAGCTGTCCCGGTCCAGAGGTTGAGGCACCAGCTGTGAGATTTGACTTTGCTGGTTTGGAAACGTTAAAACTCACACACACAGTACTTCAGAATGATAAAGCAGTGTCGTCACAGAGGACATCAGCAGTACATGTGTGTGCATGCAAATTGTGTATTCCAATGTTTTCAAAATATGTGCTTGGCAATCAGTATTAAGCAATGACGCATGCATTTCTCTTATTTTTGTTTTTGTAATCCGATCTGTTCCAGAGACAAACTCTGAAATAGCTTCCATAGTCAAAGATCATTGCTGAAAACTCTAATCAGAGAGGCTTTTTACCAAGATAATTCACCCCAATGTTGGAAAACGGAGAGCAGCAGCCTCTCCATCACTGTTTGGGCCCAGTGTCGTAAGTAGGCTACTGTACAGTTGTGGATTCTCAGTCTGAATGAATATGCAGCTCTTAATGGGATTATCCCACAAGCCTCAGTGCTCTTATTCCCCTCGACATCCTTCTCACTGGCTCGCTTTTGATCTTCTCCTTATGTGGAATTAATCTCAAACCTGCTCAACCGTGATGATTCAATTAACCAGCGGATGTCTTTTTTCGCTCGATGTGTTGCAATTTTCAGTCTTCATTAGACAATGAAATGCACTTTGGATACCATCGAAAGGAAGAAAGTCTCATCATTTGTTTCTAGCACTGTGCACAAGAGTCTTGAATAGTCAGTAATGTATTTATAGAGGTCTGTGATGGTGTGCTGGAAATGAGTTTGTCACTTGTTCGGCCAAGAGGGGTCACAAGTCACTATGGATGAAATGTGACCTTGTGCTGAAAGAGGCATGGTTACGTTATTAGTAACACTTTAGTCACAGAAAGAAGAAATGATCTTTATTTAAAACATTATTCACACTGGACTGCTCAGTGATTTTTCCTGAAAGAAAAAAACTGCTCTATTGTACTTCATAAATAATTCTTTCCCTTCCCGAAGAGTTGCCCAACAGTTTTCCATGATTGTTTGTACAAGACTATTCAAAATGGCACCTGATTAATTATGTACCTGTTCTACCAGGACAGATGTGCGCTGCATCTGAAGATGTAAAAACTTTTTTCTTTCGGTCTTATTATAAACCATTTTTAATATCAAAGTGAGCCTCAACTTGCAATTATGTTATATTGTTGTTGCATCGGAGTTTTGGTTTCATGATTGATTTGCCTTTTATGTTTGCATAAATCAAACATGAAAATAAAAAGAGGTCGCATATTTAGAATAGTTTGAATGCATTATTTACTCTTACTTTAGCTTTTAGACCCCTAACATAAGTAAAATGTCAACATTATAAATGTTTGAAATGTTCTACCACATGAAAAGTGAAAATGGAAACCTGGCAGGAGGAATATCAGCACTTACTTTCTCATTGAAAAATGAAAGCATGTTTTAGCTTCAGCCAGAAGCAAAATTTTTGAGGAGTTTGTTTTATGCCAAAATTTGCAATAACATGGCACATTAGAAAGGTAAGCAGCATAGTTAGTTAATGTTTAATGTGGTTTATTAGCTTGCAACCAGAAGTGGCTGACACAGCGTCCATGGCCAGACTGTTAGCAGAGGAAACTTTGGAAAAACTCTATCAGCTACACCTTTGAGCCTCCGACAGACCCATACAAGGACGAGTTGTCCACCAAAACCAGAAATATCAGAAAGATTAACGTAGTTAACATTTTTATCATTCTTTGCAAGCTGTAGCTCAACATCCTGAGCCCAGCTCAACATACCCAGCATCCAACTCCTTTGTTTAATCTTTATCGCACGTAGCCAAGCTAAAAGTTGAGACAGTTCATCACAACTCATCAAAACAGTCACAAAGGCATTAAAGCAAACTAATGGCTAAAAAGTGAAGTAATTTATCCCAGATCTGACCAATAGTTTGGCAAGTACCAAGAAAAAAGTTATCACATAATTGATGAAAAAGTTGAATATTGTCATAAAATGTGCAACATATAAAGTGATGCTAGAAAGAAGCACAAGAAGACGTCAAACGTTCACAAGCAGTAGTGTTCGAGGAAATGCATTCAGATGGTGCTCTGCATAATGTTACATGCCACAATAATGGCCATGACAGAATAGCCAGGATTTCTGCAACACCTAATATATAGCTGTAATGAAAATAATGTGTTTTCAGTGGCAACAACAGTGCAACACAGATGTTGGTATTTGAAAAACCAGCAAAGAAAACATGGTTTCAGTGTCTGAGATGAAAGTGCAGCCAGAACAATTGATTGGCTTGATCCTTTTACCTAACAGCTTGGCTTGTTTGGGAAAGTGATTCTGAAATTATGAAACACACGAACAACCCACAGCAGATCTACCCCGCTGATATGACTCTGTATTTTTTATATGATAGAAAAAGCACAAATGCATTAATTCATCAACGTTTTGCAACCAGTTTATCTGCGATCCCCATCCTGTGGCTGTCTGTGCCTCTTTTAACAGAATTAAATCAATCTATTTCACAAGTTCATATCAGCAGCTGACCCCAGAGCAGATATATCACAACATATTATATACAGCAGATTGTTCATAAGGATTACTGTTACACATCAGGGGCTTAATTTCTCTGCACTGCATCTGCATCTGTCACGTTGATCATCTGCTAGATAAATAACGTCTTAACTAGGAGTACAGAGTAACTAGAGCTCTGTGGGAATTCATCCAGTGGTGTCCGAATCTGTCTTATGCCTATGTGACGATATTTCATCTGCTGTTATTGGTGAGAGAAAGAAGTCCAGTTGTTGCGCAATAAGCCACTTTGAATAGAGCTCGGCTCTATTCAGAGGCACACACTATCATTTGGTAAATTCTTGGCTATGCAGAAATGTCCATGAATTAAATGATTACCCAGATAGCTCAGACTGTAACCACTGGCTGCCAGTTGGCTGTGCTAGTGTTTGTATTTTTATTTATTATTTTTTATAATGGTCTGTAACATTTAGTTATTTATAAGTCATAGCTGTTAATTTGTTCTTTCTGATTTGTACTTTCAATGTAAATCACTAAATTTTACTGTGCTTAAAACTATAAACTGCCAAATAGCTCATTAAATTATATAAAACAATTCTTACTTAATAGCAGAACTAATAATTGATTCTCAAAGACACATAATCTTTAACAAGGTATGAAAAAACAGTCCAACAGAGGGTAAATATTTTGATTTGGAGATCTTTAAAACTGATATTACAAATTAAATGCTAGAACTGATAAACGCACTTCATGGATTTTGGTCAGTGTGGTCTTTTCATTTCTCCTGTACTGCCCTCTGCTGTGGAAGAGGAGTACCTCATTCAGTTTGTCATCTGATCTGATTCTCTTTCCTGATCCTAAACTAACTTCACAGTTTCAATCCCAGACACTAAATTCACTCTATTCTGCGTTTGTGCCGAGCTGTTAATGCCTCAAACGCAGAATAGAGTGATTTTTCTCAACGGCCACGAACACCAACGCCTCACAAAATAAGCTCTTAATAAATATATAATGTTGATGTTTTGGTATTTGTTGCTTTAAAATCCAAGAAAAAAAAAAAAAACAACCCACAAAAGGTTGAGCAGAAACGGTTTCTCCTTATTTATAGTTTTTACAAAGAAATTTGCTTCTGTTTTTCCGTATAGTTATAATTGGTGCATGTAAGATTTCTGATTAAATTACTCATTACTTTTTTGGAATTTACAGAGACAGGATGAGGCAGCATTTTTGTGTCCTCAATATGAGCAAGAACAATTTGAGAAATTGCATTTTCAAATTTATTTTTACTTGCAATATCAGTTTATATTGGTACATAATCTGTACATATATACAAATATCTCAAAATATACATTTGTAAAGTGTCTGCTTTAATAGAAATAAGTGTAAATTATACTATAAAGGTGGCCAGCAGAACAATCACAGACACACAATGCAACATGTTAATATTAATAAGGTCAGCACTTACTCCAAAGTGGTTGAATTAGATCGGGGTTTTTTTACACTTAGACTTTTTACACAATTCAGACCTTGACAGCATGGTAAGATAAAAACTGAGGATATTAGGATTTAAAACAAAAAGAGGGCAATAAAGGGCACTAGAAGAAGAGGGACAAAGAGTCCGATTTGTTTTGCTCCATTACACAGGTCTTCAGAGCAGCATCTGACACCCACAGAATAAACATTATCGCACATATCGCTCCTCATACAGTGTTTGCTGATCATGTTTTGAGCAACTGTAACAGATAAAGATAGAAAACGTCACTTTAAGTTACTGCATGCCATGAAGGTGATAGCGTTATAGTTGAAAGTAGCTCTGCCATGTAAATTATTTATTTATATGTTGGACCCAAATTTTATTGATGCAACAGCAAAAATGTTGTTTTAATGAAGCCACATGTGGTGATGTGTCAAGCTTACCTATTGTGCTGGCACAGCGGTCATAGTGGTGAGGACACATCCAAATCTGATCACAGGTTCCAGGGTTATCGCCCCAGCAGGTGTAACACCTTAATCCAGACACTGCAGGCAAAGAAGAACAAAATGAGGAGGAAAAAAATCTGCTTCTGTGCGGATAGCTCATTTTTCCAGCTCTTACCTGCGCACAGCATCATGGAGAAAAAAAACAAAGATACACACAGCCTCATTTTGAGCCTTTAAATCAAATAAGAAAGAGCTGAAATCTGGTCAGGCATCCAATGTCAAATGAACATTATCCACTTCCTTTTGTGTTTTATAGCCTCAAGAAAAAAAACTTCACATATGGGCTTGGTGCCAACATACAATGATGTTTGGTCACATCACACTTAGGGAGTGTCCAGCAGCGCCAGTCATTGTTTAAAGTTAACGTTGTTGTTGATATGTAGCTCTTGACGGTTCTTCCAAAAGAGTTGCAGTGTCAACAAAACGCTTGAGAACTTGCACTGGAAAATGTCATTTGTGTAGATTTTACCTGAAACACAGCAGCCATTGGTGGTGAAGCTGTGCGTGAAGCTGCCACACCCAGAGATGTCAGTGTGTAACTGATCACTGTTTACACATCCACAGTGACTTTAGCAGAACATTCATGTCATAGCTGTAAGAAAAAAATCCTCTTGTAGGCTTCCTAGAAGTAGTTCACATACCACAATGTCACAATTCAGATAGTTGAAAATAGTGTGATCTGACTTTTCACTATCATTGCACAGAAAATCCAATTTTAATGTCCATCAAATATATCCGAGCCTCATTCAAATGTGATAATTGAAACATTAATTCCTCAGCGACGCACACTCATACACACACAGTTTCCAAGCTCTTTAGTTTAGATCTCTAATAGCATTAATACATCTACGTCATTAATCTGCTGCCAGAAAAGGAAGAGTGACTCTCTGAGCAGGATTTAAAGGAACCATTCACTCAAATAATTATAACACTAATTTCTCAAGGCAGGATGCCTTTATTTATAAAGTCTAATCCCCACCTCTTCTCCCTTCATCATGTAAATAAGATGAAAGGGGCTATTTGATGGTGTTAACCAGCCACCTCTTTGGCTTGTCTGGCATCTGTGATCTTGGCTTTTTACCCCCAGATTATCTGCCGTGTGTTGGAGGTCAGATCTGAATGACGGGTTAACCACCAGCTGCTCCTGAGCGGTGAGCCATCATTTAGGTACTTTGCAATTCTTTTTTTTTTAAACTCAAGTTTAAAATCTGTTAAGGAAAAATTCGAACAGCTACAGCGGCTGGAGTCTTCCTTGTGAGTCATAGTGCAGGACACGTGGGACTTCAGCACTTTATTATAGCGTTTCAAAGGTCATGACATTATTGTCCAGTATAGCTCCAT